>NW_022111300.1:46470730-46473463 GCF_000313985.2 Echinops telfairi
TAAAACAATGCAAACCAAAACCACACGAAAATTTGGAAACCAGATCAGGTCTAGCAGGCATCACCGTAACAGTTCAAGTCAAACTTATGCCTTTGATCTGCACCGAACTCTCTAAGGCAGCGGTTCTCAACCTATGGGTCGCGACCCTTGTGGGGGTCAAACAACCTTTTCACAGGGGTTGCCCGATTCATGACAGTAGCAAAATTACAGTTAAGAAGTAGCAAGGAAAATAATGTTATGGTTGGGGGTCACCACACCATGAGGAACTGTATGAAAGGGTCGCAGCGTGAGGAAGGTTGAGGACCACTGCTCTAATGTACCCTGCTTAGTAACCACTTTCCTCCTGTCTAGGACTAAATAATTTCTACTGCTGATCTTCAAATTAATTTGTTCTTATTTCTGTCATTTTAAATCTGCTGGTAGACCATTTTCACTGGATTTTTTTTTTTAATCGTTTCTTCAGTTGGTCTCTTTTTCATAGTTTCTGTTTCTGGATTGAGTTTCATTAAGTCACTGCCATTCTTTTCTAGTGGTTTTCTTTATTTTTTTTCAGAATATGGTTATAATAGCGACTTTGAAACATTTGTCCCCTAAATGAGCATTGACCTCTGCACTGATGGTGTCGAGCTAGGATCTTAACACCTCTGACTTCACACGGGGGCAAGCGAGTCAAACCATCAGCGGCAGGCTAACTCCTCTGAGACTGCAGTCAGACAGGTCTCCACTCTTCATTCTTTTTAACCAATTGACACCAATCATCCCTACAAAGGCACTCACTACTGCACCGCTAGCTTTGTTAATTTATTGCAATAGCCACACAGAACTCACAGATCAAACAATTATGTGACTTAGTAGGAGGGTTTTTACATTACAATTCAGGACAAAAATGCTCAGTGTCCTATTCTTGTCAGGCAGGTCTCTTTATTGTCCTTGACCTCTCAGCAATTAAGCCTCTTGACCTATGTCCTAATTGAGCAATGTTACTTACTCTTTCCAGGTCCAAGGGGACACCACTTTACCATCCATCGCAGCCAAGGGTACTCTGCTCTAACTTTAGGGGTCAGCAAACTGAGCTCCCCAATTAAGTGCCTGGAGGCATCACACCCCCCACATGAACCTTCTCCCTGAGGGCACTCAGCTCACTTCTGCCTCCTGCCCTGGCTCTTTGTGCTGCTGCCACCACTCCATTGGTATAAAACATTTCTGTCTCCTGGATCAAGGAGGTGCGGGTCACAGGACCACATGGTCTAAAAAGGTGCATTTTTCTTTTGATGGTGTGAGATCCACATTCTGCTTCCGAGTTGGTTCAATTTATACTCAGCAGCATGGCAAATCGCATCAATTCCCATGTTTGAGTTCAAAAGTTTTACAACCACCATTAATCCTGTTCATTGTCACACACAACTGAGTCATATTTTATCAGCATCTTCCCTCAACTCAGACCCTCCCCCACCTCCTCTTACTCAGACGCCCCCTCCCTCAAAAGAATAATACACACAATCTCCATGGTTGCCACCCACAATTTGGTTGGAATTAGAGGGACTATGAGCAAAAGAGTTGTATCTCAACGTTCACTGAACCACACGACCTATTCTGAATCAACGGTTATTGACCACTTTTCTGCCCGAGGACGATTCCACTTGATTATTTTTCACATCGTATACTGAGCATGTCACCAAATATATTTTAGACATTCTAAATCCTGATCTTTCTCTCGCTAAAGAAATATTCATATATTTTAATTTGTCTAGATTTAAATGGTGTACTGCTTTCCCGCCTATGTGTGCTGATGTCTCTGCTCAAATCTTTCATTCTTATTTTTATATTTAAACTGACTTCACAGCAGGGTGCCCTGTGTCTACGTAGCCTAGTGACCAGCCAGTGATTTAGGTCAACCTTTGTTCTAGCATACTGAATTTGTAAGTTTTCAACCTGGCGTGGTCCATCTGAGCCAGGACAGGGAGGACATTCACCTCCCAAGTCTCCTTGGCTGGTCCTTTCCCCGAAGATTCCTTGAGTCTTCCTGCACACGTAGTTTCTTAATAGGTCAAGATATGTGAAGATAATTTAGCTCCCTTGTGGCTCTCCTCTCCGAGATCTCTGTTAAACTTCAAGTTCATTTGCTACTTAACCCAGCTGAGCAACAATCTCAGATCAGCCAACCTATAATTTTCCCCATTTATTTTGCACTGCGTTCACCACGTCTGTCCAGCTGGCAATGCTACAGGACTGTAACGTTCATCCCAAATGTGCCCCGCCTCTAGGAGCAAAACGGCCTTTTGTTGTGAATCCAACACCCACTGGTGAAACCATCATTCTCAAAAATGGGCTGTGGACTCGGCAATAGGAGCAGCTCATGCAAGAGGTTCACAGACTTCCACTTAAAATAATAAACCTGTCTTGAAAAATTTTGTGTCATTGGAAATTTTCTAGGGCTCTGAAATGGTTTTTGAGAAATTTATCAGTTATGTTCAATTTGGAGGTAAACACTTTTCTGGCCTTTACACATATCCTGGGTGTGTGCCACCGTGAACAGAATCATTTAAAATTATTTCTGGTACTCAGCCCTAAAAATAAACACATACACACATGTGTGTGTATATTCCTATATTCCCCTACTACTCATATTGATTGTATTAGCTGACATTTTGTATTTATGACAAGAGTCAAAAAGCTACTGTTCACACCACTGTGCACACTAATGATGTACATCTGGATGTAACCAATGGAGAG
>NW_022111300.1:46474189-46476687 GCF_000313985.2 Echinops telfairi
TGTGGTAGACAAATGTGTACATCCTCTATTGCACCTGATCGCTATGCCCCGCGGGAAAGGAGAGAACACTGTTCAGGAAAAGGGTCAACAACCGTTCCTTTCCACGCTCATTGTGTGGCAGGTCCTTCCACCTCAGCTGCCCTTTTCTCACTGCGTCCTGTATTCTGCCAACACTCATAACCACAGGTAAACGAAGGTTTTCACGAGGAAATGTTCAGCGCTAACTTTGAAGGCAAAAGAATAAAATGACAATTGTATTGTGCCAGTGGCTTCACTGGTAAATGATTACCTGTGACTACAGACTTATTAATACTTTCAGATGAATCAATATACCAGGGGAGAAGGGAGATCACTGCCATCGAGTCAAAACTGACTCATAGCGACCCTCTCGGACAGAGTAGATTTGCTTCTGTAAATTTCTGAGGCTGGAACTGATTCCAAGAATGGAAAGCCCATCTTTCTTCTAGTGAGTGGCTGCTGGTTTTGAACTGTGGACTTTGAGGATTCAGGCCCAACAGGGAACCACTGCATGACCAGGGCTCCTCATACAAGCATAAAATGTTCCAGTCACATTGCTGGATACACTCAGAAGTGTGCAGAGCAAACCTAAGCCTCTGTTGTGATGGAGCAAAGTCCAAGGGAGTATTGGGATATGGAGCAGTGAATTTGTCAGTCTTCTTAGATTAGATACATAGTTTTGCATAGGAAATATGATCCTTTGGCTAAACTCAGCAATTCTCATTTTTAGAGTAATATAAAGAACTAAGATTTAGAAATAAGTTCTAGTTCCATAAAATGATAAAAGCTAGAGATTAAGAAGTGTGTTCTTGTCATTCACTGCCTCTTTGATTTATGAAGTGAAAGATCCTGATATGAGGATAAAATCATTGCTTAAGCTTTTACTATATACTAGACACGAACAGTTACATGCTACTTGAACATAACATTTATTCAACAGGAGAAAAATGGAAACTTTACATAAATATGCATATCTCAATTCAGCACAGGAATATAGGCCGTGCAATGCTGAACTAATCATTTGTGTTTATTTTGGGACTCTGTGCAAGCACTCCCTTGTTATGGTGAGCCGCCAGCCTTTTCAGGGTTTTCTTACCTTTCTATTGCCATAACAACTAAGAAATTAGGAAATGTGTTCCTTTAGGCTTGCCAGTGACACTGCATAAGGAATGCTTGCTTCACCAACAGCGTGCAGGATGAAAAGCATCAAGACACAAGTGTCAGCTTGGTTGACAGGCTGGGGAAGGAGAAAGAAATAATTTGGCCAAAGCTCAACCTCTTCCAGTTTTGGTCTTGAAGCCCCCCAGAGGCAGCCTGATATCTTGCTTCCCCACATCCAGCGCTGCGCTAATTCACATGGACTTGGAGCACCTGTTCCCGATGGTGAACAGTAGATTGTAGCTTGTCAGGCATGTTCACTGTAATTCTGTGGCAGATAAATGTATAAGCTGCAGGGTGAGTTCTGACCTCACTTTAGTGATGGGTTGATCCATTGATTAGTATGCTTACACTTTACTTTGCATCTGTTAGTGGATTTTTATCAAACTAGAGGTATTTTCTATTGCTCTTGGGTCCTGTGGCAAAGGTGCATATGAGGAAACCTGGTGGGAGCCCAGGGCCTTTAAGGCCCGGGGGTAACATATTGTGCTGACACGGGATGCAGACGAAGGGCAGTCCACTCTTGCAGGCACACACAACACTCCAGAATCGTTAGCTTCTAGTCTTAACCTCTGAAACCATTTTTAGCTTTAAATTATCTTCCAGTGCTATGCACAGTGAATCTTGTACTTCTAAAAAGAGAAAGAAATATATATTCGCCTGTTCCGAGGGCTCCACATCACTGGTTTCTAATAAACTCTCTGTGGACTTGTGCTGTGCACTGGCTAACACACTGCATAAAGAGGTTCATGCCCCTTGGTCAACTTCACGGTATTATTATGAGCTTGAACTTGCCACTAACTATCCCATTGTTGAAGCAACAGGGCAATGGACACACATTTTTAAAAATACTTAAATTATTTTACCTAGGAATCCCTGGCCATCAATTCTTTGTTCACCAATGTAATTCTCAGCATGCTTTGCATCTCTCATTTGCATTTCAAAGGCTGCAGATTTTTTTAATTCATTGGTGGAATTTTCACAATTTATCAGAAATATTGTACTTATTTGAATATGTTTTCCTGTGAGTACATTTATATATATTTGTATAGGTCTAAAGTAACAGATTACTTTATTTAATAGAAAATATATTATTATATGCAAACAGTCAAGTGGACTTAACTGAGCATGATAACCCTACAGTGCACACTCTTTGTCCAAAATGGTAACGTGGTAATGATTGCACAACTCTTCGATGTATTTGAACTATTGATTTGCATGATAGGTGAATTGTATGTCAATAGAGCAGAAATAAAAGTATATACTAAAAGTATATGTTAAAAATAGATAAAGTATATACACTCGGAGAACAGGGGTCATGT
>NW_022111300.1:46477717-46479753 GCF_000313985.2 Echinops telfairi
AGTGAGTCCTTCCTTGAGATCACTTAACGCTACTTAAAGGGCATGCCCTGTTTAAAGTTATCATTTAAGAAGAAGGTAGAACCAGATCTGTGAACTGCTAAAATCGTTCAGTTTCTACAAACATCAATTTCTCCATAAGTACAATGTCAACGTCAGAGATGATCTCTGAATTTGCTTCTATTACAGCATCCTATCATTCTAGAACAACAGGCAAGTGGGGGGTGGGGCATAAAAACATCACCAACCCACTCTGACAGTCTTCAGCTTGTCACAGCTTGAAAGTCCCAGGTGGCTGGAGCAACCTCCCTCTGGAAGCTTGAGACTCCAAGGTATTTGTAAATCTTAAAGGGGTAGCACACTGTTTATACACACATTTAAAAATGATTGTAATAACAATCACATACAAATCCAAATGAAGGAGGTGGGAACTAATCAAAGCATGTGGAAGAGCGGGAAAAGGTTAGCCCATCAGCAACGGTGCTTCTCATGATGTCGTCCAAAGAGCTGTGCCAAGAGTCTCCAGGTGCACACTGTGGGAGCGGGGGAGGTTGGGAATGAAACCAGCACGGGGTGTGATGACAGCTCCGAATCAATGCAGGCTCATCCGAGAGCATACAGATCCATCTGGAAGGCTGCAGCTTCTCCTCTTCCTTAGTGCTTTCTCAGAGCGCAAGCCTTTTTACCCCTCCAAGAGCCACTGCACGGGAACCAACCAAAGAAAGAAATGAAGAGATGGAAAAGCAAACAAAGCATATGTATGTTCCTCGAATGGAAATCTCAGCTCTTCTCTTTTATTAACAACATTGATTCAATATCTGTGTGAGGGATTGGATACGTGAATGTCTGTGCATATGTGATCTACATCGTTTATCCATCTATTTACCTATCTCTTTGTGGACTCATGCACCTCCCTACCTATCTATCTACGTTACCGTGATATAAACATATACGAATTGAAAAGTTAAGCTATCTTTTAAGAGAAAGTTAAGTTTCAAAATTCCATCTTACAGAATGTACTTTTAAAAACATTTATTCTGTACTGCTCTGAAATAATTTTACTGGGCTCCAAGTCAGGTGTAAGCTAATTTTGAGTGCTCAGTGCATGAGGGTGATGTCACACCGCTAAGGCCAATAAAGCAACTAAGGGCAAACTCAGGTTCAACAAATCATAGAACGATATGTATTAGTTCATCAATACATGCCTCTAAAGCTAGCCACAAAAGGAACATTTGGGGGTGTTTACTTTTTTTCACATGAGAATGATTTACGTAGGATTAGAGAAGTGAATACAGTTAGCTGTAATATCTTTAATCATTCATTCAAGGAATAACTGACTAACGTGATTCAACACTCTTTCAGGTATGACTAGAATCAGTAAGCATTCAAATACAAAATTCCTTCTTTCAAACACTTTATGTCTCATGAGGAGACAGAGACTTTCTGACCATTACAGTATCACCTGGTAAGAGCTAAAAAGGGGATATGTAGAAATTGCACCACCTGTCTATCAATTTAATGAACTGTGATGGTGCGTGTGTTTCTATGATGCTAGAAACTGTGTCACCAGCTTTTCAAATACCAGAGGGGTCCCTAAGATGAATAGAATTCAGGGGTCTTCCGGGCCAAGATAAGACTGCAAAGAAAAGAAAGGCTGTCTCCTTAGGAAGGATTAGAAAACGTTATGACTAGCAATGGCACACTGTTAAATATAGTGCTGGAAGATGAGCACTTCAAGTTGAAGGTACTCAAAGATATGATACATTTATTAACTCTCAATTAAAATTATAAAATTAAAATATGTATATATGGCAGGGGAAGAGCTACATCCTCAGAATCGCGTTGACCATAATTGCATGGACAGGGTAAAACTATTGGGACCTTCCTTTTCTGCTGGGGCATGACGGACCCTGAGAAAAAAACAGCAACAGACATCCACCACTATCTAGCAGGTGGAACGTACAAAGGATAAAACTAGTAAAACCGAAAATGATTACAAGTGAAAAGGATTGCACAAAGAGCGATACCTTAGGCCTTAG
>NW_022111300.1:46480538-46485820 GCF_000313985.2 Echinops telfairi
TTCTTCTTCATGGAAAAATAAGACATCCCCTGAAAATAAGACCTAGCGCATCTTTGGGAGCAAAAATTAATATAAGACACTGTCTTATTTTCGGGGAAACAGGGTATTAGTGATTGAAATGGAAAAGTTGGAAGCAAACAGGAAAGAAAACTAGTTATAAAAAGGTGGCATTGGTGATAGAAATGAAGCTAGAGAGCTTATGATAGAATTGTACAAGACCAACGACTTCTTCGTTACAAATACTTTTTTATTAAAAACCTAAACAGTGACTATATTTGTAGACCAGACTAGATGGAAAGCACAGATATCGAATTGACTGCATTTATGGGAAGGCATAATGGAGCAGCTCAACTGACTGGCTGACTGTGGGATTGACCAGTAATTGCTTTTTTTGTCAGTTTTGGTTGAAGTTGAACAAAATTAAAACAAACCCACAAGAGCCAAAATATGACCTGGAGAATATCGCCCCCCCCCCTGCAGTTTGAGAACACACCAATAATAGATTCAATTACTGAACACTGGTGACAGCTACCTGTTGAACTGTGGGTTGATCTGGTTTTCAGCATTGTCTGTATTTTTGTTTATTGTTTGTTTGTTTATATTGGGGTTTATTGCAAATGTGTTTTGTCATTGGGGGGTGACCCACTTGAATTTTTGTTGTATGTTTTTTTCTGTTTTTCAGTATATGACGGCCAGGATTGATTAACCTATAGGGACAGCAAGCAGAATAAGGGATTCGGGTGGGGATGGGACAGGGATACAAGGGAGCTGATGTCAAAGAGTTCAAGAAGGAAAAGAATGTTTTTAAACTGTGGTAGCAATGGTGCAGTATAATTGAACTATGGAATTATATGATTTCAGTATTAACTCCCAAGAAAATGACTTTTTGTTTTTGAAAAAGAATATCATTCGTGGAAGAAGGCAAAAGGCCATTAAAAAGACAAGAAAGAAAAGGCCAAAGTAGACATCAGAAAAGACTCTAAAACCTGCTTTTAAATGTTAAATAGCAAAACAAATGAAAGAAATGATGACGTCAAAGAGCTGTAAAGAAAATCCTTAAAGGTCACCTCAACAAGACCCCAAAAAATCTTTTAGTAAAATGTGCAAAAATCTGGAGGTCTGAAAAAACGAAAAGGAATAACATGCTCAGTATATCTCAAGCAGAAAAAAAGGAAGAAATTAAAGCCTCAAGTTGCATTAGTGAAGCGTTCTATTCCAAAATAGGTAATGATATAGGAAGCATCAAAGGATAATGGGAGGGATACACAGATTCACTGTACGAAAAGGAAGCAGCCAATATTCAACCATTTCAGGAGGCAGCATATAACAAAAATCGATGGTAATGGTAGAAGAAGTCTGAGCAGCGCTTAAGACATTAACAAAAACCAAGACTCCAGGAATGTATGGATACTAATTGAAATGGGTCCACGAGTGGATGCGGCACGAGAAGGACACACAAATCAACAGCAAGTAACCTGGAAGACAGTGACATGGCCAAGCAAGTGCAAGATTCATATTTGTACCTCTTTCAAAGAACGATGACCCAACAGAATGCAGAAATTCTCAAAATTGTATTAAAAATCACATGTAAGTAAAATTTGCTGAGGATGATTCAACAACAGTTGCAGGTCCATTGACAGAGATGCTGGGAAGTCAGGTTGGAATCTGAAGAGAACAGAGCACAAGGATGTCACTGCTGATCTCAGATGGATCTTGGGGGAAAATAGGCAACAGCTGAAAGACGTTTACTTGCATTTTACCGATTATGCAAGGCATTTGACTGTGTGGATCATAAAAACTATGGGTAACATTGAAAAGAATGGGAATTACAGAACACTTTATTGTGCTCAGGTGAAACCAAATTATGGACTAAGGGGCAGTTGCTTAAGCCAAACAAAGGAATAGGACATGATTGAAAATAAGGAGAAGTATGCAGCAGGGAAGCATGCTTTCACCACATTTATTCAATCTACATGTTGAATTAATTACCTGAGAAGCTGGACTTTATGAAAAGAATGTGGTATAAGGTTTGGAGGAAAGTATAAAATTTCACCTGCAATATTCAGATGATACAACCTTGCTTGTTAAAAAAGCAGGAGGACCTGGAATAGTTTCTGGAAAAATCACGGACTGCAGTCTTACTATAGGTTATTATTCAATTTAAAGTAAACAAAAAACATCACAAATGGGCTGATAGACATTATCATGATAAATGGAGAAAAGATAGAAGTTGTCACATTCATTCAGAGCTCTGATTTAGTCTTATTGAGCTATAGTATTTTCTTCTACTCTCTCTAGAAAAGTGGTACTCAACCTTCCTCCTAATGCCGCCACCCTTTTATACAGTTCCTCATGTTATGGTGACGCCCCCCCAACCATAAAATTATTTTTGTTGTTGCTTCATAACTGCAATGTTGCTACTGTTATGAATCAGTTGACCCCTGTGAAAGGTTCGTTCGACCCCCAGAGGGGTCACAACCCACAGGTTGAGAACCGCTGGTCTCGAATAAAACCCTTATCCCTGTTGGCATGAAGAAATGTGTTTTTTCTCCCATGCAAACTCATCCAGGAGTAGAGCCACCATTCGTGGGGCTTTGCATTTGTCTGTGTAGCTTTTACATCGTAAGACCCAAACTTTTCTCTGTCATTCATGTAAAGTATGTCTATCCACTTGCCAAAAACTGTAAGAAGATTTACTTGTAAAATATCCTTGTTTTTATAAAACACTCTATGGTAAAGGATAAGATAGAACTTGTAGAAGCCAAATGAGAATCAGTTCTAAGTAGAGATGTCTGGGCATTTCCCTATTAAAATGATCTGGCCATTTTTCCAACCAGTGCTCAAAATATGTACATTCCACACAGCTTAATTTAGATTCCTACACGTAATGGACAATGGCACTTGCTTTACAATAGTTTATAACCTTGTTCAGGAGAGTTTGTCTGTTTGTTTTCTTGTGACACTCCTAGACTTAATTATGGGATGCAAATAAGGAGGTGGGCGTTCTGAAAAAGACTTCATCTTGCTATAGAGTTTTCCAATTTGTCATGTGCCCTAAACTAGCTAACCAATATTTATTAAGTAAAACTGGGCTTCAAAAACTTCCTGGAAAAATGGGATTAAAAGATAATAAAATTTTGTCTGGGAGCTATCTGAAACCCTATTGGATTTACACAGTCAAGAAACTAATAGTCATTCACGCTTTGTCACATGTAGTGCGCTTAGTTTATTGCTGAATTCTAACTTGGAAAGTGTCATTACTTATTCATTGATTTCACAAATGACTTGGAGGGCTCACTATCTAGTGCTTCCTTTCATTACTAGTGTGATCTAATTGGAGCTCTGAACAAATGTATAACTTTCTTTATATTCATACATACCTACAGTCCATCTATTAGCCTGCCCTGGCTGCAATAATGCTGAACAAATAAAATCCTCCAAAAACAAACTCTTGATCTTTTTGCTCAGTGTCTGAAGTTGAGCTAAGACAGCTCTACTTTGGGCTGCATGATGATTCCATTGTCCTCCAGATGCCAGCTTGTCGCGGCTTAAAACATATTTTTGTCTTAGCAGAGAGCAGGCACAGGGAGTAGAGTGAAAATGATGCATCTCTGCTGGTGGCATGCCCTTCCACAAGCCTTCAACCATGGAGAGTCAACTGTCAATCCTAAAACCACAGCATGTACTGCAGAGGGAGAGTGAGAACGCTCAACAATATACTACTTGTAGATCCTGGAAGGTTTTTAGGAGGACTTTGCACTAACTAGTCTCTCGTCCTTGTCAGTATCACCACCTTCAACCTCCCTCCCTTCCCTAATGCTGTCGAAATTTCCTGTTTGCCTCTCTGGTCATGCCACCCTATTCACCTTACCAAGCCTTACCTCCCCAACTCAGTAGGTGCTAAGTCCAAGTCTCCCACTCGGCCCCTCCTCTCTCTCTCATTACTGCTGTACATCATACACTGCAGGGCATTCCAGGTCACTTTTATAAACAACTTAAGTAGCATCTCCTGTCACCCTAATCTCCATTGCTGGCGGTTTGCAAACACTGCACTAGTTCTGGAGCATCTTCTTTAAACACTTAACTCCTGATTCTTACTATCCCCTCCTTCTTTGTTGGCCTTTCCAAGAAGGGGTTACCTGTTAGGAAGCTCAGCTGACGCTGCATCTACAGTGTCACTGGAAACCACTTACTGTCACTTCTGGGAGAGATCACATTTGTCGTGTTTACATGAGGATGCACATGTGCCTACAGTCTACACATGTGTGAGTGTGATGACGATATCCAAGCTTCAGTGAAAAATCACTGCTATGAAATCATGGAATCTTTCCTCTAATAAAAATATCAAAGCTATGTGAAGCTGTTTTTCTGGACATAGCCCCATATTGGTCTATGTACTTTGAAGGCACTGTTTGCCTTCCCCAAAGAATTCTGCAGTAAATCAAATGGAAATTTGGGATCAACAAGGAATTTAAATCATGTTCTTTTTAAATATCCTTTGAGTTTGGGGAACACAAGGGTATGACAGGGACAGATCACAACTGGAAGGTAAATAGAGTGAGGTTTTGCAATAAAATTTTCATAGGACACACCTTGTGACCCTTAAAAAAATGAACAGGTACAGTGTCATGGTATGGGGGGAATATTTCTTGGCACAAATTTCCTGTGCTTTTTCTCATCAATGCTGTTTTCAGTTTACATGAAACTTCCTTATATCTATATTGCTTATTGTTATTGTTACTTATCTTCACCTTGGACTTGGCTCATAGTGACCTTGCCTACAATAGAGGGAAGCACTGGTTTATCCTGCACCATCTTAACGAACGCTGCTAGGCTTGAGCCCATCTCAAGTGTCAACCCACCTCATTGATGGGCCTTCTCTTGTAGACTTATCCTCTCCTGTAATAAGCCTGATGTCCTTCCCAGGGTCTGGTCCCTCCAGATAGCATGACCAAAGTACTTGAGACAAAGTCTCACTATCCTCACTTCTAAGGAACATTCTGACTCTAATTCCTCCAAGACTGGTTGCTTCATTCTTCTGGAAATCCGTGGTAGAGTCAACATTCATTATCGACATCATGATTCAATATGGATCTCTTCCAGTTGGTTGCTCATGTTTCTTGTTAGAGACGTGTGAGCACATCTGTATTCCCCAAGGGCCACTTGTCATAAGCTTCTGAGCTGACCTCTCTGCCTTGAATTTAACTGGCCCTCTAGATCCCCTCAGCCATCACTGGTTGACTTGGATCATTGTTGTCATTTTTGTAAATACTCCATAACCA
>NW_022111300.1:46486188-46494866 GCF_000313985.2 Echinops telfairi
CCCAAGGTCATTATATATCTACTAGACATCCATGTTAAACAGTGGTAACTATCAAAATTGAAATGCTCATCCTTTAACATGGAGTGCTTTGCAAACATATGTTTATTTGGGGGCACTGGAGATTATTCTCAATAACTGATTTTTTTAGAGTCCAGGTCATCAAAATCTCAATGGATGTGTTCCAGCCTAGAGATTCTCCGAACATATCCACATGCATTTGGGAGCATTAGAGATAATGGAGAGCACGATGCTCTCCACGCCTACAAAGAGTCTTGGAAACTCACAAGGACAGTTCTACCCTGTCCTATGGGTCACTCCGAGTCAGAACTGACTCAGTGGCAGTGAATAAATTGTGAGATTAATTAACTGTTATCAGTTAACTGTTGATTGGTTAGACATTGTCTGTGAAGATTTAGAGATCCAAAGTGATAGAAATCTTGCATTTCTCACTTTTATATTTAAAAGAGTCCCAATCCTCTTTGTTATACTAATATAGAAACGTATTATTTTACTACCACATATAAAAATATCAATAAATTTTATGTTTTATAACAATACCTTTTGGGATATCTAAATATTGAATTCCCTTCGTTCTTTGAAAATAATTAGAAACTTGACTGATATCTGCCTTCAGCCTTGTTAAACTGGCATTCAAAGAACAGATTCATTGTTTGCTGATGAGCTATTTCCTTTTCTGTGCGTGCCATCGTTAGTTGTTGGTTTTTGACTTTTTGTCTAAGGTCAAACGCAGGATCAATTTAAAATTTTATAACTCCCTGTCCAAAACTGTTCTTCCCTAACCATGATGATCTACAGGGCTGCTTCCATCTCTCATTTCAATATGTGAAAGTTCTATTAGACTTGTAGGTGACAAATTGCTTGCAGCATGAAGCTGCAAAAAAAACAAATTAGAGAACTTCATAGCAGTGCTGCTAGGCCTTCTTGCCTATCAGAAGGCAGAATTTAAATCAGTTGGATGATATCAAATGCATTTTCCAGCTCCCGCTCATGTTTCTTCTTTCCATGAAGAAAACAACAAAACTGAATGCAATGGATATGAAATAAGATGAGCAGTAAAAAAAAAGAAAGATAACATATTGAAGAATTTAGGACCACATCGTGAAGACCGCACATGTTAGACATTCTTTAGTGCTGCAAGTTGTGCAGGTGTTACAATGCTGGGGGAAGGCCTCTTAGAGATGCAATGAAAACAAATGTAAGGCATCTTTCCCAGTGCACAGCCTAGGTGACATGTCGCCGTGCACTTTCCAGAGCCATCTTCCCTCTGCGTAAGTATAAGGTTCTTGCTTTTCACATCACCAACTGACTTCCAATTGATGAAGGGCCTGGCCATGACTCTTTCTTTCTGCCTCTCGCGCCTCACCTAGGACGCCTCGGTGGCAAAGTGATTACTTGTTGGGCTTCAATCCCTAAGACCAGCAGTTTGAAACCACTAGGCACTCTGTGGGAGAAAGATGGGGTTTCTCCTCCTATAAAGAGCTAGAAACTCAGAAACTCCCAGGGGCGGTTCGAGCCGGTCCTCTCGGGTCATAATGAGTCAACATCGGCTTGCTGGCAGTGAGTTTGGTTTTGCCCCTGACCCCCATCAGTGGTCTTCTTATGGACTGTCCAAGTTTCAACTCTGGCATCTGTAGATTGTCCATGGAATTCCAGCCATTCATTTCCTCTGGTTCTCAGTAGAATGTCTCTAAGGCTGCTCCCGCTTTCTTGGATGCCCTGCATTACCTGACACTCAACATATAACATCAGTGAGACATGCTATCAAGAGAGACCAGTCCTTGGAGAAATTTTTCCTTGGTCAAACGGAGGGGAAAGAGGAGGAAGAAGAGGGAATTCCTGGATGAGATGAATTGATACAACAGCAACAATGGGCTCAACCATAACAAGTGTGAGCATCGTGTGGATCAGGCAGTGCTTCCTTTTGTAAATAGGCTCCCCAGGAGTTGGATCCATCTCGAAGGCACCTAACAATATCAATAATCCTTGTGTTTTAAAGGATCAATACTTTCTTCGAGTTATCTAATGCCAATCTGTTGAAGCAGAACACTGCCCGTCACTCAAATTTAGTAACTTGGAGTCGTCACATGTGAGTCACTCTTTTATCCCATATTAGTGATTTACTAAGCTTTATTGATTTTCTAATGTCACTCTCTTTCTTTGTCAATATCATTGTCCTTTATCAGACCTTCAGTGTCCCTTTAAAAAGTAATATTTTTCTATGTCTAAGTTTCACCACAGCTACCAGTCGTGCTGTGCTGTTGCTTTGCTTCCTGGCTCCAGAGACATCGATGCCTCTGAGCTTCGGGGACGATGAGGTTGATGCTAATGACCACGGTTTGTCATTGTCAGGCGCCGCCCAGCAAGTTCTGACTCATCCATCGGGACCTTACAGACAACAGAAAGAAGCCTTGCCTGGCCCTCTGCCATCCTCTTAATCGTTATGTTTGAGCCCGCTGTCGCCGTCACAGTGTCAGTCTACATTTCTGACTGACCGTCTACTTTACCAAGCAGAACATCACCTTCCAGGAAAGGTCCCTCCTGATTCGGTGTCAGGTCATTGAGAAGAAGGCTTGCCATTCCCTCTTTTAAGGGACATTCTGGCTGTCCTTCTGCCAAGACAGATTGATTTGTTCTTCGGAAAGTGTGTGCTACTTTCAATCCTCTTCGGCAATATCATAACTTAAATGCATCAATTTTCTTTTGGCTTCCTTATTCGTTGTCCAGGTTTCATAGGCTTCTAAGGTGATTGAAAACGCCGTGGCTTGGGTCAGGTGCACCTTCATCTTCAAAGCATCATCTTGCCCATCAGCACTTTCAAGAGATCTTGTGCAGCAGATTTACCCAGCACAACACACTATTCGGTCCCTTGACTGTCGTGTCCATGACCATTGGCTGAGCATCCAGGCAAAATGAAATCCTAGATCATTGTTTATCCTTTTCTCCTTTAGGGTGGTGTTGTCTGCTGGTCCCAACTAGGGTTTTAAGCTTTACGTTGACTAGCCATCCCTACAGAGAGCTGCGGTCCTTGGTCTTCACCAGCAAGACTTCAAAGCTTCTTCTCTTTCAACAAGCCAGGTTGTGAAAAAGCCTTCCTTGAATTCCGATGCTGCAGTCTTCTTTATATCACCCAGAGCCTCTGATTGTTCGCTCATCGTACAGTATGATGAATAAGTATGACGAAATGATACAAATCTGATACACATCTTTCCCTATTTTAACCCATGCCGTGTTGTCCCGTTCTACTCAAATGGCTGCCTCTTGGTGTATGTATAAGTTCCACATGAGCACAATGAAGTGTTCTGGAATTCCCATTCTTCTAAAGACTACTGATGGTTTGTTATGATCCACACGGTTGAATGAGTTTACATCGTAAATGAAACACAAGTAGAACATTTTCTGGGCATTGTCTGGTTTCAGCCAAGAAGTTTCTGACATTAGCAATGATATAGTTGCAACTGTTGCTGGATGATCCTTGGCAAAATTTTGCTTACATATGATATTAATAAAATGCAGCCCTGGGGGTTTAGCGGTTGTGTATTGGGCTGCAATCTCCATGTTTGGCAGTTCAAAACCACCAGCAGCTCCATGGTCAAAAGACTCAGTTTTCTACTCCTCTAAATACTCACAGTCTCAGAGCCCCACACGGGGTAGGTGGGAGCCAGTGTTAACTCAATGGCAGTGAGATAATATTACAGTTATTGTTCAATAGTTTACTCCCTTGAAGGGGTCAACTTTCTTTGGAATGGGGACAAACATGTCCAGAAGGTGTCTTCCCACTTTTGTGACATAGACAAGGGCATGTTCTAGTGCTTCACCAGGGGTTGAAACATTTCAATTGGCATTCCATCAGTTGCCACAGTCTTGCTTTTTGGCTAATAGTTTCCATGCAGCTTGGATTTCCTTCAGTACCATCACTTCTTAATCATATGTGACCTATTTGAGCAGGAAATAAGTATGATGTGAGTGGAAACCATTCCTCACTTAGGATTCTGGTCAATTGGAATGGAATAATGAATACCATAAATGTTAGAAATAAGTTCTATGTTTATGCAATGGAACACTCACACCAAAAAGCCAAACTCACTGCCATCCAGTTGATTCGAACTCATAGCGACTCTCCAGAACAGGGTAGAAACGTCCTTGTGAATTTTCAATAACTCTTTCTGGGCCTAGAAAACCTCGTCTTTCTTCCATGGAGCCTCTAGTGGTTTCACACTGCTGACTTAGCAGTTACTATCCCACCATTACACCGAACTATTCTGCCCCCAGGGCTTATGACTCGAACCAGATCGATATAAATAAATCATTCAAACCCCGATACAGATATAGATACGTAGATATGTAGCTGATACACAGATACACACACATATCCATTTATATCAAATTTAAAAGAGGTAAAGTGAATCTATTGCTGAAAATCAAAAGAAGTGCTACTTTTGAGGGGTATTGTCGGAGTAGGAGGGTATTGTCTGGGAGGAGACATGAAAAAAATCCAGCATGCTGGGACTATTCCTTATTCTTTTCTATATACTAATTATATTTCCTCTTAACTGTACGTTGTGACTCAACAAAGAAAACAGATTAGTGAAAGAGTAACTTATAGATCAACAAAATATCAGTGCCATTTCTTAAGCAGCATTTAAACATTATGTGCAAACTCACAATTTAAAATATAGGTCTTTTGTAGATGCCCTTCCACTTCAGGAGGTCTGCACTATTGGAAGGCTGGAGTTCAAGGTGACGCTCCCTTCATCGGATGTTCCTAACATCGGCCATACATACTTGTAACACTTGTGCTTTGTTTGATAGCACCTCATGGAGATTGCCACTTTTACAAATCGAAGTTCTGGAGTCTTTTTCCAACAGTGTGCGCTCACACTGTCACATCACGAACATCTGCACAATGCTTTAAATTTTCTCCTAATATTATCGTGCAATTAATATTCTACAGTATAGTATACATATAACTTTAAATATACTGAAAAATGTATGTGACCTGTTTTATTTTGACAAGTCTGAAACTGAACCTTCAATATCTCTGAAGTATGCATGTACTTCAAAGAAGGTAATCCAGAAGCATAAGCCTTAGGGAATTTAATTATAGTAAAGTTAAAATGGAATACACTGAATGTTCCATTGAATTAAGTCTTCAATGATATAGAAAGACCATTTATATCATCATCATCATAAGCACCCAATAAATGGTAGCTTTTATTTTCTGCCAAGCATCGTGGAACCTACTTTGAATACATTATCTCATTTGCCTCCTACAAGAGCTTAATGTTTGGCATTAATATCTGTATTTTAAAGATGAAGTGATTGAAGTTGAGAAGCCAAGTAACCTTTCCGTTAACACAAATAATAAGTTGTAGAGCCAATATCAATACCAAGTTTTTGTGAGATGAAAGCTTGGTTCTCTTCATTACTATACGCTAATTTCTCAAAACACTGGGGGAGGGAAAGTAGGTGCACATAGAAATATGGTGAGAATAAATGTTGAAATAAAAGTACTTTATATTTTCCTCCTACCTCTGCCCTGTACAACATAATGAATATAAATACTAAAGTACGGTGAAGGAAACTTTTACCATGTTTAGTATATATTTTAAAAATAGCTTAACAATGGGAGGTTATTAGAGAAAATTAGAAACAGTGAACTTTAGGATATTTCCCACAGAGGAAAAATCTTAAAGGGAAGTTCTGTGAGACAAGAAGAAGATGATCAAATAAAATGTTAAAATGTAGATCCACATTTTGAAAGTGTTCATCATGTAACATAATAATAACTATGTTGAATTTGAGGGTGAAGTTTAAAACCAAAATAATGTTCCGGGCAACAGTAACCTGCCAAAAGGCAGTAGATGCATTTGAAGCATTTTGTGGTCAGAGTGGTAAAAATACTTCAAATAATTTAGTTTAATTAATGAAGAGGAAAAACAACATGAGTAGAACAAGAATACATAATTTACACAGTAAATGAAAAAGATAAACATAAAATAGATAGAGAAACCTATCCAGGAATAAATAGAAAGCATAAAATCACATGGCACAAATGCAGTCAGATACAAGGGAGCTTCAAAAAGATCTTGGAAAAATAAAACATGTAAACTTCTATTTTTTCAACAAAATTTCTATCAAGGTCAAGACACATTTGTAAATGATGATAACAACCATTTCATTCATTCCTACAGAGCTGAAGGCCCTAGAAATATACCCATGTTGATGCCACCTGTTTTACATTATTCTCTAGTTACAATAGTTTCCCTTTAAATATTGTTTAATACTATGAAATGTAGAAATGAAGTAGAATGCGGCAAATAAGGACGAGTTAGTAGTTGCCTAATGATCTCCCACTGAAACTCTCTCAGAATTGCCCTTGTTTGATGAGAGAAAGAAATGAGAGCTTGTCTGGGTGCTAACTGACTCGGGCGTTTTTCTGGTGGTGAAAAATTGTTGGGTATTTTTCTGCTACAGCTCTGGCCATCCTTCTTCCAGGTCAGCTGTGTTTGTCCTTTTAGGAAGTCCATGATCATCTCAATATTCTTCACCAAGCACAACAATTCTAACACATTGACTCTTTTACAGTCTTCCTTATTCAATGTCCAACTTTCACCTGCATCTGAGGCAATTCAAAATCCCATGGCTTGGATAGCGTGCACCTTCGTCCTCAGAGTGACATTCCTGTTTTTCAGTGCTCTGATCATGTCTTGGGAAGCAGATTTATCCAAATGCAGTGTTTCATTTGATCTTTTGATGGCTGCCTCCCTGAGCAATGATTGTGGGCTCCAGCAAGACAAAATGAAAGACAACTTCAATCTTTTCTCCATTTATCATGATGTTACCTGTTGATCCAGTGTGCGAATTTGGGTCTTCTACACATTGAGTTGTAAATCATATAGAAGGCTGTAATCCTTGATCTTCTTCAGCAAGGGCTTCAGCAAGTTATGTCATCTGCATATCCCAGGTTGTTAAGAAGCCTTCCTTGAATTCTGATGCCACATTCTTCTTCATATAATCTAATTATTTGCTCAGCAAGTAATTACTCTAATTATTTGCTCAGCATACAAATTGAATAAGTAAGGGGGGACTGTGTATTCTTTCCCTCCTCTTTTGAGGCTTCCTGCAATATTCAATATTTTGCCCATAGAATCTTTCAATGTTGCAATTTGAGGGTTGAATATTTTTTCTTGAGTTCTCTAAGTTTAAGACATGCTGAGTGTGTTCCCTTATTGGCTTTTAATTCTAGTTCTTTGTACGTTTCATGATAGTAGTTTACTTTGTCTTCTTAAACTGATTTTTGAAATTTTATGTTCAGCTCTTTGACTTTATCAAAGATCCGCTTTGATCGTTTCTTCCTTTCGTGTCTTTAACGACCTTTTGCTTCCTCATGAGTGACACTCTCAATGTTCTCGCACAGCGTGTCAGGTTCATTGTCATTCCTATTCATTAAAGGACATCTGTTATCAAAATGTTCTCAAAAGTCAGGTGGGATAGACTCAAAATACAAGGTTGTATTTTGATTTTTATGGAATTGCTTTATTTTCTTCAGCTTCAGCTTGAGATTATGAAAAATGTGAGCAATCAGTGGTCTGTCCGTGGTCAGACCCTAGCCTCGGTTCAGCACGGCCTGTCAGGTTGGACTTCTCCACAGATATAGGCGACTTCGTTTCTGCGTATTCCATCTGGAGAAGTCCATGTGAAAAAATGGCATTTACTATGAACAACTCATTGGTCTGGCAAAATTCCATCAAGCCATCTCGGCTTTTTCCTATCACTAAGTCCGTATTTCCTTTTGTTTCCAGCTCTTCCAACCACCAGTCCATCTTGACTGCACATTTGATTAATTCCTGACTGAAGAGATTGGTAAAATTCTCAATTTTGGCATCACTAGCTTTTAGGGTTGGTGCATAAGTTTGACTTATCGCTGTACTGATTCTGTTTCCTTGAAGATGGACAGATATGATCCTATCACTGACAGCATTACCCTTCCAGATAGATGTTGAAACGTCTCTTTTGACAATGAATGCAAAGCGTTTCCTCTTGATTCTTTCATTGCTGGCAGAGTAAACCATGCACTTTCCTGATGCAAAATGGTAAATACCAGTCCATCTCAGCTCACTAACGCCTGGATTTCCAATCTGGATGCATCCCAATTCAGTTTTGACTACTTCCAATTCTCTACAGTCATACTTGGTTCATTGATAAGTTCAGGTTATTATTAGATGTTTGCAGTGGTTTCTTCTCACCTTGCCTTGTGCCTTCGCAGCAAATGAAGATGACAATGGCTGCGTTCCCTCGGGGTTCACTCCATCCTCAGCACCAGGATTGGCTCTACTCTGAGAAAGCAGCTCCTCCCCAGTCGCATTCCAGTGCTTTCTGACCCCAGGCCCATCCTCTGGCACCAAGGTCAGCCGTTCATTAGGCCTTGGGTCTCTAACAGTGCTTCCCATCCTAGGGATAAGGTTCTCAGTGGCTGTTTCCTCTGAAGTGGGCGGTCCATTCCCTCTCTATAGTCTGTTCTTACTCTGGAAGCCTTGCTGAAGCCACCGCTTGTCTGTCCATTTCTCACACTGTAGCGGCTGGTGTGTTGCTGTGATGCTGAAAGCTATGCATTTCCAATGTCAGCGTGGTCACTAACGTGAACAGCCTCCTTTGTT
>NW_022111300.1:46495292-46525079 GCF_000313985.2 Echinops telfairi
AAGCATAGAAGTTGCTTTAAAATTATAGAGCTTTCTTTTTCAGTATAACCAGATTTGTGTATAATATAATCTACAAAATGACTTGTATTTATATATAAACTTATTTATATTATGTCTGTATCATTACATAAAATAATTGCCAAATTATTCGATCACAAGTGTAGATTTAACAAGGAAGCTGGCTTTTGTTTATCTGTTTGTCTGCTAACATAAGTGAACCCGTGTAGTATATTGGTAGTCACACTGACCTGACAGCCCTAAACCATGGTTTGTAGTTGAAACTCCTAGCTTAATTAGCTCTGTAACTAGCTTCGCATATCAAACTATATGCTCATAAAATGTATGTTGCCTCGTTAAACTGTTGCTGCTTCATTTGTAAAATGGGGATAGTGTCTAATTTGTATAATTGTTGGGAGGTTTAAATAAAAATACCTGTATGTCTAAAGAACCTACTATATAGTGGGGGATCCTAGAAATTGGTTACTGCTATTATAATTTGCTTTATGATTATATTTTGTGTGAAATTGTTTTCTTTGAAGAAGTTTATCCAATGTTTAACAAAAGGTGACCTGGGTTGAACTTGGCAGTGATCATCAAGTACCCACATTAGATCGGAGTGGTAACAGATGGAGACATAGTGATACAACTTATTTTTAATATCAATTGTGAGCAGAGTGGCTGTGAAATGCAGTAACTCTTAATTATTTATTTCCCATATGAAATTCTCTTTAGGTGTAACCTTATGTATGTAAGAACTGTGCCATATCTTTACACCACATGCATGTTATTTATTAAAACAGTACGTTGAAAAGGAATTTGGAAAAATCCCATTGTTCTCACTCAATTTTAGGACGTTGGTATTACTTTAACATTTGACAGATTGCTGTTAACCTTGTAGTTCTCATTTCTTTGTAGAATAGAGTAGAATCAGGTGTCTGTTTCCAAGTCTACACACGTTTGGGGGGATGTGTTATAATTGCTAAAAATAAGTGGATGGACTTTTACAGATCTTCTGCATAAAGCTGAAAGTTCACCACCTTGAAAATCTCAAAACTCAATCAATAGTTCAATTTCATATTTAAAAAAAGTTTAAGTGATGGAGCCTTTATTTTCAGTCGCAGGAGTCTATCAATAAATTATGAGTAGGCTACGTTAAGGATGGGTCAATGCAGTCATTTAAAAAATCACTGATCTCTTCCAGGCTTTCAACATTTGATATTTATGTATGTGCCTGTATTTGAAAATGCAAGCCGAGGCCTGTCTTAATTTACAATGGCACTTTTCAAACTGCATATTCATTGCCAACTACAGCAAATATGTCGAATAGGCCAATGGCAACAGTGAGCATTCAACCCCAGTTACTGAGGGGAGTTCAGCACCACACACAGTGACCTCACTCTTAGATGAATGCCTCTAATTTAGCTGTAACAATGCCTGATTTTCACTTTGCCGAGTTATTTGTTGGCACGAGTATTTGGCTGAACGCTAGAAGATCTGAGTATCTGAGGGGCTGAGTGTGTTGCATAGCTAAGCCATGAGCTTCCGTTACATCCGGGCGTTCATTTCTCAGGTCAGTGTGACTTTCAAATACTCCACTGCATCACTTTGGGTGGCAGGCAGGCCAATCCGTAATCTCCTCTTCCAGACATCAGCATCAGAATGGTAAAATGCAAAGAAGACTCTTTTGTGACCCGGACAGAGCACTGTGGCCACTTGACTTTGACAAAGTTGCGTTTTCCGAGCATCAGCTCAGTTCCGTCATCTGTAAAATGAGAACGGAAGCATTGACACTGTACAGTGGCTCTTAAGGTTTCCCTTAATTGCCTGACATATAAGATGTGTTCACTAACTGGTACTGATTATGGCGATTACAGTAGCTGAGAGAGTGTTCCATCTAGGACAATTTGTCTTTGAAGTTCACTTCGTTGTATCATTTTGCTTTTCAAGCACAAGCACAAAAATGCAAAACAAACAGAAAGGGTCCTGCCTTGACACTCCATCACAAGGGCACTCAAGCAGGGGGGAGAGCACTGGGTTGGCAATGAGAAGAGACGCACTCTTTGCTTGGCTGGGCACGAAAGGACTCTGTAAGCTCGGAGAGCTTGAGCCCTCCGAGACTCCAACCCTTGGTCTCGCAGGACAATGGGAGAATAAGATGGCTTTCTAACAGAATGAAAGGACTCTCTCTTTTTTTTGAAAGGACTTTCTTTGCCCACCTCACACAACAACTGCAGATGCGAAATTCACGTAATGCCTTATTCAGTCACACTGGATATTCAGTGTACACTTTATCACATGCCAAGTATAATTACCATGATGCGTATCTATTTTAGAAAACCAGAAATGATCATTTATATTTAAAAATGATACACCATGAAAATAACATTATATTGTTCATTTTATAAAAGTACCAATGTTTGCTCAAGATTGGATGGACTAAATGTAAACTAGCCAAATACAAAAACCCAAAAGGAAAGCACTGATTTCAGTGACTAGTGGTTTTTAAGTGTACTTTGCAGGCAGGGAGGGCGAGCAGGACTGGGCAGTGTTTCAGTTGTCCTCGATGTCCCCAAGAAGTTGCACAACAAGAACAACAGTAATAATGGCCACCTTGATTGAGCACTGACAAGGGCCAGGCGCTGTTCTGAGTAGCTCAGCTGGGTTTTGCCTATGGACTTGTTACTGACATTTGCTACGAGTGATAGCTTGCTGTTTCTTTGGGGTAGGCCATGTAAGGCACCAAGATTGGGCTTGATTGATTAGTCTTGGTGAGCTTGCTTTATCATTTTGCTTCCAAGGGGCACCTTTCTTGAGATGAGCCAAGATCCTTTTCCCTCTCATTCTGTCTGTCAAGATCGATGTGATAGGTCACAGATGAGGCATCAGCTTGCGCGCTCGGCCAACGTTCCCTTTCTCCATTTATTTTAATGACAACGCTCTGGCTGAGTGACAGTGAGGGCCCCGTCACAGCTCTATTGGTCTTCAGGGTAGGAACCACAGGCTTACAGATTTGGGTGACTAAATGAATACCAGGTTTCTCTATTTGAACAGAGCTTAGATGGTCAGATCTCAGATATCAACATGGGCTATTAAAATTTTACACGTCATAAGGCAATTTAAAAATTCCTAAATGCAATTTCACAGTAATAGAGGGCAGAGCTACTTATTCATATTTATACAAGTTCTTAAGGGTCATATGAATTACCTTGCCAACTCTGTGAAAACCTGGCCTCTTTTAACTCTGCTGCTGGAACAAATCAAGGCCAGGATTTCATACGCTATGGTCCAAGGACAGGGTATGATTGAGGAAGTTTTTAATCGGGAAGACCTAATGGGAAGTCTTTCTTCACTGCGCCAGCTCAGGTTGTACCATCTCCATTCTTTCCTTCCTGATTCCGTTCCTGCCCCCATTTATTCCTTTATTCCATCCTTGCTTCATCCATGTCAACATTTCTATTATTGGCAAGATACATGCAGTAGTGGAGATGCTGAAGGGCTCAATGATGGGACAACCCAGCATCCTTTTCTCTTAAAGATCTAGTGAGGCTTTGTTTAAAAAAAAAATAGGTACCTTACTCTCAGCCCTCTCTTGATGATAGGAGTTGCAATTCTTGAATATGAGTTGGAGGCTCAGAATCCCAATCCCTTAAGATCATGGTCTATCAAGGGCAAATGCTTTTTCTACCAAATAGAATATATACTATATTTCTACCAATAATGTTTTAATATAAGGTATATATTATTTCTGTAGAAAAGTAGTATCTATTTTCAACCCTGCCATGGATTATTTTCATGAACTAACTGTACTAATATTTTTAAAACACCTTTCTGACTTCAATATCATTTTTTTCCTTCAGTCCAATGAACTGTGTTAAGTCTTTGTCTTGGTATCTGTTGATATAAGGATGGTTCCCAACAGAGCCATAGAGGAGTCAGGTGTCACTCACTCCAGTAAGGTGGGTCCAACTGGTCCCTCACAGTGTCTATGGAGCTGTGGCAGTGTGCACCTGTACTATCTTGCCACCTGGAGTCACAGAGAGCTGGCACTGTGAGAGCCAAGCATATGCAAGGAATGGTCCTGATCCCTGGAATGACCAGCCATGTTCGGATGGTGGCAGCCTAGAATACAGCCCCCCAAACTAACCCTCCATGTGTGTCTGGCCTGACATCCCTGGGCACACATTGGCTACAAAGAACTCCAACACTTTCAGGCCCAGGTATGAACTGCCCCAGAGCAAATATGCAGTTTCAATGATCTCTTCTCTGATGACGAGGGTATAACCAAAATCAATCCATAACTTACTGACAATAGCTTATACTTCTATTATATAGATATGATCAAATGTCATTTTCTTGATTATTTAATGAGGGTGAATGAAGCTGAAATTCCCTTCCAGGAATGCTATCAAACATGCACAGTGAACAATTAGGTGCACTATGCCAGACAATGTTTATATGAGTTCATCATTATTTTCCATTACATTTGTGTGCAGGCTATTTATATGAGCATGCTATTTGAGATAAGATGATGGTAAGTACCATTCTTAAGACTCTCAATATTTCCAATGTCTTTACTAATTTAATTATATGTGTTAGGTCATCCATTATATTCCAAGTACATGCTGTTCAATTATTGTATCACCTAAAACAATTACCCTACTGCAAATTGGAAGGTACTAAACATATTATTTACTCAGTAAAAGACGATGGCTAGAGACCCAGGTAAGCAAAGCAGAACTAAAGAAGAACAAGCAGGAGGCCTCCCACTTGCTATCTCAACACCTAGTCCACAGCCACAGTAGGAATCAGTCTGGCATCGGTGCTATGGCAGACACAGAGACGAAGGAAACAGAACTGGGATCCCCAAAGCAAACCCACCCTCCAAGGGAAAGTGGGGGTTTGCTCCAAGGTCTAAATTCACTAGATGTGGACTAGACAGTCTGTTTGCAAACAATGATGCAGAAAAATGAATACCCATCTGCAGAGCACTTAAACAGAATCCATCCCCACACCATATACAAAAATTAACACAAAATGGATTGAATAATTAAATGTCTAATCTAGAACTATAAAGACCATCAATGAAAAAAAATAGAGTAAACCTAGGGACACCAATTTATGGCATAAATAGGCTATCAAACGAAACAGAAAATCACAAACAGCAGTATGTAAGTTAGGCAGCTGGGTCTACTAAAAACTAACCAGTATGTACCTTCAGAAGACTGTTCCCAAAGAGCGAAAAAAGAACCTACAAACCGGAAGGACAACTTTGGCATTGACATAGGTCACAAGGAGTTGATTTCTAAAAGTGCTAGAAAATGTCAACACCTCAACTGGGAACCCAAGAGGCAAGCGAATTTTGGGAATAATGAGGGCAACAAATGTATAGATGTGCTTTACACAATTGATCTATGTATTGTGATGAATTGTATGAGCCCCAATAAATTGATTAAAAAAATAAATAAATAAAGAGTGATAAAATCAGAAAAAAAATACAAATAATCTAAGTAAAAACTTGGCTTCAATAGACATTCACCAAAGACATTCAGGTGGCCAAAAAATACATTAAAAATCTTGATCGCTAAACATTAACAGATCAAAAGTACCAAGCCCACTGCCATCAAGCCAATCCTGACCCATAGCAACCCTGAGATACGAAGTAGACCTCCTGTGAGTTTCTCATACTGCTGGGAGTCTTCACAGGAGGAGAAAGCCTCATCTTTCTCCTATGGAGTGGTTGGTGGGTTTGAACAAGTAACATTGCAGTTAGGAACCCAACTGCTATCCCCTAGCAAGGCTTCCTAAGAGAGAGATACAAATCAAAACGACAATGTGATAGCACCTCACTGCAGCAATAACAGCAAATTTAAAACAAACAACAACAACAGCAACCAAATATAAGAAGTGCTAGGGAGGGTGTAGAGAGATTAGAACTCTCATAGGAAGTTAAGTCAAAAAGTATTGGTGTAAAATCTCTAACCCGTCTCCAAAGATTTCTACACTCTATTACCTACATTATATTAAAAAAAAAAACAGTTTTGAAATCTAGAGACTCAAATCATATGTCTTTTAATCAAAAGACTTTTAAATGTTATTTGAGTTTTGGAAGCAAAAAGTGGTCTGAAAGGGCACGATCAGAGGTGGTATTCAAATAACCTAACAAACGGTTTGTTGCCCTAATGACTGTTTTAGGTATCAAGAAACAATATACCAAAAGGCTGTTCTTCATTTCATACAGTGAATACATAAATGAGAACAATGAAAGAGGTACATAAAACTAGGTTATTATAAGAGCGTTTTAAAATATTAATTTAAATATTATCCAAAACAACAAAATTGATATTTTAGATATTTTCATATTGCTTCTTTATTAATGTCCTCACTCGCAATATTCTTGGCTCTTATCTGAGCCTCATCTGATGTGTGATGTCTCCTTATCCATATTTTCACTGTAGAAATAGGATCCCATTCCTTTAGTGTTGGACAATAGTCATTATGTTTGATATATTAGAAACAAACAACACCTCTTCTCTGAATTTATTATGCTTATCTTTGAAAAAAGCCTTTCTGCTTCTGCTTAACTTACAGCAATTGTTCTGACAACATTCTATCTCTTTCAAGAGTTGTACAATGTACTCATAATATCATGCGGGGATTTGGGGTGTAACATAAAGCTGAAAGTACTGACAGAGTGCCGCCCGCTGGTTGTTTGGCACTTTTTTACGTTGTATGTTTACTGTAGTAGCAAACACAAGGGAACACAAATTTAGTACTTCATCCAAAGTGCATAACGTTTTTATGAAATGAAAATGTAAATATTGCAAGCATAGTTCTTTCTAATTTTTCATATATATGGATGAAATGAACATTACTATGGGTGCTTAGAATATGCTGTTGCTTAGACAAGCCTTGAGGCCACCATACCAGCACGAGGCAATGAACTGACAGAGAGGTCTACGGGGCTGGCCCCCATCTCAGTTACTTAAAGCCCTTCCCTAGAAGATTACATTACAGAGAGCAGCACTGAAGATACAGCCCAGGGAGAGTGGCAGGTCTGCCAAGACCACACTGGAGCAAACTGAGAGAGAGAGAGAGAGAAAGAGAGAAAGTCTGCATCCTGTCCCATCACGTCCTGAGGATGACACTCCTGCTGAGAGCAGCCAAGGCACAGAGAGGACCTTAGGGTCAGCCCATCCACAAGACATGACATCCCCTAACTGACCCACAGTGCTACGGGGGACAGCACTAGAGACATAGTGCAGGAACTGTGCCTGGCCTGACCCCCCCAACGCCAAGGTGAAACACCAAGGGAGTGCAACAGAGCAGCAAGTGGAGCAAAGCAATAGAAGCTTCAAGGCATCCTGAAAATAGATTTCAGACTCAGGGCAGGACTTGGAACCTCATCGAACTTGACCAGGAAACATACACAAGGATCAGCAGACAGACCTGGAACTATTTATAGGCTCTTTTTATTTTATTTTTTAATCTTTTGTTTTGTTTTCATGTCTATCTACATAAGATAAGCAAGATAAACAATCCCAAGGAGAAAACAATGGGACCAATGGTTCAGGGGAGACAGAGAAGAGGGGGTATGTGGGGAAAAAGGAGTGGGGAACCAACAAAACCAGGGACAAGGGAACAAGAGATCTAAAACCGATGGTGAGGAGGGTTAGAATGCCTGGTGGGGTTCTATCAAGGGCAATGTAGCCGAGAGGAATTACTGAGAGTCGAATGAAGGTTGAACATGATAGTGGGACAGGAGGAAAGTAAAAGGAAATAGAAAATGAACTAAGAAGCAAAAGACACTATAGAGATATACATATAGACATGTGCATATGTAAATATATTAATATATAATGATAGAGATATAGGTCAATGTACATATATTTATATATTGAGGAAGCAGACAGCAGGTGGATATTGGGACTCTACTCAAATACTCCCTCAACGCAAGAACACTTTGTTCTAATAACCTGGCATTCCATGATGCTCACCTTCCTGACATGATTGCTGAAGACAAAGTGGGCGCATAAGCCAATGTGGTGAAGAAAGCTGATGGTGTCCAACTAACAAAACATATAGTGTTGGGGTCCTAAAGGCTTGAATATAAACAAGAGTCTATCTAACAGGGAAGCAACAAAGCCCACATGGAAGAAACACACCAGCCCGTGTGATAATGAAGTGTCTCAAGGATCAGAGACCAGGCATCAGAAGACCCAAATCAATCATATTGATACGAACCGGAGGGGTCGGAGAGGAGACCCAAAGACCATCTGTAGACAACTGGATATCCCCTCACAGAAGAGTCACAAAGAAGGGAGGAGTCAGCCGGAGTACAGTATAGCACAACATTCCTCTAGTTCTTTGAGGAACTTTCCTATCCCCCACTACCATGACCCCAGGTCTACCTTACAAACATGACTAGTCCAGAGCACGTACACTGGTACAGATAAGAGCTCTCAACACAGGGAATCCAGGACAGATAACCCCGCAGTAACAGTAATGGGAGCAGCAATAGCATGAGTGTATGGGAATGGTGGGGGGGAGAAGGGAGAGAGAGAGGGTACCAATCACACCTCCCTCAGAGGGACAAACAACAGAAACATGGGTGAAGGGAGACAGTGGAAGGTGTAGATATGAAAGCAATAATAATTTATAATTGATCAAGTGTTCACAAGGGTGGGAGGGTGAGGGGGAGAGAGAAAAAAGAAGAGCTGATACCAAGGGTTCAAGTAGAAAGAAAATATTTTGAAAATGATGATGGCAACAAATGTACTAATGATATATGGATTGTTATAAGAGCTGTAAGAGGTCCCGATAAAACAATTTACCAGAAAAAAATGTAAAGACTGTATATTTGTGATTTCCACATAGGGCATCTACCCAGCTGCCGACTTCAGAGAGAAGTCTGATTACAAGTGCCATCTTAATAACCAGTTCAGCTAACTCAACGAAAAATTAGATATCAGTTCAGCCTAGTTGGTGTGAACCAGAAATCAATGTTATAGGAAGATGGGATTGGGGTTCTCAATAAAGAGCAAATGCCTGTCATAATGGGGTGTAACATCCTCAAGGAAACTTTCCTGGCCCTGCTCTCAACCATGCCCTTTTCAACGTCTTTAAATCTTCTCCATAATACGTTCCTGTGATGATCTGGTCTTCCAAGAACACCTCGCAAGGGTTTTTGTTTGTTTCTTGCAAGTTAAATCCTAAAACAGTTGCCATAAACTTCTGAGCAGACCTCTGGACCTCAAATTTAATTGGCCAAGAAGATCCTCCCAGATGCCACCATTTGCACTGGGCTTTTTTTTTTAAGGTATCCTAACAAGATGAAGATAAGTGTATAACCGAGAGAATATGGCTGCATGGTAGAGACATGGTTAAGAATATTTGTTTGAAAAAATTACATGTATTAAATAGAACCCAGGTAACAATATTGTTTTATTTATCTTCAAAGATTACTAATAAGATTATAAAATGGTACCGACACCATGGAGGACATTAGTGTACATTCTTAAAGTGTTAAAAGTAGGAACACCCTGTGATGCAGCAAGCTCCTCAGGTAGATGAGTATATCCTACAGAAATATGAGCTGTGGCACAAATAGAGATCGCTGCACCCACATTCATCATAAAATTGTTCACAATAGCAAAATATGGAAATAACTTAGGAAGGGATACATGAATAAACAAATGATCGTGCTTAGACTCAATGGAACAATAACTCAGACTCACTGCCATTGAGTCAACTCCATCTCATAGTGACCCGACAGCACACCCCAGAACTGCTCCTGTGGGGAATCCACAATGCTACCAGGGTTCCTTCAATGAAATACAGTACACCTTCAGAGACAAATGATGAATCTGAGAACCACCTCATAATATAGATTAATTTAGAAGTCATTATGCTGGGTGAAGGGACAAATATTGTATAAGACCACGTTATCTGGTGGCATCCAGTTCAATTGACATAACACAGTCAACAAAGACCATCTTCTGCATCCTACTTTTGGTGAGTAGCAGCCGGGATCTTAAAAATGTCTGAGCGGTCATTGAAGATACAATAATTGGTGTTTCGCTGGGTGAATTAAAGAAGAATGAAAAAAAATCAGAGATTCACGAAACAAGCAGTCCAACTGTCTACTGGATCACATGAACCACAGCCCCTACTGCCCTGACACTAGGAGAAAGAGTGCCGCATGGCTCCCACAACCGAGTGCTCTGGTCAGGACAACAACTGAAGTGTCCTTGACAGAATGGGAGGAAAACGTAGACCAAAATCCAAAGTCATAAAAAGACCAGCCTTAACTGTTCTGAGAGAGACTGGGAAGGTTTAAGATTACAGCCCTCAGATACCCGTCCAGCCTAGAACTGAATGGACCTGTAAAGTGAACAACATAATGTGTGTGAGGAATGTGGTCCTCAGAGCAATGAACCGATAGAGGCCAAAAGACTGGAAGTGGCGGGAAAGAAAGGCAAATGGAGATGGGGAAACCAGGGAGGCAGTGAGAACAGGGTTGTTCTCTGGAGGCCCTTGCAACGAGGGTCATGAAACCAACAGAATGTATACATTGGTGAATGGAAAATGATTCACTCTGTAACACTTTACCCAAGCCCCAATTAAAAACAAAACATGACAACAGCTGCAGTTTAGGTAAAATATTCCCCTAAGAATAGATCACTTCTTACTCCTTCTACTTAACGTTTTACAAAGCAAAGCCATTTTTCAAAAGACACTGCTAGCTCCTGCACATATGGGGAAAGAATAGCTGTGCACAGGCAGAGAAGTACTCCATGTGGAGTATGGTGGATGTTCAAACAAGGTCTCTTCAAGGGGTGATCCACCTCATCTCGGGTCCTCAACTTTCCAAGTACAGGAATGAAGGAAGCCAACTAAGGAGGCTTTCTGCGAGGTGGTTTGGCAATTCGTTTTATTTAACCGCTTAAGACAAACCTGGAAGGGAAGTGTTATCTCGGTTTGACAGATTATGCACCTGAGCATCCTGGAGTTTGTCCACTGCCCAAGGTCACACAGCTGGCAAGTGGAAGATTCGGAATACAAATTTGGGATGATCTGACACTGAAGTCGCCAGTTTTTTGTTGTCTGCTTCAGTTGCTTTTTAAGGTTATATGAAATTTGTAGGTGGGCTCATGGGGATTGACACCTCTTTCCTTTCAAGAGGAACAAGAACGAAAATACAAAGAGGGAAGAGGAGGCAAGCACGACTCTCAGTAGCTGGGAGGACCACTTCCGTGTGAACTCGGTGCTTCACTACCCACTGTTCAGCTGGGCAAAACTGGCTCTTTTCTGCTGCTCTTCCCTGCGTGAGCGACACTGGGACTTAATGTCAGACGCTCAAAACTTTTGCTAGCAGTCATACACCTGGGGGTCCCTCGCTGCGTGCACACACACCATCCATCTATTCTGACTGCAGTTTCCCACCACATCAAAACAAGGTTGATTTTTACTTAGCTGAACTCCAAATGCTGAGGGAGTTTGTGTAACCTTCCTTCTATGGGTTGAACACCAGCAATGCACTCAGAGGAGCTTCCACAGGGGCTCCCAGGAGCAGAACCCCCGTATATACTCGAGGATAAGCCGAGTCTTTCAGTACATTTTTAAAGCAGTTTTTGTGGTAAAACTAAGTGCCTCGCTGATATTCAGGGCACCTTATATTCGAGTATATACGGTATTTCTACAAAATGGTCCCCTACTTAATCTTCAGCAATTTCTTAGCAACTTCAAGGACATTTTCTAATTAAATGGGAAGAATGATTGGATTTCTGAGACTTACAGTCTACTATATCTTGCCAACGGTTGCCCATCCTTCTTTTTTTTTTCCATCAAGCACAGCATCTTATCTTCTAGAGAATAGATATATTTTACAAAAGGATTCTGATGCCCGATGTTCCTCACCACCAACAGGAAACTTGACGGAAGGTTTGAAGGATTTCTATCATGCCAGAGTATATCTCAACCCCAAATTAAAGTATGTATGTCATGATTTTTCACGTGGTGGACTCTAAACCAGCATTGAGAATAACAATGAGAGACGAATCTTTGAGGTGGGGTGGAGAGAGCAGGATGCTTCTGAAATTCACCGGCCACCTACCATGTTTTGCATTTTTCTACTGTTTAACCTCTGCCGCTTAGAGCAATGTCTGCGGCTGGCTTACCACTTCTTTAAATAGCACTTGCCGCGAGTGATAATACAACAACACAGGGCACAGTGTGAACAGCCAAGAGAATCATTTCAACAAATGGATTTGTAAAACATGATTGTTTTAAGCCCTTCCGTGTCAGGACTGCAATTTGAATTAAACATAAGGTACCTTCTTTCACTGAATCAATAAGTGCAAATAACATCGCTCGCAACCATGTTTTATTTCACAGACAAAAATGGTTCTTAACAGCTTTCTGAAGGCTATGCTTCAGCCACCTGCTGTTAAAGTTGTTTGCTTTTTCTTGCAAAATTTGTTCTTTTGCAGCAGTAAAACAGACAGATTTTCAGTCAGCTCACTTGGGGCTAGCGTCTAGAGCTGATAGAGAAGCCCTGTCCCTCATGAACCCGAGAACCTCCTGCACTCCTCCTCCTGGCAGCTAGTTACAATCCGAGGAGCAAAGGGGTAGGCCTGAAGCTAGTTTCTCCCAACCCTCACCAGTGGGGGCGCACTTGTCATCAGCAGCCACTTCCCTGTGTTCCTGCAGGGAACTGTAATAGTGGTCCATGTTCACTTCTAAAAACATGGCGTCCATCAGCAAAGATAGATTCCATAGTAACCATGGTTGGTGGGGAATTCAAAAGTTGGATGATATCTGCTCTCTTCTTGTCTTTTGCTTCCACTTTTAAAATAAGATAAGGGTCTATTCACATCCCTATTATTCATATAGAATTGTACAAGTGGTAGTTGGTGACACTGAATGGTTCCTGAAGCGGCGGACAAACAGAGAAGACCACATCATCAGGAAGAAGTCTTATCTGCTGGGCTCTGTTGACCCAAGTGCCTCCAACTCAGTCTGACTACCTCACACACCTCATTCTAAGTCTCTGCTCTCCCGAAGTCTCCAGGCTAAAAAAAGACAGACAATAGCCAGTGAGCCAAACAAGTCACATACAAAAACCGAACAAGCTAAAGAACAACAAAATCTCCCAAACTAAGAGCATTTCTCAAACATGTATCACCCCATCTATTGCTGTCCATCATTCTTTTCGTGCATTTTTTTTTTTATGATTTGGGAAGTAATGTGTATTTGTGCAGAGTTGAAATTAAGGCCAGAAGAAATGAATCTGATGATATGACTTTCAAAGTATTAAAGAAGAAAATAGTATTTAGTTCACAAATATTTCATGGAGAGCGATGAGTATAAGTTTAATATGTTCCATTCTTTCAGGAAAGGGAGTAAGAGCGTGAAATGAAATATAGTGGCAGTGGTTTGACTTTTTCTCCCCAAAATAATCTCTTCCTGTGAAAGAAGTGCCAATATTTACCTCAAAGTAAAATTTAAGTTTTAGGTTTATAAAATAAAATACACACATAGAAATTCTATCTGAGGAAAACTGTTATAGTAGGCAGAATTCTAAGATGGGCCCCATCTCTTCCCCCTGCCCTTGTAGGATTTCTGCCATTTGATGATGTAACAAAGGAATCATTTTAATTTTTAAGACTGACTCTGTTCTCACTTTATGCACTATCCTCCAAGAAATACCAACTCCCATGGACCTGAAACACACCATCCACCACTCCCCCACCCCCCACCGGCTTCTGTACTCTGTAGTCAGCTCGCCTCGACTCTTTCTCATCTACCACCCTGTCTACTGGTGTTCCTGCATCAGCATCCCTGGACTCATTGCCTCAGTGGAAGGTGTTAGACATGGACGAATCCAGGGCAGTTTGGCCTGCACTCTGTCTGTCTGCAGTGTTCTTCCCTCAGGTGTCTTTAGGAATCACCCTTTCAACTCCCTCAAGTTTCTGCTTCTCCCAAGACCGATTTGTTTGTTCTTCTGGCAGCCTATGGTACTTCCGCTATTCTTTGGCAACATCAGAGTTCAAAGCATCCATTTTTCTTTCATGTCTATTTTTCCATGTCCAACTTTCACTTGTATCTGAGGCAGCTGAAAAGATCAAAGTGGCCTCCTTGTTCTTCGACACTCTAAAGATGTGCCCGATGTGTCACTTGATCTCTTGACCGCTGCTTTCATGAGCATTGATTGTGGATCTGAGGAAGACAAAATCCTTGACAACTCCAATCATTTCTCCATTTACCATAATGGTACCATCTGGTCCGGTTGTGAGGATCTTGGTTTTCTTTACATTGCGTTGCAACCCATCCTGGACCGTGGTCCTCAGTCTTTAAAAGCAAGTGCTTTGAGTCCTCCTTGCTTTCAGCAAGCAAGGTTGTATCTATCATCTGTATGTCACAGATGGCTAATAAGCCTTCTTCTAGCCCTAATATATTCTTCTTCATATAAACCAGCATCTCAAATTATTAGCTCAAAGTACAGAAGCGATGAGTTTATGTTAAGGGAGGAAGAGCACTTTGGGAAATGACCATGAGAAGGATGGCAGACCTCGAAGCGTGTCATCAATGTTGTTCAATTGCAGATACATGTAGAAATCGTTGATTAAAATCCCCAACAATAAACAAAGTGAATTATAAAATAGAATATTACAAGCCCCCTTGTGTATCTGTACTAGGTTATAGGTTTGTTATTTTATAATTTACTAGAAGTCACTAAAATCCCCGCTGACATCCTCCCGGTTCCTACTCACATTGATGCAATAAAGGGTTTCTGAGTCTGTGAATCTTTACAGAGCTGACAGGCTCATGTTTTCCCCAGAGACTGATGTGTGGGATGTTCAGTGGCTTATCTTTCGGTTAGCGTCCCAAAGTCTAACCCCCAGCTCCATGAGGGAGGGCTCCTGATAGTACTCATAATCGTGATGTATTTATGTATGAATCATGATACTGACCGAAGGAATCTTTAATAAAAGGGTTTTGTCAGTAAGGAAAACATATATATACATTTATATAGATGTTTATAGACATATATATAACCTGATATGTAAACTTCAAAGTGTTTGTGAAACTTTTCTATTACCTTTTAATTACATTTCTCCATAAAATTTTGTACGCCCATATGTCCGTGTTTACTATTTTACAAATACATGAATTACATAAATATATAAATAATATAGTCCCCGGAAGTGCTTTATTTGGGGGAAGAAAGGGAATTTAATAAATTATTGTATGTTACTTGAAGAAAACATAGCTGACATTTTAGATAAACTCAAGGGCAGGAAAACATGTGCATAGTTTTATATATAAGTATAGTTATATGTTTTACAAAATATAACCTTTAAAATTTAGCATCTGTTGCTTTCATTTACTCAAGTGTATTAAACACCTACATCAATCAAAGAGTAAGCTGTTATTTGACCTAAGTATCTCCAACCTATGAGGCAGAGGGCAGACTGGGGCTCAGACGCAGGGCTCCCCATAAGGTCCTCAGCCCTGACTGAGGACGGTCACTGGCCCATCAAACAACCTTCGCCAATGGGCCCGAGCCCTTCCCTAATTGATGACCCTTTCACCATAAGACAGCGCCGTGCGATTCATTAGGATGATGGTCAAAAGAATTCAAACATCTACAAGAAACGTTCTTTCCAGAGCTCTGCCTGAAGCTGGAGCAGAGCCTGATGAGTCACTATTGTCGTAAGGGACGCGAGCACAGGGTAGCCGTCGATCTCAGGGTGCCCAGCTGGTTGAGCTACCCAGGAGGGGCGGCGGCTTCTGAACCAAATGGCACTTTCTCACAGGTCGAGTCAAAGCTCCCTTACTGTTCCTTTCTTCATCCTCATATTCCTCAATGCCTGCCATCCCTTTAGTTTATCAGAAAGTTCCTCAGGCAGGAAATGAAAATATATATTTAAAAACAACAACAAGCGAAAGCCCCACTGCTGTCAAGTGGATTCCGACCTACTGCGACCGAGTGGAATTGGCCCACAGGGGTCCAAGGCTCTCATCTCTATGGAAACGGAGGCCACATCTTTCTTCCCTGGAGGGGCTGGTGGGTTTGAACCACAGACTTTTCAGTTAGCAGCCAACCACTCAAACCACTGGTCTACCTAAGCATCTAAAAATACATCTAGCATCTCTTGATTTTAATTAGCTCACCTTGAAATAGTTCTCATGTTACAAGTTTAATCTTTAACGCAGTAAAACAAAGCAAACAGCTGACATAGACTATATTTCAATGCAAAGGAAGAGCACAGTTCTGACATAAGAGAGGTCAGCAAATATTTTTTGTATGATTATCAGCCTGTTGTGGAATCAGCTGAGCCCTTTGGATAGCCCTTAAAAGTGAAAAATAATAAATTAAAATTGTCTAAATTTGAGTGATATTTAAATTCAACTTCAGTTTCTTTGCATAAGGAAAAAGAAAAGAAATGACTGTGACATCTGTCATCCAAGAAGTTAAATGTGTCACACGTTTTGCACAAGGGCTATTGTACTTCATTTGGAGAATTAACCCCAAGGTACTGCCACCAGGTGGCAACAGGGAGGGTAGACATAATTGCTCTCGGCACTTTTTATTTTACTTGGATCCACAGGCAAGGATCATGGGAACAACGCAGTGGAGGAATCAGATGACACACTACAAACTTCCTGCAAATGATCTCTTTAAAGAATTCAGAATCAAAGACCCCACTCTGAGGAGTAAGGGTCTCCATGTAATTTTCAATCACCTCAGACTGGTGAGAACGCTGCACAATGACCGGAAGACTAACACAGCCTTAATGCCTTCAATAGAATATTGAATGTACTATAGACTGCTCAAAGAAGGATACAACATCTGTCTTGGAAGATGGACAGCCAGAACGTTCCTTAGAAAAGAGGACGGTAACACGTATTCTTGCAAACATGGCATGAGTCGTAAAAATAAACAAACAAGTCAATCCCGACTCACAGAGACCGTAAAGGGCAGTGTAGAACGGCCTCTGTGGGTTACCATCTGAGATGGTAACACTTCACAGGCGCAGCAAACTTTACTTTTCCTCCTGGGGAGAAGCTGATGTCACCTGGTTCCTGCAGTCCTCATCAGGAGGGACTCAGCTCGGAAGAAGGTCGGCAATAAAGAAGACCTTCGTTGAGATGCATGAGCACCCAGGCTGCACCAATGGGCTCAAACCCAGCCACACTGTGCAGACGGCACGGCACCAGGCAGTGCTGCCTGCAGTTGTACAAGACACGGACCCGACTTGGACCACACTTCTCCACACACAGTTGCCAGAGAGAGACAGCAACACAGACCGTGCAGCCAGCAGTTCTGATTACTTTCCTGAAATGACCGCTCTAGTTACTAAACCATCGAACTGAATGAGTTTCTCAACATTCAATACTGTATAGTACACATGTACATCTTCCATGAAGAAAATACCATTTGAAATGAAAGGACAAGAAAATCTAATATTACAATTGAAATAGCTGTTATTTTGAAATTTAAGGTCGAGTTAAAAGCTGTCTGGAATAGGTAAGGCATCCAAGTCACAGGAGTTCCCAGTTTGTTCCCTTAGTCTAAGTCAGTGCTTCTCCACCTTCCTCATGCCGCGACCCTCTGATACAGTTCCTCATGTGGTGGTGTCCCCCGACCATAAAATGATTTTCGTTGCTCCTTCATCACTGTCATTTTGCTACTGCTGTGAAAGGGTGGTTCGACCCCCACAGGGGTCGCGACCCACAGGTTGGGAACCACTGCTCTACGTATTCTTTCCAGTTGCTGTACAAACGAATGGAAGCTCCCAGGCTGGCCTGCCCTGCACACTGCGGCTCTTCTTGGTCACCTAGTTGAGCTGACTTGTAGCGACTCCTGTCAAACAGAAGGTAACGCTGCTGCCATTTGTGCCACCTTCATGGTCTGCTCAGGAGCTCTTTGCAGCCCCTGGGAGTGAGTGCCTTCCGTCCCGCTAGAGCACTCCTCCTGCAGCGCTGTGGATGGCAATATCCAGTTGGAGCGCAGAGGCCTTTCCTTGGCTTAAATGTGGCATTAGACAACCAGTGCCTTTTTATTTGCGGATCTTAGACTAGAAGGTCTGCTGACACCTGTCCACCATGAGTGACACTGCTGGCATTTGAAATACTGGTGGCATAGGTGCCAACATCTCAGCAACAGGCAAGCCACGACAGGAGATGGTTAGAGAATGGGTTGGGGGACAAGATTGCCCGGGTGGATTTTAGGACAGCTCCCAGGGGTTCTGGGTCATGCAGGGGCACTTCAGTTTAGCCTATTCGGAAATTTCTATGAGCTGAGGGCTCTGCTCAACCAGCTGAGCCCTAGGGAAGCACTTTATTGTCAGCTAATCTAATTACAACAAAGGTTTTATCTTCTTCAACTCTACCTTGTCCCGGGGCTGCTTACAGTGGTTGGGCATCACCTTGACACGTCTGCAAGTTGAGTTTCATGTGGCAGAAGCTAAGCGGCAGATCTACCAAGCCCATGCTGCCGACGCTTTTCCTTAACCTGCGGCTGTCCGTTCCGTTTCCGTCGCAGTGGCTTCGTATGCAGCCAGCACGCCTTTCTATGGCAATAAAGTCTGAACCTCTCTCCTCTTTATTAACCTCTGCAGCATGGTCAGTGCTACAAGTTTTTCAACAACCCATTCAGAAAACTTTAAAGGGTTTTGTTTGTTTTTAAATTCAGAACTTAAGTTTTAACATAGTGTATGCTTTTGTTCCCCCTTTACTTAAAAACCCAGTTTCAGGCAATGATTTTCTCACTATGGGGAAGCCGTTCAAACAGCTAGGCAAGTGATGGTTACGGGGTATTGCCACATGGATGCCACTCTGGCTACACAAGAAAGGAGGAGAATCCACATCCACACCTGCCCCAGGTTGAAGTCACAATGCCGAGGTCAGTCATGCCTCCACCTTCCATGTGTCTCTGGGCTATTCGGACACCAACTATCCCTCCCATCACATTCTACTTCTGCACTGAGTTTCATAATGCATTGCAATGGCCACACAGTACTCAGACAATACTCACGATTCTGGGGTTTCTTACGGAAGGCTTCGCGTCACAAAATGTTAAGGACACAGTTCATTTGTCTGAAATCCCTCTTTTCAGCCACGTCTCTCTGGTTCTTGGGCCCTCAGCCATCTGGTCCCTTGACCCCTGCCTGTTTCTGTGGGCTGGGGAAGCCTGCTTCTCTCTCATGGTCTCAGGGCTACTTCTCTGCTCTGCCTCATGGTCTCAGCACAGTTTTTTTTTCTTTTTTAATGTTCTCAAAGTGACTCCTCTGCTCTGTCACGGAATCTCAGCTCTGAGGCTCTGGTACCTCTACTGTCTTCACCACTCCAGAGAGTCAGCTATGATTCTAGATGGCCGTGCGGGTCTCCTTCTTCCCAGTGAGTCTGAGATGGCTCAGTTACATCACCACTGGAGTGACAAAGCTTGAGGTCTGGTTTCTATACTTTATTTGTATTCTGTCAACCAGTAATTGAGGGGAAAGTTACAAAAACTATGGACAGAAGAACTATATTCAGCAATTTCCCTTCACCAAAGCAAATAACAGAACTCATACCCCAAAGTCCCACGCACAAGATGAACCCCAAGTCCATAAATGAAAGGAGCCAAAGTACACCTTTCTTGTAGCTTGAAAGCTTTCCTCATCTGCCTAGAGGAACAGCTCCCCTCTCACAGACAGCTGATCCCTGACAATGGACAGAAACACATCCAGTGGAAAAGAGGTGGTCTCCTTAACAAATGGTGCTGGAAAAATTGGATTTCCATTTGCAGGGGAGTGAATCAGGACCCATATCTCATACCCCATACCAAAATGAACTGAAGATAGATCCAGGACCTAACTGTAAAACTTAAATCTATAACGATCACTAATAAAGCATAGGGGAAAGTTGGAGGGCCTAACCCATGGCACAAATGACCTGGCAACATGAATGGAAAACACACAAACAGCAGAAGACAAAGTGGACGAGTGGGACTTCCTAAAACTTAGACACTTATTTGTGTTCACCAAAAATATTTCTCCAATAAAGCAAACAGAGAATCCACTGGGAAATTATTTTTCATAATGACATGTCTGATGAAGAACAAATCTCTAAAATGTATAGAGAATATCAACACACCAGGGGATAAAAAGACAATGAATTCAATTCAAAATGGGCACAGGACATGAAAATATACTTCACTAAATAAGACATTCAGGAAGCCAAAAAAATAAAAACATGAAGAAAGGCTTACAATCTTAGCCATCCAAGAGATGCAAATTAAAACAACAATGAAATACCTCCTCGTCCCAGAATTAATAATAAAGTTCAACAACAACAACAACAACAATAACAAAGAGAACACCAACGGCTGTTGAAGGTGCAGAGATCCTGGAACCCATACACACTGCTTGCAGGAGTGTAAAACTGTGTAACTGCTGTGTAAAATTCACATGGTTATCAATTTGAGATGACCATATCAATTTTAGCCCCAATAAGTTAGAAATGGAAAGACCATATGACAGCCCTCTCTTTGGTCTATATCCTGGAGAAATGAGAACCTTGGCACAAATCGATATTTGCTAACTGATGTTCATCAGTGCACTCTTCACAAGAGCAAAACGGTAACAATGTCCTAAATGCTCATCAGTGGACGAATGGGTACATAACCTTTGGTACCCATACACAGTGGAGTAATGCACCATGTGAAAGAACCAGGATGAATCTGTGACAGAGCTCACCAGGTGGGAGAACCTGGAGCACGCTGTGCTGCATGAAATTAGTCAAACAAAGAAGTACAAATAGTGTATGAGACCTTCATTATAAAAATCAAGAATAGGTTTTCACACTCAAAGAAACATTCTTTGATGGCTATCATGAGCAGGAAGGGAAATGAGGAATGGGGAGTCATGGGCTAGAGCAGTGGTTCTCAACCTTCCTAATGCCATCACCCTTGAATACAGTTCCTCATGTTGTGGCGACCCCCAACCATAAAATTATTTTCATTGCCACTCCATCACTGTCATTTTGCTTCTGTTATGAATCAGGTGACCCCTGTGAAAGGACCGTTTGACCCCCAAAGGGGTCGTCACCCACAGGTTGAGAACCGCTGGGCTAGAGGAAAGGCAGGTGATAACTCAGGTGAAGTTGAAGACAATATGCAGTACGAGGGAGGTTAGGGAAACATGATAGAAGCAAGGGAAAACACTGAGCAGTTTTCAAGAATTAAAGGCAAAACAGAGATAAAGTGTTATAGCCCCAATTCAGCACCACTGGGGATCTATGAGTAGAAGTTTGCACAGACAGGCAGGCTGAACAGGTGGGAGAGGGAGGGAGAGAATATACTAACAAATATATATTTGACAAAGAAAAAGTTGTATTTATATTTATTTTTTCTACAAATATATCCATGAATGTGATGGCACACACAGGGGACAAAGTCATGAATATTTATTAGACGTAACCAAACACCGTGAGGGAATGGGTCACTGGGCGGAGGACTCAGGACCAGAGTTTCAAGGGACCCCAAGCTCAAATAGCAAAACATTATTCACAAAGATAATGCTCTCTCTACATCCTAATTTGATAAGTAGCAAGTGGTCTTAAGAGTTCATGAACAGCTCTCTAAGATACAACTCTCTGTCTCTCCCTGACCAGAGGAAAAAACTAAGAGAACAAGAGACCACAGAAACATCAGGCTCCACACGTCTGAGGCCAGAAGAACTAGATGGTACCCAGACACCGTGACCTCGTGCTCTGAAAAGGCGCGCAGTAGGTGGTCCTGGAAAGACTGTGAGAAGGTATGGAACAGAACTCAGTCATTTTTTAAAAAGGCCAAGCTTACTGGTCCAATAGAGACGAGGGGATCCCTGTGACGATAGCCCTTACTGTGCAGGTCTGGGTGGGAACTCAAACCCATCTTATAACCAATCCTTTAAGATTGAAAGGGTGAAGAAAGCTGATGGTGCCAGGCTATCAAAAAGTATAGCGTCTGGGGTCCTAAAGACTTGAAGGTAATCAAGCGGCCATCAAACTCAGAAGCAACAAAGCCCACATGGAAGAAGCACACCAGCCTATGCAACCACAAGGTGTCAAAGGGATCAGGTATAAGGCACCATCAGAACAAACATCTTACCATAGTGAGTGATGGGGGGAGTGCAGAGTGGAGACCCAAAGCCCATTAGTAGGCCACTGGAGATCCCCTTGCAGAGGGGTCTCGGGGAGGAGATGAGCCAGTCAGGGTGTGATGTAACAACGATGAAAAATACAACTTTCCTCTAGTTCCTAAATGTTTCCTCCCCGCTCCCACTACCATGACTCGAATTCGACCTTGCAAGTCTGGCTAGACCAGAGGATGTACACTGGTACAGATAGGAGCTGGAAATCCAGGGAATCCAGGGTGGATGAGTCCTACAGGACCAGTGGTGTGAATGGTGAAACAGGGAGGGTAGATGGAGAGTGGGTAGGAAAGAGGGAACCGATTACAAGGAACTATATATGACCTCTTCCCTGGGGGACAGACAACAGAAAAGTGGATGAAGGGAGATGTCGGACAGGGCAAGATATGATAAAATAACAATTTATAAACTATCAAGGGCTCATGAGGGGGGGGAATGAGGACCTAATGTAATGTCGGGGGTTTAAGTGGAGAGAAAATGTTTTGAGAATGATGAGGGCAATGAATGTACAAATGTGCTTTACACAATTGATGTGTGTATGGACTGTGATGAGTTCTATGAGCCCCTAATAAAATGATTTAAAAAAAAAAGAAAGGGCAGCATTTACTTACGGGCTACGTTGAGAGGGGTAGGGGGAGCAGAGGACTGGACACAGGAAACACCGGGAAGACGTGGGCTAAGAGATGTTACATTGCAGTGGATGGTTTGAATCATCATGTGTACGGATTCTCAAAGGGAAAAGAAGGATTTCCTCTGTATATCTTCATTGAATTCATAATAAAAAGTTAAACTTTTTTTCAAAAAGTTTTCTCAATCTAAATGATTCGATGAAAGCATGCAGCAAGTGAAGTCTGCTTCCCCTGGTTCCCTAGTTCTGGGCCTTTTCTATTACACACAGCTTAATCTGTCTATAATTTCCTTATCAGATTTTGATTAAAGAAAATTAAGTGCTTAAGAGATCTGATAGAAAAAGATTGTCTGGTGATGGGGTTCATCCTTGGGGATCAGAAAGGAGAGAAGTCAGTACAGAGAAGAACATCGGCCTAGCTAAGGTTGAGTCCTGATTTTCTTGAACCCTAACTTTCAGTGGGATCTATTTAACCCATCATGTCGCGTTATCTTTAAGGAATTTCTCATTCAAAACATCTCACAAAACTCTAGAAGGTGGCATAGGCCTTTAGGCTGAAAGCAAACGATTTGGGTAACATCGATTAATTTCTTATTACTATTTATTCAACCATCTTAAAAGTTATTTTTAAAATTCAAAATAGCATATGCCCTATCTTATACTGAAACACTAGCATTTTTTCCTTGTCCCAGCCAGGAAATACGTGTAGCAAGCATTAAGCAAGTTGATAAAAGGGAGAAAGAAGGGAAAAGAGAGAAAGAGAACGAGAGAAGAATCGGAGAAAGCAACAAGACAAGCAGTTGTGGGACTCCAAACAGAGACCATTAAACAGCGAAGGGCAGAGGCACTGAAAATCGGTGTCCAAGAACTCCCGACCTCTCCAATTGATCTTCACTGGCACACAGAAAAGCCCCCCTGCTTCCCATCCGAGTGTTTCCTCTCTCTCTTTAGAATATGGGAGTGATATTTTCCTTACCACATGGGTTCTCTTGTGTTCTTCAGCCCTGCAGTTACTCAGGATAATTGACCGCGTGACAACCTGCGATAGAAGTAATGTTAGGTCAGCAATCGGAGTCACATATCAAACGAAGAAGGTATTATGGGACAAATCACATTTTAATCAGTTGGGGCTTAGACAAATGCAGGAATATTGATAGCATTTATGGTGTGTATAACAGCCTGTGGTGTGACAGCACAATCTCACCCTGAAATATATTCTGCGCTTGTTAATTAACAGTAAATCATAATGGAACTCCTGCGGCATTCCATGATGTCCGGGTGAATTCTCTAATCATTTATAAGGCCTGATGTGATCCCACTGCTTGGGACAAGATGGGTGATTATTTGTATCTCTGCTTGATCTGCAGCATAAAATTTACTTTAGAGGCATCGACAGCATTACTAACACAGACCCCTTACTGGCATATTCCTTCAGGAGGCGTTTCAACTTTTCCAGGGTGGGGAGATGGCGTCAAGTGCTCAACTGAATTTTAATTGTACAGGGACTAAACACCATCTCACAGGAAATACATAAATACATTTTTTTTTCCGGGAAATAAGAAGGGGAAAGTAGTCTCTTAATTACTGGTTCATCGCTGCCTGGGCTCAGATGCCACGGTTTTGAGTCTCTAATGCTCTAATCTTAGACTAATTGCACCCTTGACATCTAATTGTTCTGTTCCAAGCCTGACAGCCACACTGTTCTTTCAAATGCTTCCTGGGGAGGTGGGAGAGGGAAGGGGCGAGAATAAACTTATAATAGTAGGCTGGGGGTAGTGGGGGGAGAGGAGAAGGATACTTTTTCCTACCCCCCATATTTCCCAGAGCCTTTAAATTCTAGGAGAAGAAGCATGCCACACACTAATGATAGGTTTCCTGGACATCTTGAAAGTGCTCCCACCAGTGTTATGTTAGGTGAGTGACAAACGAGTCAAAAAAATGCTAACTGGGTCTGAGTGGCCTTTTTATTTTTTCAATTTGTACCCACACATTAGCCGTTGGTAATCTACTTGTAAATATCAGTTGCATCAACAGGAGAAGCAAATGAACAATCCTCCAGCAATTGATGCCGACGTCCCCCATGGGCCATCTTTGCACTTCCCAGCCCACTTACCATCACATTGAACTTGGAGCTTAGAGAGCAAGGGGGCAGAGGGCTTCATCTGGGGCAGGGCACTTTGTTTGCCTCTTTCCATGCAAAGCCAACAGACCCCCCCAGCCCAGGAAAGCTCTCACTAATGTCTTCCTTAGGAAAATATCACAGCAGCAGCTGCTCCAGGGCTATTTTGAGTGGATTCCCGGGGAACAGCTTGTAGCTGCAATATTGTATATGGCGGATGGTCGGCAGGAAGCTTGCCGAGGGAGGAGAGCAAGTGAAAGCGAACAACCTGTGCACTTGGTCACTGTCAAGCGGCGGTCAGGGTGGGGAGCGGGGCCCTGCTCAGAAAAGGGCAGAGATGGGTGCATCTAATCTTTGCATACAACAAGGAAAGAGGCTACTAGGATGGTCAGCACCCCTAAACCCTGCCAAGAAAACGACCTGAGTTAGCAGCCTGAGGGTCACCAGAACATCAGTATCGAAGTCAAACTCAACTGCGGAGAACCCTTCTTCTTCTTCTTCTTCTTATGAACGGGGACATTCACAGCAGTAGGTATTTGACATGCCGGCAGAGCTGTGCTTTATCTGCTCTGGAACAGCCAAAGCTTGCCCATTCCATCCTCCCGCCACACCAAACCCTTGGACCTAGAGCTGCTGGAAAACTTCTTCAGGAAAACTCACTGTTCTCAAGATATGATGTATTTTTAATACAAATAGTCACAGTCCACATCGAAGAGAGGTGGCATCTTAATGTCTGAAACGTAGCTCTGACCTCCTCCCACAAATAGGTCTTTATGCTCAAATAGTTTCACTTCTTTTCATTTAAATCTTTTTAGAAATAAATGATAGTTCTGACTGATAAATACAAGAACTCTTTTGGGTATTAAAAAAGAATTGCTTGCCCCTACCCTGAACTGTGGCTTGGACTAAATGTATATTGTACTAGAAATCCACAGATCGATGAGTTGTAGGAGGCACGTGGGAACATTTCTATTTTCTGAAAATTATAAAACAATTCTGTATAATTTACTGCAGAGTAAATTCATTTACTGCAAAGTAATGGATTTATGAACACTTGAAGAATTGTTCTTAATGTCCTTAATGACCTCTTTAATGACACAACTCATTGCCATCAAGTTGGATATGACTCATAACGATCCTATGTTATCAGCCTAGAACAGTCCCTGGAAAAGGGAGTTATGATGTGTAAAGGGGAAGGACAGGGTACGTAGAACTGGCCCTGTGGATTTCTAAGACTGTATTTTTTTTTACAGGAGTAGAAAGCTTCATCCTTCTCCCACAGAGCCACTGGTAGTTTCAAACTGCTGACCTTGTGTGTAGTAGTCCAATGTGTAACCACCACATCACCAAAGCTCCTGAAAGAAACTACAGCCCTACACCAATAAATGGTCTTGCATCTGGTAAGACTTTCATTTCCCTCACACAGCATTCTTATAAGTAACTGTCCATTAATTGTTTAAAACTATAAAATACCCATGTGTTATGTACAAACAAGCAACAACAACAAAAAGTCACTACCATGACTGGATACCATTGACTGTTACAGAGTAGACCTGCTTCTTGGATTCTCTTGGCTGTAATCTTTACTAATGCACATTTACAGGCCTTTTATTTATGGTGTTGCTGTGTGGATTTGAACCTCCAACATTTAGGTCAGTGTCAAAGGGACCTTTTAATTCAAACACAAAATATTTTTGCAAGGGTTTCATATGCATTGGACAACTTCATGATACATGGAGAAAATCTCAAAGGCATCAAGAATTTCATGTTGCTTGGATCCACACTCAATACTCACGGATGCAGCAGTCAAGAAATTAAATGATTTATTGCATTGAGCAAGTGGAAAAATATATCCCTTTAATGTGTTGAAGAGCAAGGATGTTCACTTTACAGAACTACAGCATGCCCATTGACCTCATATGCACGTGAAAGGTGGCCAATGAAGAGGCAAACAGAAGAATAACTGCACCTGAATGTCGGTGCTGGTGAAGAATCTTGAAAGTGCCATGTACTGCTGGAAGAACAAACAAATCTGTCTCAGAGAATGTACAAAGAGGAAGCTCGTTAGGAGGGAGGATGAGGAGCCTCCATCCTACATCCTTTGGACATGTCATCAGACTAGAACAGTCCCTGGCAAAGGGCAGTATGATCTGTAAAGGGGAAGGGCAGAAAAAAAGAGGAAGACCTTCGATGAGGTGGATTGACCCAGTGCCTACAAAGGCAAGCTCAAAAAGCACAAGTAGGAAGCTGGTGCACGACTGGGCAATGTCGTGTTCTGCTGTACACAGGGTCCTTCTGAATTGGCACTGATACAGTGACACCTAACAGCAACATTCTAAAATTGCAACCACGGTATAAACCTAGGAAAGGTTGTGCTTCATTGAACCTACCAGAAATGGATTACCATTTTGCAAAATCACAACATTCATGGAAATAGCACTTCTTAAATCTGTGTGGCAATACAGGGCACTCATATTCAGATAAGTCTCTTCCAGTCTCACAGAGATTCTTCATCCAGGTGCAAATACTAGACCATGTCAATAGATCTCCCAGCATAATCACCTGCATATGTTTATACCGTGGAAATACATATTATGCTACTAAAAATTCTTCTGATGTCTCTTTTTTATGATAGTTAGAGCCCTGTATAATTTGTGAGATCAATGAGATAGTGATGTTATATTTCTTGTCAAGATTCAAGGAGGCATGATAAAATAATAAAGATGTATATAAAAGGAAGGGATTATATCTGACAGACTTGAGAATCATAGCACCAGAACAATTTCTGAATATATTTGTCAGGCAAGTGTATGGTTACAAGATTACTGTTCAAGACCAACTCTCCCCTCCATAATCTAGGCACTCAGAAACTGCACGTGCTGCATCATTTTCCCGCATTAACGTCCGGTCTTCTTTCCTTTGTCTGTCTTCCAGGGGCCAGAAAATTAAACGCAGTCAATTGAGGCAAGAGGCTGTCTAGGTTTCTCGATACTTTACTCTTTTCTAGGTCCCTAATTTACCAGGCTTTTCCTGGTAAAGCTAATGAGTAAATATTGTGAATCTATAACTCCATCAGCCACTAAGCTAGACAAGACAAGGCTGAACCTTAGATGCTGGTTAACCCATTGTATCCACAGCTTACTCTCTCTTATCAATTGAATCTTGGTCCAAATTTTAAATATCACCCAACTGCCTCCCTAGATGTTTTCCTAAAAGGAATATCCTAGGCCGGTTATAACGAGATTTATCCCTAATTACTCTTTACCTCATATGCCTGAGTATTTTCTTACAATTTTGTGCGTACCATAGAGCCGAGGTTCTACTTCTTGATCCTCGTGGATGGAGCTCACTAAGGATGACTTTAATAAGGACCCTTTGCTCTATGCTCTGGGCTAGTCTGACCCTTGTCATCAGGTTATTCCACTTTCCTTTTGTATTTTCATTCTCATAGATCTGATTGACCTGTGAGATTTCTTTGGACTTTGCTAATTTAACTCTTGGTAATTTAAATTTGTAATCAAGTTTGGTTATTTCTGCTTCCTATGGAGGTAACCTTTTCCATTCAGAAGAGAATACTTAGATGATAATAATAACTAGTATACCAGGGCTTTCATGACACAGAACCAAATATGGAATTGTTTAAGACAACAAATATGAGAGTCCAGTTCTGGAAGCCAGAACTCTGAAATCAAACTGTTGACAGGACCCCGTTCTTGCCAAGTGCTCGCTCAGCTTCTAGTGGTCTCCGGTGTCACTTGGCTTGTGGCTGCACAATTCTAATATCTGTCTCTTTCTTCTTGTACCCTCTGTATTCTCACTTTCTGGTCTCTTTTCTTTCTGCAAGTGCTTCACAAATCTGATGCAAGGACTGCACCAGTCCTGTGTGATTTCAGGTTCATCCTTAATTAATTACATCTGGAAAGGCTCTATTTCCCAAGAAGGTCACATTCTGAGGTCTAAGATGGACATATATATTTTATGGGACATTTATTCAACCATATAACAATATATGAAAATAAAATATTTCCAGTTTTCTTCAATAAAATGGGCACATCGAAATGTAGATGTATTCCAAAGTAGAAATGCACACAACAGACATCATCGTTACTGAAATCATTCAACTGTTTTCTCTTTTTCTGATTCAATTGGGCCTAAGACACATTATATTTGGCTTCCTATACAGAATTTCTGACAGTGGTGAAATTGAATCAATCAATTGGTACAAGTTTCTTTATCTTTTGCATCTATAGTAAGCATTATACATCAATCAATCAGTTTTCCAATTTCTAAGTAAATAGTTTGTGAATTGGGCTGCTAACTGCTCAATTGGCAGTTTGAAACCACCAGTGACTCTATGTGAGAAAGACGCAGCCTTCTGCCCTCCAAAATAGATTGTCTTGGAAACCCACTGGAGCAGCTCTGCCCTATTCTGCAAACTCGCTATGAGTTGCAATTGCCTTGATGGCAGTGAATTTGATTTGACTTGGTTATTCCATTCCCTACACCCAATAAACTTTGAGCACCCCCACAAATTACTTTGAAGGATATGCAAAATGAAGAATTAGACTATAAATTAAGGTACTTACCTCAAAAACTATTTAAACCATTAATTATAAGAAGGAACATCAGCTCTATAGAAACATGATGTAATAAGAAAAACTTAAAACATAAACATTAGAGTTAGAATTGCCTGGGATTTAATCCATGATTGCAACTGTGTGACACTGAAGAACTATGTGTTATTGAGATAATCTCTAAGACTTTAAAAAAATCATTTTATTGGGGGCTCGTACAATGCTTATCACAATCCATACATACATCCATTGTGTCAAGCACATTTGCACATCTGTTGCCATCAT
>NW_022111300.1:46525982-46555420 GCF_000313985.2 Echinops telfairi
TACAAATGTGCTTGACACGATGGATGGATGTATAGATTGTGATAAGAGTTGTGCGAGCCCCCAATAAAATGATTTTTAAACAAACAAACAAAAAAGAACTAGAGGAAAGTTGTATGTTTCATCCTTGCTACACTGCCCCGACTGCCTCCTCTCCTCCCCGAGACCCTTCTGTAAGGGTATGTCCAGTTGCCCCAAAACAGCATTGAGATCCCCACTCTGCACTCCTAAGACTTATATAAAATGGTTAACACACACACACAGAGACCCCTCCATAAGCATTATGCTGGTATTTGCGGTATTAAATTCTTACATGGCACAGGTACCTTGATGTTTGTACTAAGAATGGGCTTTATAAAGAAAATTGCCTGGATTTTAGAGTTCAGGGGCTGTCTTAGTAAAGAACAAATGTTTTGGTGGGTGCTATTGAATTGGTTCCCACTCATAACAAATGTAGATACAACAGAATGAAACGCTGCCTGCTCCTGAGCCATCCTCGCCATTGTTACAATACTTCAGTGCGCTGTTGCAGCCACTGTGTTGCCCCAGCCACTGTGTCAGGTCTCTTGTTGCCGGTCTTCCTCTTTGACACTGCCCCTTTACTGAGCAGGAAGTCCTTCTGGGATTGTTTTTCCCAGGTAATACTAGCCGAGTCTGTAAGAGGGAGTCTTGCCTTTCAAGTTCCTAAGGATGGTTCTGGTTGTGCTTTGACAAGACAGACTTGATCATGAGTCATGACGTTCAGCGTAGATGAAATATTCTTCACCAACACCATAAATCGAAGATATCAATTATTCTTCAGTATTCCATATTCATTGGCTATCTCTCTGCATGCACACTGGGACAAGTGAAAATACCATGGTATGAGTCAAATACACTTTACTGCGCCAGCCAGCATCTTTGCTTTTTAACACTAAAGAAAGAAACCTTTAGCAGCAGATTTGCCCACGGTAAATAGTGTTTGATTTCTTAGCTACTGCTTCCATGAATGTTACATATGGATTCAAATGAATTGAAATTCTCAAAAATGTCCACTTATTATGATATGATTATTGGTCTAGCTATCCATTGATTACGATATGATTATTGGGCTAGCTGTCCATTGATTATGATATGATTATTGGTCTAGCTATCCATTGATTACAATATGATTATTGGTCCAGCTATCCGTTGATTACAATATGATTATTGGTCTAGTTATCTGTTGATTATGATATGATTATTGGTATAGCTATCCATTGATTATGATATGATTATTGGTTTCGCTATCCATTGATTACAATATGATTATTGGTCTAGCTATCCAGAATTTCGTTGCTTTGAGGTGCAAGGGCTGTAGCCTTTGCTCTTCATTGGTAAAAATGTCATGTTCTCTTCACTTCTTCCAAGTCAAGTTATGCCCTTGGCATCTTCCCTGTTGTTGATGAATCTTCCTTCAGTCCTAATGCCACAACCTCCTTAATACATTTCAGCATTCAGGATTTGTTTTCATTATTCAAACTGAATAAAAATGATCGAAGGATAAAACTCTGACGGACAACTTAATTTATTTTGAATCAGGCAATATTTCCTTGTTGTATTTGAACTACCTTGGTCTACATACGGGTTCCAAATGAACACAATTTTTTTCTGGAATTTCCATTCCTTATAATATTGTCCATAAAATGTTTTAACTACATAGTTTAATGTCTTTGTATGGTCAATAAACACACACACACACTCTCTGCTTTTAGGCAAGGTTAATTGTATGTCAGTAGTGATGTCCCTCATTTCACATTCTCATCTAATTCAAACTTGAATTTCTAGCAATTCCTTGTTGATTTACTGCTGTAAATGTTTTGAATTATCTTCAGAAAAAAATACTTGCATTGATATTACTGATATTGCTTAATACTATATACATTCCATTGTGTGATGGTTAGGTTTTGCACCAACTTGGCCATATTTATAAGAAGATACAGTGATGTCTAACTATCAATCAAGCTACAGTCCTTTCACACCTCCTTTGAGGTGTAATCTTTTTACATGAGATGCTGTAGAGAATGAGTATCACCCTTGGTCCTCTTCTCCTTCCTGCTTGCTTCCTTACTGCACCTGTCTTCTGGAACTGGTACTTCGTGTGAACTGCTGACTCTGGGAGCAGCCACCACTCTGCCATGTCCCTACTGTTCCTGGATTCCACACAATCTCCCAGGTTCCTGCTTTGACTTCCTGTTTCATTGGCTGGCATCTGGTGAGTCTGGAGGGGTATAAAGCTGGCATGAACATGGGTTGACTGGGCTGGGCCACTTGTTTTATATAAATTATTCTCTTGATATAAAGTTCTCTTTGGCACATGCATGAGTGTCATTAGTTTCATTTTCCTAGAAAACAGCATATCACACATTGGAAGACCTTTCTTTGGAATGGGCAAAAATATGAATCCTTTATGACTTGTTGGCCAGGTAATGGTGTTTCAAATTTCTTGACATAGATAAATGAATGAGTGCTTCAAGCTTTGAACAGGTATGTTAAAATATCTCAATTCATAGTCCACCAATTTGAGGAATTTTGTTTATCACCATTTTATCCATCATAACTTGGACTTCTTCCTTTAATCACTCTGGTTCACAATCAATCATAAGCTATGTCATGAAATGTTTGGATGGAAATCCACTTTTGTTGTTGCTGTTGTTTTTAAATGGTGACTCTGGATTCCTTCTATCTTATTTTGATGCTTTTTGAGCCTTTCAATATATTGCCCATAGAATACTTCATTATCGCAATTCTAAGCTTATTTTTTGTTTTTCTTCAATTCTTTCAATTGATGGATATTGAGTATGCTCTTCCTATTTGCTTTTCTCACTCCACATCTTTGCATATTTCCTTATAATAGTGTACTTCTTCTGCAGCTGCACTTTGATATCTCTGATCATCTTTTAAAATTCACGTTTCTTCCATTTACTTTAGCAAGTCTTTATTCAAAAGTAAATTTCATAGTCTCTTCTGATAGGAAAGAAAGAGAAGACAAAAATGCCTATCTTTTTAATGACCTTTTTCTTTCTTCATATATGGGATCCTGATGTCATCTAATAATTCTTCTGGTCATCAGTTACTGCTTGTCTGTCAGTTAATCACACTGGCTTTGTGGTAGCTTGAATGTTGCCATAATACTGGATGCTAGGTCACCGATATTTTAAATATCAATAGGGTCACCAGGGTGAACAAGATTCAGCCGAGTTTCCAGAATATGACAGACTAGGAAGAAAGACTTGACAATCTTCTGTTTAGAAAAAAAAAGTACCAGTAAGAACCTTCTGAGTGATGGTGGAATGTCGAAGAGGAACCCCTCAAAATAAGACTAGTGAAGAGTTGCCTCCTCAGAGTAGAGTCAGCTTCAATGATATGGATGGAGAAGAGCTCTGAGGATTTTCATATGCTGATGTGGCATGACTCAGAATGAGAAGGAATGGCTTGAAAAGCTCATTCATCGTGTGAAAGTGGAATGTATGAAAAGTGAATTTAGAGAAATTAAAAATCATCAAAAAAATCTGAATTCATAAAGATCCTGGATATTAGTGAACTGAGATGGATATATTGGCCATTTTAAATCAGCTGTATGTATGTATGTATGTATGTATGTATGTATGTATGTATGTACCGTGTGAAAAATGGCCAAATGAAGTGGAATAGGATCATAATAAAATGAAAATAATGTTTCAATGTCTTTCTGAAGTACAATGTTAACCATGAGAGGATACTATCCATATGCCTACAAGGAAGACGAATTAATAAGACTACTATTCAAATGTAGGCAACAACCTGTAATATAAAAGATTTTAAAAATTAAGATTTTTACAAAATTCTTCAATCTGACATTGATCAAATGTGTAATCAATGTGAACTGATAGTGACTGGTGACACGATGTGAAAGCTAGAGCACAAAGCAGCAGCATCAGTAGTTGGAAGGCACCGATGCAGGGAATTGCATGATAGAATTATGCTACCACAAATACTGCCTGATTTTCAAAATGCCCAGTGACCATCCCCTCAGACCTCCTAAACGGGTCCCACTTGAATCAAATCGACTTCATCTGTAGAAAGAGGTAGTGGAGAAACTCTATGCCATCCATCAGAATAAAGCCAGGCCTCAGCCACAGAACAGACCCTACATTGTTCCTATGCAAGTCCAACGTGAAGCTGCAGAAAATGAACACAAGTACATGAGAGGCAAAGTATGGCTTTGAGTATTGTTGCTGTAGGTGCTTTCAAGCTGTTTGTGACTGGTAACAGCTCTATGACCAAGGGAAAGCAGCATTGCCTGGCCCTGCTCCCTCCTCACCACTGTTGCTGTGTTTGAGCACGCCGTGACAGTGACTGGTGCAATCCATCTCATTGAGGTCGTCCTCTTTTTCTCTGAACTGCTCTACCAAACCCAAAGTCCTCTTCCAAGGAGCAGTCTCTGAGAACATGTCCAAAGTTCATGAGATTGAAGTCTCTCCATTCTCACTTCTATGGAGCATTCCAGCTGTACTGATCCCAAGTCAGAATTGCTTGTTAGGGTTTTGTGGTTTTGTTTTGTTTTGTTTTGTTTTGTAGTTTATGGTACTTCCAATATTCTTTGCCAGCACCATCATTCGAATGCAGCAATTCTTCTGGTGTCTTCTGTATTTTTTTGTCTAAATGTGGCACAGGCATGAGATGATTAAAAGTGCCATGGCTTGGGTCTGAAGCACATCCTAATCTTTGAAGTGACACCTTTGCACCACAATACTTTAAAGAAAGCTTGTGCAGCAAATTTGCCCAATGCCATAAGTGATTTGATTTCTCGACCACTGGTTCTGTGAGCACTGCAAAATAAAATCACCGACAACTTCAATTATGTCTCCATTGATTGTGAAGCTATCTGCTGGTCTACCTGTGAGACTTTTGTCTTTTCTATATTGAGTTGCCATGTTTACTGAAGGCTGCAGTCTTTGGTCTTCATCAGCAAGTGCTGATAAGTCTATCCCACCTAAATTTAGAGACTGCCTCAATCATGAAAAAGATAAATGACAATGGCATAGTCTTTGAATGGCTTCACGATGATTTTCCGTTCTCTCCTACGATGAGAACGACTGTTGTGGTGAGGAAAACAACTCACAATCTTTTTGTATTTCCTTATGTTTGAAACCCAGTCAGTAGAGGATTTTACCACCACTTTGTCTTTCAAGAAATTATACTAGTAGTTGTATAACATATGAGGACTTACCCTGAGTATAGTGTCTATTGACTATTTTTAAATAACAGCTATTGTGCTCCCAAGTTCAGGAAAAAAATCTATAAAAGTGGTCCATATGGAATTAACATCTACCATAATTATAGAATAATTGATGCACTTGTATCTTAGTTGGTAAAAAATATTGAATATACCATCGACTAGCAGAATAATAGATATAGCTAAAAATATATAAAAATTAAAAAATAGCTGTAGCTGTCTGAGAGAAAGTACATGGAAAATGTTCCTTAGAAGACAGGATGGTGAAACTTACTCTCATGTACTCTGAACATGTTATCAGGAGGGACCAATCATTCTAAACGGTCATCATGCTTGCTAAACTGGAGGTTTAGTGGAAAAAAGGAACATGCTCAATGAGATGAATTGAAAAACTAGCTGCAACAAGAGGCCCAAATGCAACAACCCTGGGGAACTGGGCAGCGATGTTTCTATTGTACAAGGGTGGCTACAAGTTAGAACAGCCTTGATGGCACCTTACAGCCACAACATTCACACACAACTTAAATTATAAGTCTCTTTTGAATTATAATAATTTTTTTCATTATAATACACAACCTATTTTGACTGATTTAAGAAAGTACTTAAATAATTCATGATAAATGAAACCCTGTCTATGAATTAAGGAACAAAAGTAGCACAACTGGGTAATGTTATTGGGCTGCTTATGTTAAGCTTGGTGGGTCTAATATACTAACCAAACCACAAAAGAAAGATGAGATTTTCTATTCCTATAAAACATATGTACAGCTTTGGAAACCCTATATGAAGGGGTACACCCCTCAATAAAAAGCTGAATTATTTTTTCAAAGGTTTGAATTCAAATATTTATATATTTTTTTTACAAAACAAGCTTATCACCTGCAAGTACTCTCCATTACATTTTTAATTCACCTCTTCTGCATCCTCAAATCACTATCCTTTCAAGTCCCCTCTTCATTCATGGCAACAAAAAGAAGTCACACCAAGAAAGGTCAGTAAGGTGTGTGGGGCAAGAGAGGCATGCTGTTTTTTGCTAAAAACTGACACAATGAAAATGCTGTGTAAGAAGACGCATTGCTATAGTGGCAAAATCAGTCCCCTGTTTGCCACAAATCAGGCCTTTTTGTGTCACACAGTTATGCAATATTTTCAGAACCTCTAAATAGTGTAAGCCTGACCTAGTGGAATGAACTCCAAATGCACTATCCTCCTCACATCGAAAAAACAAACGAGCATTTTCTTGATCTTTGAGTTCACTTAACGAACTTGTTTTGGGTGAAGTGATGATACAGCTCCCACTGGTGTGATTAATGTTTGCTTTGGGTTCCTAAGAAAAGCACATGTCTCTTCACCAGCAATGACCTTGGAAGAAAAGTCTGGATCACTTTGGACGTGTTCTTTCAACGCTCATTTTGCTGGTCAGTCAGAACCCAAGGCACAAATTTCCCATCATTCCCTCCCATACCCAAATCTTCTGTTAAAATTCCCGGAACTGGACGAGCTCCAAGATAGTCCACATAACTTCCTCATCTCTTCAATAATTAATCGTTGGTCTTCAAGGACAAGTGCACAAATTTTGTCAACATATTCATCTGTTTGAGAGTTTGACAGACATCCAGAATGAGGTTTGTCATCAATCAACATTTCACCTTTTTTGAAACCAGAAAATTACTTACACACTTGAGTTTTTCCCTTAGCACTGCTCTGGCAAACTGTGTTTAACATCACAACAACTTCTGCAACATTTTTCCCAAGCAGGAAACAAAATTTCACAGCCGCATGCTGTTCTATCAGCCATCACACAAATATGAGGTTTGAATGAAACTGTTTTAAGAAAAAATTCACTGTGACCAGAGAGAACATTCCCAGGCGATGCCACTGGGTGCACTAACTCAGAGTGAGTTGCTTGATGTTCCCTGAAAGGGAAAAATACGTACTGCTATGAAAGCTCCACCCAGCAGCTTTTTTCCAGGCTTTTTTGTTTATTTGTTTATTCTTTGGGCAGGGATACCCTAGGATTGGAACCAACTCGACAGCAGTGGTATTGGTTTAGGGAGTTTATGCGTGAATTAAAATGCTTGTTAACACGGAGAAGACTGTGCTTCAAACCTAGCAGTGGCTCCATGGTAGAACAGATCTGCTGGTGTGCTCCTATACCTATAAACACGTCCTCCTAGGACATCTACGAGGCAGTGTTATTTTGTCCTATAGGGTCATTATGATTCAGAGTGAATTGGGCTAGCAAACACGGAACTCATGGCATTTCGTGGTAATATGATTGCTTTGCTATTGAACTAATATACAGTTGGTCCACCATTACCAGGTTTCAGTGACTGTGAGGCATAGGTGAGCTATGTACAAGACTTTAACAATTGGATTTGGCAATTGTGTGAAATAGAAGACATGCTCCAAAGACTCGATGCGCCTGTTCCATCTTTCACTTAAGGAGTTCACTCTGTTTTCTGACTTGCAACAACACACAGGGAAAACAGAACAGCAGAAAACAAAACAAAACTTGAATGAGCAAACCCCGTGCAAATGCGCACTGAACTCATGTAAATAAAAAGTCTGGTTCCTTTAGTGCAACTGCCTGAGGACAAACTGTCAAAAGAAATAAAGAGGGATAGAGCCTATAGTGGGGATTCACTGACGAAGCAGCACTGCTCTCCTTTGAGCCAGAACTACAATATGATATCTTCCACCTGTGGACCCTTGATGCTCAGCATGTAAAAAGGTTAAAATAAAAAAATCGCCTCACTGCAATCAATCAATTCTGGTCCTAGAGGTTAGGATAGAATTCCCCTGTGGGTTTCTGAGATTGTAACTCTCTGGGGAAGGAGAAAGCCTCATCTTCTCCTGAGGAGTTGCTGTTTGTTTTGTACTGCTGACGTTGTAGTAAGGTCTAGCTCGTAAGCCACTAAGCCAGCGGTTCTCGACCTGTGGGTCACGGCCCCTTTGGGGGTCGAATGATCCTTTCACAGGGTTAGCCCGATTCATAACAGTAGCAAAATTACAGTTATGAAGTAGCATCGAAAATAATTTTATGGTTGGGGTGGCACCACAGCATAAGGAACTGCATGACAGGGTCGCGGCTTTAGGAAGGTGGCGAATCACTGCACCAAGCCAAAGGTGAGGATTTTTAAAAGAAAGAAGAATAATAAAGTTGAAGGAACATTTTAGGATAAACATCTCCTCTTGGTGAGAAAATACAAAATAACTCATCTTGGAGGATATACACATTGCTTTTGAAAAAAAAAGGAGAGAAATTAGAAATAAATAAGACTACACCAACCACAACAGCTCATAAAGTGAATTCTCATTTTCAACAATGTTGAAAATCTGACAGCCCGGCATGCAGAATGAAAGGCAGCCCAAACCAATAAGGGAAGCAGTAGATTAATATTGAGCAAATAAGAAAAAAAAAAACCAACAACCCACAATTGATCTTTTTTCCCGTACAAAAATGCAATGTCAAAATCAGAGGCATCCAGATAGGTAAATATTATGAGATAAAATCTAATGGACTGCTGATATAAGGAATTACATAAAGAAATATTTTGAGAAATGCATAGGTCTTTAGATTCTAAATGTAGTAAACAATGATTAGGAGAATTCTGAGGAAGCAAAAATGATTTGAGCCATGCTTTAAGAAAAAAATTACATGAATAATTTTAATAAACCAACATCCTGAAAGAATCTAATCAGATGTTATAATTTTTTTAAATGTATGCAAAGAGTAAAACTAATCACGACATACAAGGAATGTCAGCAATGTTCTCAGCACTTGGACATAGTGAAGTCCTTCATAGATGAGATTAGGTATGTGAATGAAATAACCCAAGAGATTTTTCTGAAAATATGTAGCAGAGGAATAGAGGAACGCATGCAAAACAAGAGGACGACATCGGAAGCATGCGATGGTGGCAATGGAAAGACCTGGAAAACATGCTCCTCACTATCCTGCCTCACAGGAAATCTTGGGACAGATACTGGCTGGGATCTAGCTAGAGACACGGGAATGGGTACAGCTTTGGTATAAACTGGAAGAGGTAGCCTTAACTGGGGGACTCGCACAGCAATGAGTAAACACAGCTAACAAGGCCACAAGAACACTCCAATGAAGTCCCTCCTTTGACATCCGGTCTAGCATATGCACTCTGGCTATAATCGGCTTCTTATGTAGACAGGAAAGAGCATGTGATGGCCTTTCTACACAAATATTCAGCCTATTTGCATTTATCATTCTCATTATACACGAATAATTTGCATTCTAGGTAAAACAGGAAACAGTCCGGTTGACTGAAATCGGAAGCACTTGATTCCCATCACCGCAGACACACTGGGATGCATGGATGCACTGGAAACAATTTTAAATTAAAGGGCGTGTTTTTCTTCTTCAGTTTCGGTCCTACATAAAGTACTGGTTGCCTTGATTGGATCGTGCATTTTTCTGTTTGTAATTTTTTTAAGCCAAATACCTGTCTAATAGTAATAAAGGAAACCCTGGGACTTGTACATCCACTATGACAAAATAGTTACTATGAAGAATGTAAAGGTGAGGAATTCATGTTCTGACATGCAAAAATCTCCAACTTATGTTTGAAGCAAACACATTATAAGCATATGTAACATTAAATGGCAAGGCATATTCAAAATAATTAAGACAACAGCACAAACAGCACAAGTAGAGCACAATACAATGACATACTATTTACATAAATGGTTTCACACAGAGATAGAGTTGAATTATTCACTAGGAATCTGGAGAGGTCAAGAGAAAACTCAAGCATTATTAATAAATAATAATAATAATAAAGTACAGGATCGCTAGTTCCACATCCATTTTAGAGAGATGAGAAATGCGTCCACCCTTACAATAATAAGTAACATCGACAAATTACCATTTCTCCAACTTTTCTTTAAGCAGACAAGTCCTTAATCACTGAGCCACTAGCCACTAGGGATCCTGCCAGAAAGCTAAGATGAAAAGGACATTGTATTGGGAGTTCTTACAGCAATTATAACAATCCAAACATCAGTTCTATCAAGCATAGTTTTACGTATGTTGCCATCATTATTTTCTAAATATTTACATTCTATTTGAGCCCTTGGAATCAGATCTTCATTTTACTCTCCTTCTCCCCCTTCCACCTTTGTGACCCTTTGATAATTATAAATTATTATTCATTTCAATCTTAAAAAATAATCCAAAGACTATAATAATAATATACTGAAAGGTAGTTTATCAGTTCATATAGTTCATACTTAAATAAGAGCAGTAAAAGAGGTATATAAAACTAGATTATGTTATAAAAGTTTTAAAGTATTATGAAAAGATATGAAGTAATGCCCGGCAAAAACAATAAAACTATTATTTAAGATAAAAATAAAATAGTAGGACATACACTCCTCCAGCCTCAGTGCTGGAGAGGAGTGAATGCAGGGGCCACAAGGGGAGATGGTGACTTTCAGGGTGAGCCATGCTTTGGAGTCCGCTTTGCCACTGATGTTTCCTGGTGGCTTTTGCCAAGGTCTTTTGCCTTTTCTGAGTCTCAATTTCATTGTGTTTTACATGTCTGTTTCATACAGAATTAACGGAGATGATGTGTTTTAAAGTGAACTGTGTCATTGTTGGTGACCACCACTTAATGCCCTTTGGGAAAATGTGATTTTGTAGTTAAATATTCTAAAAAGAGTAGTGATACAAGGCATAGGCAGGATTGAAGACAAATCCTGATTTCCAATAAACAAAATGCCGTTTGTGTGTTCATCCTAAGAAGTGTGATTGAGTAGGTGAGTGAACAGATCATTAAAAACTCACATATTAAATACTGGGAAAATATTTTAAGTTGCTGCCGCTATTATTGGGGCATGTAGTCGTTTTATGATAAATCATGTGGATTTATAAAAGATGAGGGAAAAGCTAATAGATCTGCATCACTGTTCAAGACAGAGTTCAGACATTCTATGAGAATCTCATGGTGATGAGGGACTGAGGGAGAGTACGCCTAACGATTTGGACTCATATGTGTCAGTAAAAGGGGGAGGGGGGGAGGAAAACATACTGCATAAGTGCAAAATGCGAATCCTTGTGAATATAAAAATAGCTGTCATACCGTGTCTCACTTTAGAGTAATCTCACACGGGTACAAAGGAGCAATTCCACCCAGAGCAAAATACAACTCACAGCAATGCTCATGAAAACACCATCGTGCGCAAGAAACCATCAAGGTTTTGATTGATCTCTTGCTTTTATTTCAAATAATTCTCATGCATATGAAAACACAATGCCAGCATAATAGCAGGAACATGCCAACATTTAATATTTAGTCATAATCTGCAGAAACCTGCTGTGTCAAAAAGCTCAGTAATATTTACACCGGACTGAAACACAGATGTTGTTCCAATGAAACTTGTCAATTGACGTCAGCATTACTGATCTAACCAATAAGGACATCATTTGGTGATGGTGGTGAGTACTCTGTGTGTGTTGGGCTGGGAATGGTGAGGCCAGCAGTCCAAACCCACCAGCTACTCCATAAGAGAAAGATGAGGCTATATGGTCCCTAAAGGATTTACAGCCCTGGACACCCCCAGGCAGAGTCCTATAGGGTTATTCTATAGAGTGCTATGGTGCTCTAAAGGGGAATGCTCTGTCCTAAAGGGTTGCTTTGAGTGGAAATCAACTCAATGGCAATGAATGGATAAGGGGTTCCAAAGGAGACCTTGTGGCCTACAGGGTTATGTACTGAGCAAGGTCAGCCTCTCACCCACCAACAGCTCCCTGGGGGAAAAGATGAAGCATTCCGCTCCCATAAAGATTTGCAGTCTCCACTGTGAAGAGGAATCAATGCTTGTGATTCATGGGGCTGGCGAATAATATTGAAAGAACCATCGACTGCCAAAAGAACCAACAAATCTATCTTGGAAGAAATACAACTAGAAAGCTCCTTAGAGGCAAGGATGGCAAGACTGCATTTCGTGTGGTTTGGACTTGTTGGCAGAGACCAGTCCCTGGAAAAAGACATCATGCTTGGTAAAGTAGAGGGGCAGTGAAACAGAGGACAGCCCTTGACAAGATGGATGGACACAGCGGCCGCAAGAGTGGGCGCCAACATAAGCACCATTGCGAGAATGATGCCGGACCAGGAAGCCTTTCCTTCTGTTGTACCCGGGGCTGCTGTGAGTTGGAACTGAGCTGATGACCCCTAACGACAGCATGAGCCACAATGGACTGGATGGCAATGAGTTTGACTTGAGTTGAGGTCTTGAAAAGGTCCCTGGATACCCCCACATGGTTTGCTTTTGCTCCTGACCCATAGTTTCAATTCCCTCAGAGACACCGTGTAAGAAAGGAAATACAGCAGCCAAGAACCTCCCATGGAGCAAACTGACTCTGGAATAAACTTCTCTGAGATGCAGGCATCGATGTCAACTGGTCAGCCACAGGTACAGCTTGGTTTGGGGAGGTGTTGAAGCACCAGTTTAAAAACAAAACAGTAGGCATTTAGAGCATGTATTAAGGCACATTACAGAGTAGGCCATGCAATGGGGAGATAGAAACTTTTTCTCCAAATGAATATTCATTTCCTTAAGATATTTTTTTAAAGCTCTGAACTAAAAATGAGCTAGTTTTCTCTCAAATTCAGCTAGGTTTAAAGTAATGACAAATGGAATCAGGCTGACTCATCTTTCAGAAGGCTTTTCCATCTGTCTTCTCCTCTTTAGACCTGACTGTCCATAGTGTGTATGCATACCTGCATGCTTGTAGCCATGGGGAGATAAACTTAGGAGTCATTAGCACATGGTTAAGGATCCTCGATGGTGCGGTGATTAAAGCACCTGGCAGCTAACTTCAAGGCAGCAGTTTAAACAGACCAGCTGCATCCCAGGAAAGAGATGTGGCCATGTGATTGTATCAAGACTTACAGCCCTGGACATCCTATGGGGAGTGATACTCTATTGGGTCCCCACAAGCTGAGACTGACTTGGCAAGAATAGGTCGGCTTTGATTGTATTTGGAGCACATGGTGTTTGAAGACGCAGACAGAGTATTTGAGGTGGAAGTAGAATGTGAGAAAAGAAGATGACGGCAACAAAAGACCAGACAAAAAGGTAAGGATAAAGCCAGGAGATATATGGGCAATGTATTGAAAATATCTATGAGTTCTGAGAATTACGGAATTTGATATAGAAAGCCGCAGCTAACTTTGCAAGGACAATTTTGATGAAGGGTTAGAGCAGAAACCAGGCGGGAATATTTGAAGAGAGAAATGCTTGGGAGAAAGGGTGGGGGCGGGGGGAATACATATACATGTGCACTACTTTCAAACTATTGTAAGGAAAGATGTCCAAGAGAGCCGGACACTGTAGACAGTGGAACAGGAATAAATAGTGAGGAACCTTAGTGCATGGAAGGAGGATTGAAGATTTGGTAAAGAGAGAGAATACCACCCAGAAAACACACCTAAGAATGCTGCATCTTTCGATCTCTTGAGCACAGGAGAAAAGATTGTTCAAATGATAGGAGAGAGATAACATCAAACGCAGCAGCAGGTGAAAGAGAGTATGTGCAGATTCTGGGAGGTTTGTAGATTTAAGAAACATATTTTTATTGGATATCTCCTTGCTTAATCAATGCCTTTTAAAGGGGTCACTTCAAAGTCTTCAAGCAAACATTCAAACACCCCAGTGTAGATATTTTTTTAATGCAATACACTTCTTTTCATATGAAATATGCAAATCTAGGTGGGAAAAAAGTATTTGACAAACCTGAAAGAATCACTGTCATTCTACCCATCCCATTTCTTTTCAGTGGCTCCTTTTATCCGGATGCGACCCACTCTGCAAACCTAATGCAAGCCTTTTCTCCCCATCACCTTCCCACCTTAATGCACCTCGCACTCACTGATTGTGGAGAGAAAAGGTTTCATTCCAGGCAGTATCGAAGGGGCATCATCATTTTTCCTTAGGTTTTGGTGAGCAGACGCGTGGTGGGCAGAAATGGACTTCGTTTAATTATAGGTGGGAATTTACAAAGCCCAGTTTGTTTGTTTGTTTTTTACATATGAAAGTATTCAGCAAGCCCCTGTAATATTCCAAGCAAGAGAAATATGCACACCCATTGGCAAGGAGAATGATAGATGTCAGGGGCTTGAGCGGCATTAAGAAAGCATATTCAACACTGCGATGTTCATCAAGAATTGCGTGTGTGTGTGTGTGTGTGTGTGTGTGTGTGTGTGTGTGTGTTGGGAGAGAGGGAGGGGGATATAAGGGAAAGAGTTAGGTTGATACCAAAGTGTCTTTGGGATTTGGATAGCTAGGAGCATCCATCAGCGTGTACTATGGAAAGAACGGGTAGGGAAGAGAAATTCAGTTGGGCTGCGGTGGCCTTGTAGCTGTGTGAGATGAGTACCCCAGAAGGATGTTGACAGCAGAAGACTACCTTGAGAACTTCAGGCTGAGGATTAAATCTAGGGATTATCACCACCTACCTTTTAATTAATTTACATCCGTCAATGCAGGTATGTTCCTGAAGGCTGAGCCCATGAGTGAGTGGCAAGCTGAAGACAGGACTAAAAGGACTGATAACCAGAGGAGTCCTGGAAGGAGGACATGAATAAAGGGGATAAAGATGTGGGAGACTCCGGAGGGGAAAGTGTGTTGGGAAATCAAGAGAAAAGACAGTTGAGGAGAAGATATTAATCAATGATGTCAATTTATCGCACGAACAAGGACTAAACATAGCTTAGCACTGACTGTCTTGACAAGGATAATTGCAGTAGAGAGGTGAGGGTGGACATCTAGTTGTCAAGGAGTGGAATAAAAGGGTAGCCAGCAATCAGAGAAAGCACAAGAGTCAATTATTGATTTATTGCCTCTCAGCTCCACACGTACACTCCAATATATGTCCTATTTCTTTCAATATTTCCCCTTTAAAGTGATCACAATGTTTAATTCTCTTAGTAGAGGGAGCGGAAGGAACAGAGGAAAAGGAAAAAAAAAACGCTTCTGCTGATTTGCAGCTAGGAAGTCTACTGTGTTCCTCCCCCCTTAGCATAAACTCATGGTCCTGAGAACTCCGATCTCATCTCTCCAGTTGCTGCTTTCAATCTGATCCCACATGCGTAGTTTTTAACAGAGCCCAATGCTCAAGGCAGGCATTCTTTATTAATTAAGCTAAACTATTATTTGGTTTTAACAATATGTCAGGGGATATGGTAGGTTTAAGGTCGAAAGATTATCACAGGACAATAATTGAAAGAGCTCATCCCTCCTTCCTGGAACCAGAATGGTCATAGTCTATGAGAATTTGAGATTCTGCTCTGCATTCTCCCACTTCTGATCTGGATTTATCTATAGACTCTTTGATCGGAGTGTTAAGGTAGCTGGGCACCATGTAGTTCTGGTCTGATGGCAAACGAGGCAGTTGTTCATCCTAGTCCTGCTTCTTCAGGCGGGAATGTTCCAGCACAGATTTCTTCTCCTCCTGGCTCTCCGTGGTATATTCTTCACTAACCAACACTACAATTTCAAGGCATGAATTCTTCTACCTCATTCCTTGTCCAGCTTTCATATGCATATATGATTATTCTAATGATTGTGGCTTCAGTTAGGTATTTTAAAGAGCTCTTTTGCTGGAGATTTGTCCAATATACTATACCCTTTGAGTTTAAGAATGCTGCTCCCATGGGAATTAATTATAGATGCAAGTAAAATGAAATCCTTCATACCTTCAAATTTTCCCCCATTTCCCATGATGTTCTGCATTGGTCCAGTTGTTAGAGATGTTGTTTTATGTTTACTGGAGACTTTGTTTTTTGCATAAAGTAGTAAATTCCTCAGTCTTCTTTGCTTTTAGCAAGCAAGGTTGTATCATCTGCATAACACAGGTTATTAATGAGTTGAACTCTAATCCAGACGCTCTACTCTTTTTCATATACTCTAGCTTCTTGGATTAATTGATCAGCAAAAAGATTGGATCAGTATGGTGAAAGGATCTAATTCTGGCAAGGAACCTTTCCTGGTTTTAAACCATGTAGGATTCCCTTAGGAACCCTGATGGCAGGGGGTTATGTGGTGGGCTAACGAGGATGTTAACAGGAGTTGCTAGCCACTAGGTTAGCAGTTCCAAACCACCAGGGGCTCCATGGGGAAAAGATGATGGTTTCTATTCTCATAAAGGGTTATGGTCTTATTCTTTCCGCTTTTTCTTTTTTCTTTCCTCCTGCCCCACCATCATATTTACCCAGCGTTTACCTCTCAGTAAGCCCTCTTGGACATATTTCAATTGATCAAATACAACCAGGAAGACTATACCCTCCTCATCCATCAATGTTAGGTCTCTTGCTATCCCCCTGCCCATATTGTTATTGGCTCACCACTCCCTGTTTCCCCTCCTCCTCTTCCAAGTCCCCCAACCCCACCCTCCAGAACCTTCAGACCTGCTGCTGTCTCCTTGGGATGCTTATCCTACCTATCTTATATATATACATAGACTCCAAACGAAAAAGAAAGACCAGAAAGTAAAAATTATATATATAGGTATAAATATAGATATGAATATATGTATACCCAACAAGGAAGCAGATGGACTTTGGGACTCTACTTCAATATTACCTCAGTACAAGAACAGTTTGTTCTAATAATGTGGCCCTGTATGACACTCACTTCTCAACCCAATCGCTGAAGACAGGGGGTACATAAGCAATATGGGGAAGAAAGCTGAGGTTAAACAAGTGCACCTAGCAGGGAAGCAACAAAGCCCATATGGAAGAAACACACCAGGCTTTGTGATCATGAGGTGTCAATGGGAATAGGTATTAGAAGTTCAAAAACAAGCAATCAAATTGATGTGAAAGAGCCTAGACAAAGTGGAGACCCAAAACCCATCTGTAAGACAATTGGACAGTCCCTTACAAAAGGGCCACATGGAAGGGATGAGATATCCAGGGTACAGTATAGCACTGAAGAAACATAATTATCCTCTAATTCTTTAATATTTCCTCCCCTTACTATTAGGGTCTGTTTTACCTCATCAATTTTGTTAGACCTGTGCATGTTCATTTGTATACTGAAGAACATTTGATGCATGAAATCCAAGATAGACAAACCTTTCAGAAAACAGTAACAGGAGTAACAATCCCCTTAGGGTACAGGAAGGGGAGGGTGAAGAGTAACTGATATCAATGATGACTGTATAACCCCATTTGAGGGGATTGAATAACAGAATTTAGGTGAATGGTACATTGGATTGTGTAAGATATATATTAGGGTTTCTGGGCCATAGGGTGAGGGAAGATAGGGGATAAAGGGGAGCTGATATCAAAGAATTCAAGAAGAAAGAAAATGTTTTGAAACTGATGGTGACAGCAATTGTATAATGATGTTTGAACTAATTGAATTATGGAGTGTTATAATATCTGTAAGAGATGCCAATAATATGATTTTTTTTAAAATAGCTACAGTCTTGGAAACCCACACAGACAACTGTACTCTGCCCTATAGGGTCAACATGAATCAGAAATAACAGTGTTTGGCTTTCTTGAATATTCTTTGTTTTGTTCAAATGATTGCCAGTAGTCCATGTATACCTTCTACAAAGTGAATAATTTAGTATTAAGGAATTCTCACCCTTTACAATGTTATCTATTACTTGTTATGATCCGTGCAGACAAATGCCTTTGGATAGTCAATAAAACACTAGGAAACATGTTTCTGGGAGTCTCTGATTTCAATCTAGGCCCATCTGACATCATTAAGGATTTCCCTTTTTAGATGTGTTTCTGAAGCCAGCTTTACTGTCTGGGAGCTCCATAATCATGTAGTGCTGAAGCTGTTTTTGAATTGCTTTTAATATCATTTTGCTTGCATGCAATATGAATGATCATGTTCAATAATTTCTTTTTTTTTAATATTTCATTTGGTCACTATTCTTTGAGATTGGAGTCAATATGAACATCTCTAAACCAATTGGCCGGCTAGTTATTCTCCAAATTTCTTTGCAAATATAAATGAGTACTTCCAACAAAGGATCCATTTGTTGAAACATCTCAATTGATAGTCAGACAATTCTAGAGCCATTGGTTTGTGTGTGTGTGTGTGTGTGTGTGTGTGTGTGTGTGCGCGCGCGCGTGTATGTATGTGTGTGTGTAAGTGGGGGGCATTGTATCCAATGCAGCTTGAATTTCTTCCTTCAGTAACATCAGGGCTTGATGATATGCTCATTTCTGAAACAGTTGACAATAGACCAACTATTTTTGGTATGGTGACTGTTCTCTCTCCATCTTCTTTTGGTGCTACCTTCATCATTCGATTTTTTTTTTTCATCATTCGATATTTTGACCATAGAATTTTTCAATACTACAACTCAAGGCTTGCATTTTTCCCCTTAGGTTTTTTTTTTCCTTGAGAAATTTTGAGCATAAATCTTTCCATTTGGTGTTCTAAATCTAGATTTCTGCATATTTCACTATAATAGTTCATTTGTCTTCGTCAGCTCAAAATCTACTCTTCGGGTCTTTTACTCGACAACTTCTTACATTTGCTTAAGCTATTCTATACATTTAAAGAGCAAGTTCCAGAATCTCTTCTAACCTATATTTCGGTGTTTTAAAATTTTCTTTTTCTGTCTTTTCAGTGGCCTTTTGCTTTGTCATGTGTGATGTCCTTCTTGGTATCATCCTTGACGAAACTTAATAAAAACCAAAAATAAAAAGAGGAGAGAATGTCAATATACAAAAGAGTGAAGTGAATCTAGCCAGCCAGAGCCAACCTTTTAGAAACTTAGGGAAGCATTTCCAGTCATAGTTTTTGTTGTTCTTTTGCTTTAAATTCTTGTTGTGACTTGGGTGAAAGTTTACAGTGTAGATAACAAGGTCTATGTTCTGAATTCCATATGCATTTTGTTTGATTTCTTTCATTGCAACCCCTTCAGTTTCCCATCACTTACCCCATTTCTTCTTTTGTCCTTCAACCTTCTGAACGCTGCCCTTAAGTAGATGCAGCCTTTTGTTCTCCAGTGGTTGATTATTGATAGGTTTGCATCCCTCAGGGGTGTTCACGTTCACCCTACAGAATTATCCATTGTTTGGTTGAAAATGAGCCACAATTCCCCCTGCCTTTTAAAATTGCACTCAATTTACATATTAAAACAGCTTAGAAGTTTGCCTAAAGAATTCATGCTGAAAGAAAGCAGTATTTTTAAAATATTATTTTTAAGAAAATATGATCCAACAGGAAAAAAACAGGAATACTTGTCAAATCCCACGGGGGGGGGGGTATTTCTAGAGTGGAGAGTGAAGAAAGAGGTAGTTAAAATGGAGTGGAGATAAAGGACAGGGATGTTTCAGATGGGAGGATCAGGAATATCGCCAAGGACAGAACTCTCAGTGAAGAGGGAATAAGCCCATTTAGACACATTTGGGTGAATCTAAGGACATCAGCTCAATGTCCTTTTCTGCAGGTCTATTGTAGGAAGACTGCAAGTTTTTCAGACAATGGAATATACTCAGTTCTGGTCCAAGTGTCATTCAAAGTCTAGTAGCACAGGAGCACAAGAGAAATAAGAAGCCTAATCACTCAAATGCTTTGCATTCATCTGTTTCTAGCATGCTTGCTAACATCAGATAGGCCCGTGCAAGTCACACAGTTAAGCCCAGAGTCAAGTGTCAAAGTAATGAATAGTTATGTGGCAAAGGATGAGTGAAGCATCGGAGCTATTTTTCCTCCCAATTCAATGTAGGCTGATAATTGAAAGACTTTAAAGCATCAAAATGTAATATATAAGAACAAAGTCTACTGTGGAAGTGAAGTGCATTTATGAACTTAGGATAAAAGACACCAAGATAGAATTGATGACTTTTAACGAAGAGCGTGTTTAATGTTTTTAATGTGGATGATGGTGGCATCGAATGCGGATGAATTCAGACTCCATTAGATGTATTTTTTAAAGTGATATCACAGTTCTATTTTAAAATTTCAATATTTACAACATGCTAAAATTATATCCTTCATAGTGATTTCAACGTTAGGATCAAACTAAACTAAAAATGTGGCCAACAGCCAGAAACCAGCAAGAATAGCATTTCGACCAGAGGAACAGCTTTTCAAAGTTATTTTAGGAAGTATGCAAGAAAAAACATTTGAATTTTACTGGCATTGAATTTCCAGAACCCAATAAGAAAGTGGAGTTCCTGAAAGAACCGCTATATTGGGAAATGACGGGCAAGATCAAATTTCATCATATGCGGAAACTGAATAACAAAAGGCAATGAAATAAACAGGGCCAATACCAACTGGTGATACATCGCCAGGTCCGATTTTGCAATTCTTTCGGTATAAAAGACATCTCCATCTTATGAAAAATATAGTTCACAATATTAAATGAGAAAACCCCTCGTCTCGCTCATGGCTTCACTAGAAATCTAACAACAACAAAATCTCCATTGAAGTCACACTCTGGATTCCGAATGCAGGGTGAAAGCAAGACCTTAGGGACTGAGACAACGTTCCGCTGCAGTTCACTATGATTTACAACTTCGTGTACAGAAAATCAAAATTCTCACAACCCCACAAATAGGGACCATCAAGCTAAATGGAGAAAAGATTAAAGTTGTTAAGAATTTCATTTCGCTTGGAACCAGAACCAATGCTCACGGAAGCAGCAGTCAAGAAAGCAAGCAACACATTGTCTTGGGTGAATCTGCTGCACGAGACCTGTTTAAAGTGGTGAAGAGTAAGGATTTCACTTTGAGAATTAAGAACTGTCTGATCTGAGGCATGGTACTTTCTATCACATCATAGACACGTAGAAATTGGACGTTGACTAAGGAAGATCAAAGAAGAACTAACGCATTTGAATTATAGTTCTAGTGAAGACTATTGAAAGTGCCATGAACTAGGAGGGGGAACATCGTCTATCTTTGAAGAATCACAGCTAGAATGATGTTAGAACTCAGGTTGGTGAGACTTTGTCCCATGTACTTTGGAAATGTTATCAAGAGACACCAGTCTTTGGGAAAAGCCACCGTGCTTGCTCAAGTAGAAGGTCTGCCAAAGAGGAAGCCCCACGATGCGACCGGTTGACACGTGGCTACAGCGATGGGCTCGAACACATAAGCGTGGGGAGGGTGGTGCAGGATCAGGCTGAGCTTCGTTCTCTTGTCCACAGGTTTGCTGTTAGTCACAACCAACACGAAGGCGTCTATCGATAACAACAGGGATTGAGGAAGGAGGGGTATGACACGGCCTCATAAGTTGGTAGCAAGAGAAAAAATCTAAACATAAAAAGACTCACTAGAGAGTCATGTTCTCTTCAAAACTTATACCAAAGTTGAGGTCACTTCACTTCAGCAACAACAGGGCAGGACATACAAAGCAATCGTTACAACAAGGACAGAGGACAGGGACCGGAAACCAGGAGAAATAGAATGTTGAGCAGGGACAGCATGGGGACCCGATACATGGCTGCCTCCTCTGGATTTGATGAAGCTGATTGATTTTCCTGGACACCCAGGCAGCATATTGGAGAGGAGGAAGGGTAAAGGCAATTCCTTGAGAAGTGGGCTATTTCAGCATTACCAAAAACGGATTAAAGAAGAAGAGACCATCGCGTTTTATTTGAAAAGTTTAAATGGCTTCTGACAACCATGAGAATCTGCACTGGAGAACAAAATGTAATCCGTTGTATGAATACTTGTGCTTTACATCTCTTCCGCTCACTTTACTGCAAACAACCATAATGCCGATGAAGACTGAAAGCTCCCTACGTTATAAAATGCCAAGCAAAATGTACATAGTCTGGTTTAAATAGGAGTGTCGATTGTAAGATTGTTATATATTTGTCTTTCTTATGTTTTAACCATTTCAGTATTTCCTACAAACAAAAGAATGTAAATTAGCTGAGAGAAAAAATATCAACATCAAGATCAAATTAATATAGTTTAGGGGGGGAAAAAATATATATATATATATATACATACATACAGGCAAAAATCATCCATCCAGATGAGCAATTTCTTATCATGCCATTATAATCTATAACATCTAGATTGTGGAATTATTTCATAGGCTCATTTTCTGAATGTCTAATGTCTAGCTTTGATGGGAAAACTAAATTACGCAACTATCAAGATTTGGTCCTGCCTGAAGCAAGCAAATTAACTAAATGATTTCTCAATTTTCTCTCCAAGTCTTATGATTTAATGAGGTTGTGCAAAAGATGACTAAACACAAAATGCGTGGTAATGCTGTCACTATTGAATGTTTTTTATTTAGAAATGGGGCAGGGAAGGGTGACCTTTTCGACTGAAGGACTGCAGGCTCATTACATGTATTCATGAGGCATTTACCAAAACCCATTAGAGCAATTGCCTAGCCCTTTTTGTTGAGAGGTCAGGAAAACAGGATGGAAACCAGCTTGGAGTATTTTCTAAGGGTTCCTTGAAGAAAGGACCCAGGAATGGAGGTTCCAGGAACAGTAAGGGGTCTGCATCCGCCACAGTCCAGTCAGGAGACAGGAATCTTCACTTTTGAACAGATAGGAATCAGAATGCATAAGACTGGCTATGGTAATCGGGCACACAAAGCAAAACCACTCAGACATGTTAGAAGTAGCCCCTGCTGGAAGGAAGCACTTTAGGTCTCAGGAGCTTCTTTGGAGTTCCTGGAGCTGAAACACATTCCCTTCTGGGGGGGGCGGGGGAGGGGGGTACATTGGCTGACTAGTGCGGGAGCTCTGAGGAAACTCGATAGAAGGGAGGGCTGCTAGTGCATCCTCCATTGAAATGCACTGTGGCTTCTTCTCGAAAGAACTGCTGCTGTGGGGGTGGAAGAAAGACGGTGGGTGACTTCCTGCCAAGAACAGGAAGCAAAAGGAGTATATATGCCTTCCTCCCATTCCAGCCTAGAATTTTCTCTCTAACACCCCCTATTGGCAGACCCTCACGTGAAGCTAACTAACTCACTGCCATCAAGTTGATTCTGACTCATAGGGACCTTATAGGACAGAGTAGAACAGCCCCCGGGGGGGTGTCTGCGTCTATAAAATCTTTACAGGAGTATAAAGGCTCATCTTTCTCCTAAGAAGGCTGCCAATCAAGCAGAAATGTTGTTTAGAGAGTCCTACCCCAACAACACAAAATAGATTATGGAAGTCTAAGTTTTCAGCTAAACTACAATTTAATTGGAATAAAACAATGAATTTAAGGATAGCTGTTTGTCAGAAAGGGAGTCCAGGTGGATAGTGGTTACCCGTTGGACTACTAACCACAGGATCAGCAGTTCAAATCCACCAGCCACTCCTCAGGAGCATCGATGTGGATTTCCATTCCCGTAAAAGGTTATAGTTTCAGAACCACACAGGGACAGTTCTACCTTGTGCTGTAGGGTCGCTGTGAGTTGCCATCGACTCAATGAAAGCGAATGAAGGTGTCAGTCTGTGGAAGACATGGTTTAGTGTTGCTATATATCCAGAAGCTAACCCATAAATGATGAGAACCGGATATGCTCACTTCTTAATATCTGCATGGAACTATCTTTGCCAAAAGTACATACTACTAGGCAAGGCTCTGGAAAGGCAGGACCTGTGGCTGACCAACATGAAAGAAAGGCAAGTTAGAAGAGTATTGCTACACAATCATAGACATCTTTGTTCAATAAAGATATGAATGTGAACCATTGTCTGTCCTGTATATTCTCTATTGAGATCTATGCACTTCTGAGGGTGGAGTGTACTTCCCTCTAATTCATCTTGGAAGAATACTGTAGTCATCCATTAACACTACATCAAAAATGCAGAATTGACATTCTTTGGGGAAACTCAAATTGTGTTCCCTGAAATGTTCTTTGAGTGTGGGGAACAAAAGGAGTCAGAAGGGGCCCAAGCAGAGCTGCAGGGTTGATGGGATGAGGATGCTTGGGGATATTCGCACAGGATCGTCCTGCTGCTCACAAAGAACGAGCAGTTGTTTTGTCACGATCCAAAAAATCCCTCAGCAGAACTTCCCTGACCTTTTGCTTACCAACGCAGCAATGTTTCCATTGAAGAAAATACTTTCCGTTAAGAGAATGTTTTCCATTTTCTTAAAGCTTCTTCATAACAAGCCTCTATGCTTGTCCTGTGTCTTTGGAGAAAATAGATCAGGATCATCCTTTCAGAAGACTCAAAAACCAGACACCATAAACTTCTGACTGGCCCGGCAGATCCCCTTTGAAGCCAGTGTTTTGATTGGACCATTTTTTAAGGTACTCAAACAAATCACGTGTTCTACTGAGAGAACATGTTACTGAAAATCCACCGGCTTCAGGTATAGAATCCACGGATTTAAACAGGTCTTGTTTGGAATAAATCCATGTATGGGGCCCTAGTAGCAATCCTTCCTGACTTACTCTCTTAATTTATCTTCTGTTTAAGTAGGAAAGGTATTGGTATGGACAGGTATGGATTAAAAGTGGTTTGGGTTAAAAGAGAGTGTGGGAGTACCCTCTCATTCTCCCAGAGAGGAGACATCAGAACGATGATGAACACCGCACTTCAGTGCTGGTACTGGGGACGTCGCAGCTGGAAAGCATGTGGTTGGCGATACTTGGCAAAAGGAACTGCATAGCCTTCCGATTGTTCCTCTACGGCCTAATGAACCAACCGACCACTGCTGAGCTTTTCAGCGGCTGATCACCTAGCGCAAAGCCTAATCCAAAGGTTGCACATGACTCCTGGGCCCAGTGCCATGAGGACACTGGTGACTTCCCCTTCTAGACATGATCTAGTGTTCATCTGGAAAGCGCAGGAGGGGTTTGTACACTCATTTTATGTGTGGCTGCTTTCTTTCTCCATCCAGCGAATAATCCTCTTTCAGTTATCTCTATTAACTTTGTACCATAAGCCACACATTCAAATAAGGTTCTAAGAAGAAGAAAATGTCATGACTGTCAGTTGGTAAGACAGTACATTGATGTTTGCTGCCACCGTGTTGGTCCTGACCCAGGGAGACTCTACACACCACAGAGGAAGCATCCTCACAATTGCTCTGAGCGTCGAGCTTAGTGTGACAGCCACTGTGATGATCCAGCACTTCAGGGGCCTTTCTCCTTTTTTGTGAAAGAAAGGGCTAAGGTTTTATTTTTCTGGACTTCTGAAAACATTGAGACCACAAAAGTATTGTGGGGCCTGAATATTTATACCACGCCACTCCTATTTCCATGTGCTCCGTTAAGCCCAAAGTCATATTATTATCAAAATCAAAGACCAAATTGTATGACAGAACTGTAGTGACCCGATCCACTGACCATCCAATGCTTTGCACTAGATCATGCTGCCTCCCTAATATGAATATAAACATTTTGAGTGGCACCACGTGGCATGACAGATACAAATTTAAATTTTTCTTAAAAGAAGAAAGCTAACATCGATACTACCATGATATGGACCATTTCCAATTAACTCCATATCTGTGGACCAAAGAAGGTGTAACAAGAAGCCGCCTTACATCTTGCCTGTCCCACAGTCATGGGCTATGCTCTGATCTGATTATTAAAATAAAAATACTTGCAGAAAGCATATGATCAGATGGTTTGGGATAGTGTTTGGGTAAGCGTACTGCCATTGGAGTCAATTCCACCTCATGGAGACCTTAGCCAGGGTTCGTGAGATGGCATATCTTCACAGGGATGGATAGTCTCATTTTTTGCCTGCAGAGACATGAGTGGTTTTGAAATGCTGACCTTGCGGTTACCATCCAATGGTAACTCCACGGAGCTACCAGAGCGTTATGAAACAGAATTGTAAGAACATTTTCATTTCTTTAACAAAACTACCACGAGTAACTAGAGCCACAAGCACATGGTAGGTGTTTGATCAGTAAGATGGAAAAGATGGTGTGCCTGTGATCAAGGAATTCACAATCTATTTAAGTCAACACCACACTGGATAGAGACAAACTGAAAGGATCAAACTGTTGCATTAGAGGGAGACACCAACCGTGGAATAGAGGAGCAGGACATGGAAGATCTGTGTCATTCAGGTACCAATTCATCTCCTCACTTCTTCTGATTGTAAGATATGCCAAATGAATAACTTAGGAGACCCATAAAACTATCCCCCCCCCAAAATTATTGATAACATTTTTGCTGTAGCGTCTTAACAGTGAATATGACTGCCCAGACAAGCAGTAGACTTCCCCGGAGAGAAGACCAAGGCTCACACTCAAATCCTTGAAGGAGTCGAGGGTGAACTGTTGACAATCAACGTGCCCACCATGCACAAGCCCTGACTCCATGTGCTTGTTGGACAACATATACCGCCGCCAGGTTGCACTTTGCGTGTGTGTGCACACGAGGAGAATCAAAGTGGGCTTCTGAAGCCCTGGCAAGATGCAGGGACATGTGGAGGTATAAGAGAAGAGGCGCAGACAAAGAAATTGAGGACAAAAATGGGAACAAGTGACCTGTCAGGAAAAGCCATTTAATCCTATATAATATTGGTTGTTTTTGTTTTGTTTTGTTTTTTCTCTCTTCTGCTTGACAGAAATTTCAGAGGCATGCCCTCAACAAAGAAATTTAGGGTACAAAATATATAGTTGTGCCTGTTCTTGTCGCAGAAATTAAGGATCACACTGTATGGTGAGAGTCCCTAAGTGCTCTGGAATAGATATGATTAGTCTGTCATCCGGAAGAAGAGCGTCCTCACTGCCCTGGGCTTTCTCTCCCTCTCAGTATTTGAGCAATTTACTCAAAATACGCAGCCTCCTGAAGGCAGAAAATTCGACACTGCAAGCCGCCAAACCCTATCAGGAATAAACTTGTGTCCATTCCAGGCCCGTAAATCTGACCTGAGCCTCTGTCTCCCAAGAATCATAAGTAGGAAGACAGTTTCCACAAGGTTACACACCTAAGCCAAAGGCACATCAGCAGAGAGGCAAACCCGCCAAGAACCTTAGCTGTGGCAGCAAGGCCCAGGACACCGACCCTCTCTCTGTCCCACCAAATCTCCCTGTCTGACTTCAGCAAGAGGCGCATGGAGTCACTGCGAATCTAGGGGGTTTTACAATCACAGCCAGGTGGAATCCACAGCCCTCGCCTTCCTGATCCCAGCTTTCAATAAGCTCTTAAATAATCTGTGTATCGCTTGACCCCTTTGGTGATAAATGGAGTTCATTCAGTGTGTCTTCTAATTAATTAGTTTGCTTTCTGTGCTATTAATGGAGGCAGGAGTACACCCATTAGTCTTTTCGGCGTTCCTTTGCATGCAGTGGTGGGGAACGGCTGGAAGGGGCTGGCTTCTGGTCTTCTGTAGGAAGTGGGAGATTCCACCAGCAATCAGACATCCCTCTCTCTAAAAGGAGGAGTAAGGATCCAAGGATTGTGCTTCCTTGGAAGTGGCAGTGGTTTCCCTGCCTTCTCCTACTAACGCATCACACATGCTGTCAGGTGGTGGGTCGGCCGTTAGGCTGCGAATTAAGTTAACAAGTGCTGTGTGCAGCTTAATTTGGCAACAAGCTCTCCTACAGACTGTTCAATAAGAAAAGCAACATTTCTGTAATGATTCTGGTTTTAAGCTTGGAATCCAAAGCTACAAACCATAATGATCCCCGCGAAGGGATGTCGGATGCATACATACAGCGCGCTGAGGAGGAGATGCTGCCGTTCGCCAAGCTGGGTCCCCCCATCTTCTCATTACAGATTTACTGCACAGTGCAGCAGTAATAGGGGTAATTACCTGTGTACATTTTTAATTCGTCATAATTCAAATAAAATGCTTTTCCCTGCCCCACTTCCTTCTTGCAGCTGTCATTTTGCCCAACTGTAAATTGACTTTTTCTAATTTCCATCTCAGTTGGCTAAGGATGGGTGAGATTTATCCCTTTATTATCCCCAGTAGAGAGACAGAAAGGAAGGTCACTGCTTCAATCATTCCGTAAGTAGTTATTGAATCCCAACTGCGTGTTGGACACTGTTATTGAATCCCTACTGTGTGTTGGACACTGTACCAGACTTTAAGGACTCAGAGGGGAAACATTCACACAGTGAGAAAAAGTGTTTCAAACATATGAGGAAGAAGCAGTGCATGCTTGTTATATCAAAAAACAAAAGAGGTCTGGTTTAGGGAGGATTATACCTGGACTAGGACTCTTAGTGGATAATAAAATAAGCTAGTGACCCACTCTCCCTAGACCTCGTTAGTTCACTTGTCAAGTGGAAGGCCTGGCTTAGTTGTTAAAGTCCATGTCGGCAGATTTCTTAGATAATCCAAATTCCCTGGTGACCAATGTTCTCTGTTTTTTTTCTGAACTGGAAGCCCTCTTCTCCCTGCTTTTCCTATCTCTGCATACTGAAAGGCTACTTAAAGCCCAAGGTTGAGTGAATGGCGCCACTGTCAGCTTCCAGTTTTGTGTCATATCCCACAGTGGGGTAAGACGAGGCTATGAGGGAACAGTGGGATATGAGTCGATGGAGCGTCTCCAAACCATTTTGGAAACTTCGTTAGAAATTATGGTGATTTCTCAATAAAAATATTAAAGAGAAAAGCTATGCAAAGGGTCAACCAACCTAAAAACTCCACTCTATTCTCAAGGGACACTGAGTTTCTGCTAAGCACACTGCCATGATCCGGGAATGGGAAGCGTGACAACTAGACAACGTGATACAGGGAATTAAAGTCACTGCACTGTGAGTAGTGGGTTCCTGGTTGGGCTGCTAATGTCAAGGGCAGTAGTTAGAAACCACCAGCTACTCCATGAGAGATTATGAGGCTTTCTCCTCCAGTAAAGGTTTACAATCTCGGGAATCCCCAGTGGGCTGTGCTACCTGGTCCTCCAGGGTCCCTGTGAGTTGGCATTGAGTCAATGGGAATGAGTTTAGAGAACGGTACACATAAAAAGTATGTGGTGATGTCAAATGTTTGGTTCCACACATATTGACCCCAACTGAGCGAACCAACCGAAATCAATTTCTTCTTCCTGTCTCCCCTCCTGATGACATCAGAGTTAGTTACAAATCTACCCTCCTCTGTTGAAATTTAAACTCCGATAGAACTGCATCAGGTTTATTTCTCACTGAATCTGCCACAGACCTTAGAACAGTTGCTTTGCTAACCCAGATTCATTCAATTAAAGTTTACCAGACTAGGTATAAATGGCTGGCTAGAACATTTCCGTTTTTTAAAAAAATCATTTTATTAGCGGCTCATACAACTCTTATCACAATCCAT
>NW_022111300.1:46556214-46562915 GCF_000313985.2 Echinops telfairi
GCTTTCTTCACCACATTTGTTTATGCACCCATTTGTCTTCAGCAATTGTATTGGGGAGGTGAGCACACAATGATATGCTTTTTTGTAGAACATTTCCTCACATGTTCTTTTCTCCACCAGGAAGCTCTGCTCTGTACCCCCCTTCCTTGAATGGGACTCAGCAGAATCTGCAGGCACTGCCTGTGGAGGCACCTTCTTACAGACTTTTCTCCATGTGCACACTAGTAAAATGTGACTGGTAGGAACATTCACCTGGTCAACAAGGACAAAGAAAGTTAATTAACAGTGATGGCAGTAGAGAGCACCTAAATAATGGAGCGTGGTAGAAATGGGGTTATGTTGTATAAGTATTCAGATCCTGCATTAGCCTGTTCTGGGTTTAGCTTTCAAATGGAAGACAATTAAAATAACGGACACTTCTGTTTGGTGCTGAAGATGCTTTCCCTGAAGCTGTTTGAGACCTGGAACCTCCGACACAAAACCTGCATACATCATGTGGGTGCATAGGTGCAGAGGGATTCATGAGACAATTAAAGGGACCCAAAGGATCACTGCTACACACTCTAACAAGCAGCTTTTGTAAAAGTTGGTAGCAGTTGGGATCAACCATCTATAGCTGTTAAGATAAAAATAGCTCTGCCTCTATATTTTACTACTTGTTAAATACAGGCCATTGCAATTGATTAAAGTGTAATTTCAGTGAAGTCTATTGAAATACAAACAAACTTTAAGTCAAGGGTTATATGAGCGCATAGAGAAGCTATTAAAAATAATAACAATACCTAGTACAGAAAGTTGCAAAGGTTAATTGAGAAAAAAATATGTATGCCATATGACTTAAAATATTTGTACTTGAGAGACCAGAGACAGCATGATCAGCGTGAGACAGGAAAACAAAGCCCTCCGTTTTAAGAGGAGCCCAGACTCAGAATGGATAGAGGTGTACTGGGACAGGAACAGAGCATCCATGAGTTTTTCAGCTGTGGACTCGGGCAATACCAAGAGCATAGGGGGAAGGTGGGCGTAGAAAGGGGAGAAAGGGGAACCAATCATAATGATTGACCTATAACCTTCCTGGGGGATGAATAACAGAAATGGGAGTAGAGGGAGACAGTGAAAGATGTAAGATATGAAAATAATAATTTCTCAAGGGTTCACGAGGGTGGGAGGGTCAGGGGGTGGTGGAAAAGGAGCTTGTATCAAGGGCTTAAGAAGAAAGAAAATGTTTTGAAATTGATGATGACGACATATGTACAAATGCGCTTGATACAATTGTTGTATGGATGGTTATAAGAGCTCTATGAGCCCCCAATAAAATGATTAATTTTTTTTTGAAAAAGGAAAAAGAAAGAAATGTTCAGAAAATAAAAAAGAGTTTTCAAATGAAGAAGTTAAGTGGATTTAACCGGGGGAAAGAAAAGGTAATATCCATAAAGGGAAGTTGGCCAAAAAATTATATGGGAGAAAACAATAGGAACAAAGCTAGAATTAAAGGCAACAGACAAATACTGTTATGTACACAATCCAGCAATGGTGACCTACGAGTAGATGCATGAATCAGACACACAGGCTGAATAGATTTGGGTGGGAAAGTGAGAGTATACTCACAAATACATGGGTTTTATAGGACATTTGTACATGGCTATTTACCTTTGCTGGAAACCTATGTATATGGTAGAGGAACAAATTTATGAAAATTAATTAGACTTAAGTAAACAACTTTAAAGGATATGATACTGTGCTGGGGGCTCAGGACCACGGTCTCCAGGAATACAAAGTCAACAGACATAACAGAACACAAAGACGATGATCTACCTCCCGCTTACTGGGCAGCGACTGCGCATTTAAAAGCTTGTGAGGAGCCATCTCGGGTGATTCTACTGGTTTCCTTTTCCAGAGGCAATAAAATTCATGAAAATTAAAGGAAAATAATTAGTCTGATAGATTATTGGCCACATGAACAACATCCTTAACCCTGAGACCAGAAAAAATAAATAGTGCCCAACTACCCCTACTACAACAAGAAAAGATTATGTTAGAAGGTCCTGGATAGAGCGGGGAAATGTGGAATAAAACTCCAAATCCTAGAAGACATTAGGCTTGCTGGTCAGTGTAGGCAATCCCGAGACACTGGCCATCAGTCACCCTGCGGGTCTGCAATGGATCTCATGACCGTGGCTCAATTTTCAATCAAACCATAGACAGTTCTGTAGCCAACATACGAGTGTGGTACACCTTTGAGTAATAAACTAATTGGGGTCAAGGACAAAGTGCAGAAGGGTTAGAAATTAAGGAAATGGGGTAAGTGATGTTACTGTGGGAATTGTGATTAAAAAGCCGAAACTAAGTGTGTATGAATGCTGAATTTACAACTGATGGTCAGCTCTGTACACCTGCCACGTCACAAATAGAAACTTTTCGAAACAGAAAAAACAACAACATATACTTGAGTATGTATCTAGGAATAATTATTGAGTGTCTCAAAATATTCTAATCTTGCATGAGTAGAAATCATGTGTTTTCCAGTGATTATTCTAACGTTTATTAATTTTACTCAAAGCTGTATGAGCATCAATGTCTATTCTACCTTAACAAAAATTCAAATAAAAAATAAGAATACTTTACTATTTATCACTCTCCTCAGTTACGTGCGATGTTTGCTTTTGTACTGGCAGCCTTTCTTCCCGTCCCCTTTGGTGTGTGTGCACGTAAGTGAACCTTCGGTATCTGTGTGAAAGTTGTTTCTCTGACCAATGGAATTGTGGTGACAACTGTGGCCGAGAGTGAGCTAATAAATACACCTTTTTAAAAAAGTATTATTATCGTGGCCTATTCTCGAGATCTTGTAGAAGCCAAGATGCTACCTGCTTGGGTGTATTAAAACATAGATATGAATTTGATTTTGTAAATTAAGATTGATATGAACTCATAGCAAAAAGCCGGAGAGCTGGAATGGAAGGGTGACCTTTATGTCAATACTAGCAGATGACAGAATATGTAGTATATTCCCAACCATTGCAAGAATCTATTTATATAGGAGTCATTAAATATTTGAAAAGGTGTTTTAAATGTTACAAGTCATATGATTATTGTGGTATCACAGACTACTGCCCCAATCCAAAGATATTGATGTCCAAATTTCCATGATCTGTGACTAAATTCTGCTATGCAGCAAAGGGAAATTAAAGTTACAGATAGAATGAAGGATGCTGATCAGTTTACTAGGAGTCCTGGTGATACAGTGATAAAGTGCTTGTATGATAACTGAAAGAGAGATGGGGGTTGAAATCATTAGTCACTGCATGGGAAAAAGATGTTAGTTCATTAAGAAAACAAACTTGGAAGTGTTGGGGGGTAGTTTCGCTTGGCCCTATAGCGTCACTTTGAGTTGGAATTGACTGGATGACAATGGGCAGTCACTTGGCCTTAAATAGGAAGATGGCCCTAGATTGTCTGTATGGGCACCATGTAACGGCAGCCCGTGAGGTGAAAGAGGAAGGCAGACAGCAAGGTTCATAATGATGTTGGTAAGAATGACTTAAATGTGACCTGGAGTTTTGAAAATAAAGGAAAAGCCATAAGCCAAGAAACTGGAAAACCTCAAAACCTCTCCTGAAGCCTTAAGAAGCACATACTTTGATGATGCCTTGACCTTCATCTCTTCTGCAACTCATGACCTCCAGAACTACAAAATGCATCCATGCCATCGGCCCTTCCTCCTAACATGGCCAAAGTGCAGGTCCTCCTAACATGGCCAAAGTGCAGGAGACCAAGTGCTGCCATCCTTGCCTCTAAGGCGCATTCTGGCTGTACTTCTTCCAAGATGTGTTTGCTGTTTCGGTAGTCACAGTACTTTCCATAGTCTTCCCTGGCACCATGAGTTAACTGCATCCCTTCTTTTATAATACTGATTCACTTTTATCTGGTATCGGAGCATTTGACTTCCTATTCTTTCTTCTTCCGAAACAATCTTGCTAGCTTTGGCCCTTCAATCTTCCATATATGTTTTCATATAACCTTATTCGTAAATTGATTTTGATTAGAAATACATTGCCTTTATAAATCTTTGGCAAGATTCAATGTCTTTACCTATAAGTTCGTATGCATGATTATAGCTCTATGTATTTAAATAGATTTTTGTATCATAAAGTGTTTTAAAATAATTTCCCTATCCACCTTTGAATAGAATCTGCTGTATGTGTCCCGGGTCCTTGTCTTACTTTCTTCATGCTGCTCTAACAGAAAGCACCCATGGGAGCGGTTTGAGAAAAGAAAGGTAATTCCTTACACTGTAGGAGGCTACAAGTCTGACTTCAAGGTGCTGGTCCCTCGGAAGGCTATCTCTGTGCCCTCTCAAAGGAAACCCTTGGCTGTCAGCTGCTCTTCCTTGGTCCCTGGGTTTATTGCTATATGGCATTAGTCTCTCTATATTGATCATTTCCTTGCTGTTAGGCCAAATTTTCTTCTTTTATACCTCAAATGTGATTGATTTAAACACTCTTTACACTGATATTATCCTATTACCATAACAAAGAAAACCCTTTTCCCAACTACAGTTACTTCCATGAGTGTAGGTGTTAGAAGTTACAGAACATATTTGGGGGGAACACAATTCAATACTTAACAGTGCCTGATATACTTCAATACCATATTCAATGTTATCTTCTTTTTAATTGGATTTTCTAAATTCTTCATTGCTGAATACATAGAAATTCAACTGACTCGTAAATTGATTTGAAAGTATGTAATTTTCTTGGGGAAGATATTTGTATAAATTGTAATGAATTATCTGTAGAATCTTTTGAACTTTCATGGATTATCAGGCTAGGGAAGTAAGCGTCTGTTTCTAATTTACTATATAAGTATTTTGGCATATAAAACAAGCATTTCATTTCATTAGTTACGTTACCCATCTAATTCCTATGCTGCCAAACTTGACTGATCATTGGACTCACCTAGTGATCTGGTGCAACTACAAATCCCTGGGCTTCTCCCCACAGAGACTCTGACTTATTAGATTGCAAGTGAGCCTAGGAATCTGGATTCTTACCAGAGCCCCTGGTGATCCCAATGACCCCAAGTTTGGGAACCTGGGATCTACTACAATCATCTCAGACCTGCCCCAGGTTACAAATGAGATCTGTTTCCTAGCGTGTTTGTAATTCACATTTGCAGGTGTGTGGGGACAGATGTAAATGGTTCTCATTTAGCCTTACTTTGGTGCAAACAAAAGGCTGAATGCCTTTCAATGATTGACAAGCTGCATGTGCAGCAAGTGAAGGTGATTGTGATGAAAGTGTGTTGTGGATATAGAATGCATCCTTCAATTCTTGCAAAATGAAAGGAATTTTACATAAGATTAAAAGGCATGTAGGATTTGTCTATAGACTAGACATTCATACACGGGGGTTGGACTATGTTTCATTTTTTCTTTTTAATTTGTTAATGTGATAAGTACAAATCATAACACCTCTGATTTTCTAATAGAAGCAACTTGTGCACCTGCAATAATCCAATTTTCATGGCATATTCTCTTTTTTATACACGTTTGCTTTCAATTGACAATTTTATTTAAGATTTGGGGCAATGATATATCTCCTTTTTTGTAATCTCTTTTCTGTTTTGGTGTGAGGATTACACTAGCCTGCTGAAATGAGTTGAGAGACCATTTCGTTTCTCACTCATGGAAATTTGAAAATGAAAACATACATGTCAATATATCAGTTGCATGCATTTTTTAAATTTCTGAAATAACACTGGACAAAGGAAACGATTGTATTCGCTTACCATGAAGAAGAAGGATAAACATTTTGGAGCAGGGAGTGATGGTGAGAGAGACCTCCACTTTTCATTAGACGTATCTCTTTGGGCTTTGGGATTGTACTGTGCATCATGATTACATGTTATACTTTTTCTTGAGGGTAAAATGTTCAACAATGGAAATTCTTCTATTCCCTTTAAATATTGGGAGTAGAAGACTTCCCACCAATCCCTCTAAGAATATTAGTGGTAACTTCCAAGGTTATATGCACAGAGCTTAACTGAAATCACTGGTGTTGACTTTGCCGTTCCGCCTCCTATTCCACAGCCCTTGTGTTTGTTCTCTCTTTTTTAATCGTTGTATTAGGGGCTCATACAACACATCACAGTCCGTACACACATCAATTGTGTAAAGCACCTTTGGACATTCATTGCGCTCATTCTCAAAACATTTGCTCTCCACTTAAGCCCCTGGCATCAGGTCCTCATTTTTCCCTTCCCTCCATGCTCCCCCCTCCCTCATGAGCCCTTGATAGTTTATAAATTATGATTTTGCCATATCTTGCCCTGTCCAATGTCTCCTTTCACCCACTTTTCTGTTGTCTGTCCCCCAGGGAGGAGGTCATATATCCTTGTAATCAGTTCCCATTTCCAACCCACTCTCCCTCTAAGCTCCCAGTATCGCTACTCACACCACTGGTCCTGAAGGGATCATCCACCCTGGATTCCCTGTGTTTCCATTTCCTATCTGTACCAGTTTACATCCTCTGGTATGCCAGACTTGCAAGGTAGAAGTCGGATCATGATATGGGGATGAGGTGGAATGGGGAGGAAGCATTTAGGAACTAGAGGTAAGTTGCATTTTTCATCGTTGCTACACTGCACCCTGACTGGCTGGTCTCCTCCCCGAGACCCATCTGCAAGGGGATCTCCAGTGGCCT
>NW_022111300.1:46563854-46574322 GCF_000313985.2 Echinops telfairi
TTGTTTTCTCCTCCAGATTTTTCATCCGTCCTATCATATTTAGACAGACCTGCAAAGATAATAACATGCACAAAAACAAGACAGAGCAAAACCAAGCAACAATATACAGCAAATGTGTTTGCTGCCCACCAGTGCTCACCATTGTAGTAACCAACCCTCATTGGAAGCCCATAATCCTGCTCTCCAAGTATTCATGGCCAAGAAGAGTTCCACTGGTCACTTTGCAAAGATTGACATTATGCAAAAATGGCAGAAAACCACATTAAATCACTGCCAAATTTCATCATTACATCATTGCCTAACTGCCAGACCACTAAGAAGGATGACCCAGCCAACCTAACAGAGCTTGACTCATTACAGGCAGAATTGCTCTCCACTCGGAATGCATGACCTGCAGATGTACATTGGCAATGCACAAAATAGTTGGATAGATTTTTTTGCCATTGTCATGAATGAATGCAGAATATCAGATAATAAGATAGGCAATAAGTGAGTAGGTGTGTTTAAGGCCGGTTAAATGTTGAGCCCAGGAAAAAAACCCAAAACTTTCAAGTTGGATTTCTCTCCTTAATGACTGGTTCCACATAATGAGCTCTCAAAGCAAGTGGTCTCCTAGGTGACCATAGTAGGGGTGGTGGAAAGTTCTTGACCCCTGCCTGTAAGCATAACACTTCCACTGGATGACTTTCCGAGAGTAATTTAGTGTTGCTTTCGAATTCAGTTTTCTCATCTCTAAAATGGGCATAATGATGTTTCCCAGCACGGCTTTCAAAACAGTTAGGTGGGATCATAAGAGAATACCATTCTAGACAATAGGTGAGGTAGTCAGTAAGTCATAGAACATGTGGTAGCTAATGGCAGAGGCATGGGTTCCTTGGTAGCACCAACAGTTCCCCTCTTGTCTAGGGTGGGAGGTATAAATTCATCAAGAATCCCTCAAGAAGAAAGGCCCAGGGTTCCACTTCAGAAAACCACGGATGGAAAAGCCTGCAGAATTATGGCCGAAGAAGTCGCTGGGTTCAGATATTAAGTTAAAAGTTGGACTTGCCTTTTCTTCTCCGAGTTTACTATTTTCCCTTTCAACATTTCTTTTCTCCTCCAGAATTGAGAGACTTGGAAACTGTCACTCCCCTCTACTCCCAGGTTGTGCCATTGCCAATGATGCTCTCCTACTCCCTCTGCTGAGCCCCAACCTCTGTGCTTCCAGCTCCTACAATTCCTCCCAGGGAGGCCTGAGAGGTCTTGGTGGCTGTCCTATGACTGGAGCAGTACTAGAACCCATGGTGTCCTCAGCCTCACTCCATGTTCCCCTTGGCTGTCGGTGGGCTCTCACTCCTGTCCCCGGCCATCGATCATTGCCTTTCTGCTGCTGTTTCAAGCATTGCTCTTATCATTTTTACCCATCTGCCTCACTCATCGGGCCACCAGGAGTCAAAATCAACTCAGCAGCTAGGGCTTTGGTTTTTGGTTTAGCATTGAATGACTCCTAAGGTCCCATTTTCTCTGATCATCCACTTGAAGCTGCAATTCATGAAACATGAGCTTGTAATTTTTAACACAAGAAGCTTCCTTTAGTCTCTGTCTCTAAAACACCTCTAGCAAATATTTCTCTATTTGTATGTTTTCATTATGTATTACAGCTTTCTCCTCTATTATAGCACGTGGCTATAAAGGAGTGAGTACAAATAGGGTCCAATTTATGTTTTCATGCAATAAATATGGATTTAATGTTTTATTATAAATTGCTGCTGGTGTAAAAATTTACCTGTTCTAATAGCGTACTTTATTATTTTTGAAGTTGCCAAGGTGATCTCTTTTTCCCTTTCATGGAGTTGATAACTTTATTTTGCAACTGACAGAAGTAATTTCAAAGTAGGCTGTGCCTTCCCCCTGAAAGCAAATAAATAGCATTTCCCTGTGAGTAAAGAGGAAAGCACGGGCCTCCAATAAAAGTGGGATGGCAGGAGGGCTCATGTTTCCATTTGAGCGCCTCGCTTTCCATGATACAACATGTGACTTGTAACCTCCCTTTTATGTGAGCCATCTGCATACTGCTAGGAGACGGGAGATGTGAGGTGAACTCAGGCCGTTTGGGTCTATAATATTAATTGCGAACATAACATCCACAGAGAATGAAACTGGTCAGAAGTTTCATTGACTGGGCTAGAAGTCATAGAATTTCTATCTCCCAGTCACCACTCATTTGTTATGTCCTTGAGCAAATCATTTAACCTTTCTGTGCCTCTGACTTTCTTATGAAATAGGATAATATCTACTCCCATCACAGATGCAGTTGAAAGGACTCTGAATTAAAACTGCATGGCATTTCCCATTAAAGGGCTTTAGAAAAAATATATATAATTTCTGGGCAGTAATTTGCAAACAAGCCATATCTACCCATGCTGCCACCTTTATCATGTGCAGATTCCTCCCTAACTTCAAAGGAGGGAGACAGACACATAACTCTAGCTATGGCCCAGGCTAATATAATAATAACAACATAGATCAAGCACTTACTATGTGTCAGGCGCTGCTCTAAGTGCTTTACATATATTACCTCTATTAATCCTCACACTAACTATAGGAGGCAAGCAAGATGGTTGGCCTGTTTAGCAGCTGAGGAAAGGGAGGCAGCAAGAGGTTAAATAGATCATCCAAGTTGTATGCAACTGGCAAGGGATGCACCAGGCAAAGTCATCCCCGTTCTGCCAGAATGTCTCCCATTGCTCACTTGTGGCTAAAACCAGTTGGACTTTGCTTACAAAAACTAGGAACCATTCTGGAGATAAGTCATCCAAATGGAAGAGAAAGTCAAAGTGTGCAGATTTGAATTAAAAACTGTCAATGTTGTGATAGCTAGGCAGGATGCCTGTACATTGAAATGTTCTCCAGACAAGCCAGTCAATCAGTAAGTGGATGGTTACTGAGCACCTACTAAGATGGCCTGGTCATGCTATGGGATGAGCGTTCAGCTCCTAACCCCAAGTCGTTCATACCTAACAGAAAGATGAGAATGCCCGCTGCCTTAAAGACTGATAGTCTCAGAATCCCCTGTCAGTATCCACGGGACAACAGTGGGTGCTAGGGCTGCTCTCACCACTTAGGACGCATCAGCTAAGTTGTTGTTAGGTGTCTGACGCCTCATAGGTTGGATGGATGGATGGATGGATGGATGGATGGATGGATGGATGGATGGATGGATGGATGGATGTACATCCATCATATGCACAACAGAATGAAGCATCATTCTGCACTGTCCTCACAATTGTCCTTATGTTTGAGCCCATTGTTGCAAAAATGGTCTCAACCCATCTTGTCAAAGACCTTCCTTTTTGTGCTGCTTCCGTGGTTTACCAAACATGATGTCCTCCTCCAGGGAATGGGTTCTCCTGACAACATGTCCAAAGTACTTGAAATGAAGTCTCACCATCCTTCCTTTGATGGTGCCTTCTGGCGATATTTCTTCCAAGAAAATGTGTTGGTTCTTTGCGCAGTTCATGCTGATTTCACTATCCGTCATCAGCACCATAATTTAAACACATCTATTCTTCTCTGGTCTTCCTTCTTGAATGTCCAACTTTCACATGCATGAGATTGAAAATGGCTTGGGTCAGGCACACCTGAATCCTCAAAATAGCATCCTTGCCGTTTAACACCTTAAAGAAGCCGTGCGGCCGATTCACTCAATTCAATGAGTCATTGGATGGCTTGACTGCTGCTTCCATGAGCATTGCTTGTGGATCCGAGCAAGAACAAATCCTTGACAAGTTCAATATTTTCTCCATTTAGCATGATGTTACCCATTGGTCCAGGTGAGAGGATTCTGGTCTTGTTGACATTGAGTTGTCATCCACATGGAGGCTGCCATCTTTGGTCTTTCTCAGCAAGTGCTTCACATCCTCCTCATTTGCTGCAAACAAAGCTTTGGTTACGAATAAGCCTTCCTCTAATACTGATGCCACATTCTTCTTCATGGAATGCAGTTCTCAGTTTTCTTTTGCTCAGCATACAGAGTGAAGAGTATGGTGGGGTTATACAACCCTGAGGCACATCTTTCCTGACTTTAAACCATGTAGTAATCCATTGTTCTGTTCACACAACTGCCTCTTAGTCCATGTATAGGTTTTGCATAAGCATAATGAAATGTTCTGGAATTTCCATTCAATCCATAATTTGTTATCATCTACACAGTCAAATGCCTTAGCATGGTCAGCAACACATAAGCAAACATTTTTCTGGTATTCTCTGCTTCAGCCAAGATCTATTTGAAATTAGCAATGATATCCTTGGTTCAAATACCAGCAGGTTCACCCAGTGAAGTAGAAACCTTTGAAAGTATGATGCTGAATGAAAGAAGTCAGTCATAAAAGAGCAAATATTTTAAAATTCCACTTATCTGAAATATCTAGGGTAAGTAAATGTATAAGAGACCCAAGCTTGTTAGTGGTTGGCAGTGTTAGATGGGAAGGGGTGGGGAGTTAGAATCCATTCTTTGGGGGACATAGAGCTTCTATTAAGGACAAAGGCCAATTGTGGAAACAAATAATGGTAATATTTGGGTTTGATAATCATACCTAATGCTATTGAATTGGGCTTGTGAAAAATGTTGTGCAGGTAAATGATTTGTTACATATCATTTTTTTCACAATATAAAAATGGAGAAAGACAAAGTTCTTTCTTAGTCAGACTTTCTACTTATGGGAAAACTTGAGAGTGAGGATTAAAAAGAAGAAACATCCCAATACTCAATAATAAAACAAATCATTAGCTATTAGAATTTCACAAATAGAAAATTTTTATAGAGAAGATATGGGGGATGTTTGTTCCTAAGTCCTGGGGAAAGAATTAGAGAGTATAACTAAAGTAACTGTTTCTTGGAAAGCCATCCAATGTCCCTGAGGAGCTGTGTCTAATTATAAATAGGAAGGGGCTTTTTCTCTTGAATTGCTATGGGAGACAGCAGAGACACAATAGCCTAAGAAGTACCAACCAATCCAGCCTTCTCATTTCCCTATTAGACAACCAAAAGACAAAGATCAAGGAGAAAGAATTACCCAAAAACTTAATAGCGAATAAACATGAAAATAAGCTTACTTTTACTTTAATCATAGAAGTGGAAATCAAATAGCAATCAATTTATTTTCACAGTCATATATATACACATATATACATACGTATGAGTATACACATATATATTTGAATACAGTATCTAGTATATGTTACAAGAGATGTGATAAAAAGAACAGTGTTTATAATACTCAAGAACAGGTTTTTGAGTGCTTCCTATAGTCTATATATTTTCTCTAGCAAATGAGGATAAAGCCTCATCTTTCTCCTGTAGGGCAGCTGGTGTTTCAAACTATTTAGCATGGAGGTGGAAGCCAAATGTGTAACCCACTACATGACCATAAAGATTACAGCCTTGATTATCCCATGGGGGCAGTTCTACTCTGTCTTATTTGGTCTTTATGAAACATCTCTAAGTTTAAAATGAATTTACATCCAGTCATCATTTGCATTCCATAGAAGTCCTTGCTTTTGAACAATGCTGTTTAAAATTATTGAAAAGTTAGAATCAGTCTCAATGTCCAGCAAAAGGGAATTCAATGAATACAGCATAATAGATCCATACAATCAAATCCTACGTGAGAAAGAATGAAATGAATCTGCATATGCTAACCTAGAAAGAGGATTTTTTAAAGCCAAATTCAGAGTAGTAGGTATAGTTTTCCCCTAATTTTATTAAAATAATCCAACCCCTAAATATGCACCCATAATATATTTACACAAATATATAGATGTTTGACTAGTCTATATAAAGCAGAAGCTTTATACTTCCTGTATTTGTATTGTGATAATTGAGTTGTTCAGAGTCCTCATTAGAACAAGCCACACTCACAGCCATCAAATTGATGCTGACTCACAGCGACCCAATCAACAACAATACATAAACACATAATAAATCTCAGGGGTAGCATACATTTGTCTAGTATATAAAAGAGAAAGATATTGTTTTCAAAGCCTAAGCGTGTTAGTCTGGGTACTTTAGAGAAACAAATCCACAGAAACTCATATGTATAAGAGAATTTTATATGAAGGGTAAGTGCACAGCAAGAAAACATCCCAACCCAGTGCTGCCCAAGCCCACAAGTACATTAACTCATTAACCCATATGTCCAACACCAATCCACAAAGTCTTCCATCTCACAAAACAGATGCAATGATGCTGACTGCAGGAAGAAAGCTGAGACAGTGAATGTGTGAGCATCTCAGCACTGGCAGGGGTCTCCATGCAGCTGCTCCAGCACCCAGGGCTACATTGGGGTAGGTCCATGTGGTTTCTCCTCAGGGATGTCTCATAGGAAGTGAGTCTTGCCAGCTGAAGCAGGGAACTGGCTAAGGCAGCTCCACCCTGGTCCGACAGTCAGAAAGCAAGAGAACCGAGAACTAGAAAGGTGAGGCTCACCGAGCCATTTATCTCTCTGCCCTTAAATTAACCCCACATGTGTTTAATGGCCAGGTTGGCACAAGAAACTTTAACTATCTCATGAGGTAAAAAAGTATAGACACATCTTGGGCAACATACTCCTCCACAAAGGGCTAAGGACTTGATGGCCAGCAGTAGACAACATAACACAATCCATTTCCATGTATTTTACATGACTTTGGAATTGTGTGTTTTCTTGGCACTGGTGTTTTACCAATACACCCTGAACAATCTGGGGGTAGTCATGTTTCTATTTGTTTTAGCCCCCTCAGGTTCTAGAACAATACTGGTTTAGCATACACATCCAATAAATGAAATTTAAATCCTAAGGGTCTCATGAAAGCTGACATTTAATCCCTTAAACTCAGGAATTCACCTAAAATATGGAAGAGTGCCAGACACCATGTGTGAACTGGAGGCACTCCGCTGTCTAAGGAGACAGGGGATTTGCCATCAAGGAGAACATGCAAACAGCCTGCGAAGTAAGAATGATCATAGGTGCATCTCCATCTGATTCTTGAGATAGTATTTCTCAAGCCATCACAGAAGACGTTTTTAAGGATCATGTCACGGCTGACTAAGATCTCATCAAGGACCTCTAATGTCCATTGAAATCATTTTAAATGCTCTCAGCTAAAGCCAGCAAAGCATCATTTAATTATACAGGATTTCTGATTGCTCATCATCAGCCCTGTTCTCTCTGCTCTTCACCTCTTGTGCTTCTCCTCTGTGGAGAGTTTCCATTAACTATGAATAGCAGCGTTTGTCAAGGAAACTGTGAGTGGGCAGGGAAAGGCGAAAGAGTATCAGTATGAGTCTGAAGACAAAAATGATACAGAAAGCAGTTCCTTTCTCTGAAAGTCCAATGCCAATACTGCCTCATTCATCGCTTACAGTTTACCATATATTAAGCCATTTTCCTACTTAAAAATTCTCACTTCTCTTCTTAACTAATAATCAACATCAATTTCAGGTGAATGAGACTTGTGAAACAGGTACATGTTTATGGATTTAAAAGGTAATATCGCAATGACCGCCGATTACATAAGATTTGCAGAAATATTTGAAAGAGCATTTTAATAACCCTCCGTGCACAGACTAAAATGAGAAGTCATTTTATCAAGTTTCTATGGGAAATAAAGTCTTATGTTTTGACATGAAAGATAGTAACTTCATTATAGAACAATACGCTAACTTAGTCTTTGGGGATAACCTTGAATTACACGATTTAAGAACTCTCTAACAATGCCAAATGAAAGCTAAATCAATTCTCATCCACTTTGTTTTGACTATTTTAGGTTCTATGAACCTAATAATTCCTACTGTCTCACCATATTGATATTAAATAATTCAGGCACCCAGAAAAATATATCCAAGTTATTCTTTTGAAAAGCCTTCCTCCACAAAAGAATAAGTATTTTCGTGACTGGAAAACAAGCAAGAGAGACATACGTAAATCCTTATTTTCACTGCCCCCACGCCCTGCACGATAGCATGTTCTCGTTCATAGAGAAGTATTTGGGATAACTATGCAACAAGGGGCTCAAAAGTAACAACGATTGTGAGGATGGGGTCAACCAGGCCACATTGTGTGTAGGGGTATGATGAGTTGAACTGACTCAATGGCACTTATTAACAAGAGTACAGAGAAGCCACTCCAGATAACTTCTCAAGGAAACCACATTGACTTTGTTGTCAGAAGCATTCCCTTGGACGTCCTTGACAATTGATATTTGGCAACCTGAAAGGAGATTCAGATTTAGAGCAGGTGCAAGCTCTAATGGGGACACTCCACAAGATGAAATGGCCGTGTTCTCCTTGATGTGATTACCCTTATTATTCTGTAATTGCTACTTCCTGATCAGAGATACCTTCAGTCATAAGGAAAAGTGTTGTAGAATTACCCATAGATTATGCATGAATTTGTGTGGGGGGAGGAGGGGAAGGAGCACACAAGGAAAGATCCTCAAAAAATTGCAGTGGATGCAGGGTGAATGACAGCCCCAGGTGTAGTTCTGCACAACAGAGGACCATGATTAATATATTGTGTTTGCTTAAAAGAAAATGGGGACAGAGAGTATAACAGAGAATTTCTGAAGATGTTGTTTGAGATAAGGATAAATTGGTTTAAAATATGAAGCTTCTAGGGATGAGCTGTTGATAGAAGGGATAGCCCCATATATTGTTTGTGGCACTGAGTTTCCTGCCCAAGTTGTGTGCACGTGATGAATTTTGTGTATGCATAAAGTCCTTGTCTTGAAAACAAGATGCTTTTGCCCATCACTCTGCATCATCTCTGAGCCACAGAGAAATGCATGGCGATCTGTGCCAGGTGATGGAGACCAACTGCCAGAGAGTGGGTGGGAACTTGAAAACAGAACATTACTGAGATGTGCAAAACCAACCTGTGTCTGACAAGGGAGTTTGAGGCATATAACCAGGGTTGGATCCTCGAGTCACAACTGAAAAAGCACAAAATGTAAATGAGTCACTCTCAAATGTAAAGCTACTAAGACATTAGGAGAGGCCATACAAGCTGAAGGGAGGACATTACAAATCCAAAATAATTCTCACAGTGGTGCACTGTTCTGAGTCCTCTTTGCTAAGATGCCCGGCTCTGCACTTAGAGGTAATCTCCCTTTGTATGAAAGAAATGGCTGGCTAAGTCCAGCCTTTTTATCAGTGGTTCTCAAGCTTTCCTACACAGTAGACTCATATTGTTTGCCCAGGTCTCACCATTAGGTGTCAGATTCAGTTAGCCAGGTGGAAGGATATGAGCACCAAATACAGTTCTATAAAGCACATGTGATTAGAATTAAAACAACAACAACAACAACTCTTTCTGGGACTCCTAGTTCACACATTTATTTATATATTATATATGCATGACATATTCTGAGGACATAGACACATTAAAAAAGAATATATTTTAAAGTATTAAAATCAAATCAAATGCTTTACTGATTTGAAGAGAGTTGAAAACAAGACTGACAAAGCTAGAAACAGTACTGGGAAACAGGATGGATATTGTGAACAACAGAAATGTAGCTGACTAGACTACAATAACATGGCAAAAATTAGACAAAGAGTTAAAAAATCCAGAGAGAAATAATAGACATGAAAGCGTTCCTAGCTTTGCTCTCACTACTAGAATTAATTCATTAACATTGCCTTTGTTGTTGAGTTTCTATGTGAATTCCAGTGCTTGAATTGATTAGTAGATAGAATTAAGCACATTTTTTAATTTTAAAAAAACTTCACTAGACATATATAGTTTTCCCTTTTTGGTATTTAGATGAAAGCTAAAAAAATAAAAGTATGCAAAAAATCAATTTACAGACTATGTACCACTTGGCCCAATGGCAAATAGGTATACATAGGGGCACACCAGTAGAATTATAGACATAAAAATATGATGTCTGATGGCAGAGTAAGAGGTATGTTTTTTCTCCTTTTCCTAAATTTCTAGAAAGCTTTCATAAAGTTCTGTGTGTTTTAAAAAAACAAAGATCCAATAAAGTAACTTGTCCCAGAGCTCTAAAAGCAAAACCCATATTTTTATTGACTAGTTACAGTGACCGGATCCTATTTTTCCTCTTTTCTCTGTTTTCACTTTCTCCTCATTGCTTCTTCAGTCTGACTCAGGACACACACACACACACACACACACACACACACACACACACATATTATACATGCATATGCGTGTGTTGTTGGGGTTATGCACCATCAAGTCCATTCCAACCTATAGCAACCCTGTGCACAACAGAACGAAACCCTGCCCGGTCCTGAGCCAGACTCACAACTGTTCCTGTGCTTGAGTCCATTATTGCAGCCACTGGGTCAATTCCTCTTTGAGGGCCTTCCTCTTTTTTGTTGCCCCTCCACTCTACGAAGAACGTTGTCCATCACCAGGGACTAGTCTTTCCTGACATATATGGGTATTTATTACATATACACTTGAAAATTTATAGAGCCATT
>NW_022111300.1:46575286-46577258 GCF_000313985.2 Echinops telfairi
TATTTCTGTTAAGTCTACACTCCACTGCTACCAAGGAATCTCCACATTTATCATCTTTATATTCAAACGTTTCCTCCCTCCAAAAAGTTCCTTTCAAGTAAAATATTCCACTTCTTCACATCCAGGAACTTCTACTCTTGAAAACCATACAATCTGCTCCTTGTCAGCTGTCATCTTCCATAGAGTGTCTGCTATTGCATATGTCACCTCCTCTAATTCCCTTAATCTACTTTGCTTAGTCAAATCGTATCCAATGTGGGTAAAATCTTACTGTAGAGATAGCAATTAAGCGAAGTCTTGATCCTAACTACTAAATAATATGTCTCACTTCACTTCCCCAAACCTGACATACTGCCAAGGTCAAAGACTAAGATTGGGCTAGAGGCATCCTAGTAACTGAGTTTTCATACTTTGAGAATTGCATGGAAATGAGCAACATTAATATAAGATCTGTTGAAAAGATTTAATGGAGAATTTTAGACCTTAAACCACTCTTCTGTCTCTGAGATGTGTGCCTTACAGTATGCAAATCTTCAAATTGACCTCATATATAAAAGCATATATTAATTTTCTTTTTAAGCAAAACATCAAGATATTCCAGACAAATACTTGTTATATAGACTAATGTTTATTAGTAAAATACCTTTACCTGAATACAAGAGATCCTGGGCATGTAGTGGATTACATATTGGGTTCCTAACCACAAAACCAGCAACCACTGTGTGGAAGATGAAGCTTTCTGCACCAGTAAAGTTTTACAGCCTCCAGAACCATAGGCCAGTTGTACTTTCTCTGTCCTATTGAGTCATCACGAGTCAGAATTGATTCCTTGGCAGAAAGTTTGACAGTGAACACTTGATGCAGAATCAGGGGACCAAGGCAGACTTACACTCACAGGAGGAGATTCTATAGTGGAACTCCCTTAAGAATACGTTATATCTCTGCTCAACTTTTTCAAAGGGAATTCCTTCCTGTGTGGCTGGGGGAGATCCTATTTACCCTCTGTGGGCCCACGTAACTGAGGGAACTTCCTCCCGCCTACCTTAGTGCCTGACACAGCCTAAGGCAGCTCGGCCAACACTCACCAAGGTTCCACACTGCTGCAGGAATCTCTGCCCAACCTTGGCAGTGATCTACCTGACCAAGGCAATTCTGCTCACCATTCGTGGTACTCTACACCAAAGCAGGTAACCCACCAGCCTTCAGGGGCATTCCCCTGAGAGGGAAGCCACATTAGGATAAATTGGTAGGCTAATTCCATCGTGAAATTAGCTGCAAGCAGTTCGAAGAAGCATTTCTACAAGTCTCCCAGAGAGCTAGTGCTCTTCGACTCCCTGAAAAATGGCACCTTGCTCCTCTAAAACAACGCAACACAAACAGTAATCAGCCCCAATGACCTCGATGGAAAACAGGAGAAACAGTAGGCAAAGCCAGAAGATGTCCTGAATCTAACGCTGTCTGTAGAGGAAGCAGACATTGATCTGCCACAGAAAGAAATTTTCAGAATTCTGCTTGGAGTCATGCAGGTTATGAGGGTAACAAAACAGAAAAAGGATGATATAATAGAGGAGATAAAGTCCACACACCAAAGGGAAATACAAGAGCTTAAGGAGGAGATAACGAAGACCAGTAGCAGACTCATGAACCTCGAGAATCAATTGGAGGAAGCAGAGAACCACACCAGTGACTTGGAGGACAGCCAAGCAGACTTTAACAAAAGTGACCAAAATCTAATAAGATAATCAGAGAAGCTGAAGAAAACCTAAGAGCTATGTCTGATGTTATGAAGAGGAACAACATTAGAATAATTGGATTACCGGAGGAAGACACAACAAAGAAGTTGTTTGCAACAATAGTGAGATAATTTTTGGAGGGAACTTCTCCAAAATAATGAATGAAAACCAGGCAACCATTCAGGAGACTGAAAGAACACCAGCTAGACTGAATCCCAAGAAGTCACCAAGGCACATAA
>NW_022111300.1:46577852-46578898 GCF_000313985.2 Echinops telfairi
TGGAGATAATAACCTTGAATATTAATGGACTGAACTCAGGCATTAAAAGACTGAGGCTAGCTAACTGGCTTAGAAAACACAACCCATCAATCTGCTGCCTAAATGAGCCATATTTCAAGACTACAGAAAAAGAAATAGGCTGAGAATCAAAGGTTAGTGAAAGGCATACCAAGCAAACAGCAATTCAAAAAAAATCAGGGGTTGCAATCCTAATCGCAGATAAAATTGATCTCAAAGTGCAACCATAAAAAGAGATAATGAGGGACAATATATAATGCTCAAGGGAACAGTAGACAAAGAAACACTACGGATTGTAAACTTATATTCTCCAAATGATAAACCTGCTGAATACATCAACCAAACACTCCAAAAGATGAAAAAAGAAATCACAGCCTCCAGAATTATAGTGGGTGACTTAAATACACTGTTCTCTGAGAAAGACAGATCACAGGGAAAGAAACTCAAGAAGGAGGACAGAGATCTAAATACTACAATTAGACAATTTGACCTGATAGATATTTACAGAGCTTTTCATCCAAATACCAAAAAATTCACATTTTTTTTCAAGCCCACATGGCACATATTCGAAGATAGACTATATGCTGGGGTATGAGGCGGATCTACATAAACTTAAGCACATTGATATCATACAGACTCCTCTCTCTCTGACCACTGTGCCATAAGGCTGGAAATCAACAAAACGAAGATGAAGAAACAAACGCAAACAATTGGGGGATGAATAATTTTCTATTGCAAAAGGAGTGCATACTGGTACAGATCAGAGATGAAATTAAGAAATTTCTAGAAACCAATGAGAATGAGGATATGTCATACCAAAACTTATGGGAGAAAACAAAGGCAGTTATCAGAGGAAGTTTCATAGCAATATATGCACACCTGAAAAAGAGAGACTCATGATTGATATGCTGGCATACAATTTACAACTAGAGCAGTGTCAGCAGGACAATCCTAATAGCAAAATAAAATCAATAATAAAAAGCAGGGCTGAGATTCAGGAGAGGGAAAATAAGAAAACTATGGAAAAA
>NW_022111300.1:46581293-46582411 GCF_000313985.2 Echinops telfairi
AATTGCCCACTGAGGAAGTGGGCAAAGAACCTGACAGAAGTTTCACAGGGGCAGAAATCCAAATGGCCAATAAACATATGAGAAAATGTTCCTGATCTTTAGTCATAAGAGAAATTCAAATCAAAACAACAATGATATACCACCTTACACCCTCAAAGATAGCCGAATTCAAAAAAATCAGAAAGCAACAAGTGTTGGAGGGGCTGTGAGGAGACAGGAACTCTCATCCACTGCTGGTGGACCTGTAAGTTTGTACAGCCACTATGGAAATAGATCTGGTGATATCTAAAACAGATGGAAATCGAGCTACCATACGATCCAGAAATCCCCCTACTGAGCATATATCCCAAAGAGGCAAGAAACAAACCACAGTCAGACATCTGTGCTCCGAGGTTCATCACGGCACAGTTCACAATTGCAAGGAGTTGGAAACAACCCAAATTTCCATCAACTGATGAATGGATTAGAAAACTGTGGTACATACATGCAATGGAGTACTACGCATGGCTAAAAAGCAGTGATGAACATATGAAGCACGTCACTGCATGGGAATAACTGGAGGAAATTACGCTAAATGCAGTCAAACACAAAAGGACAAGTAACATGAGACCGCTGAGGTAACTTAAAAAATGCAAATTAGGCATAGGGAAAAAGCTGCTGTATATAAACATTCCTGGGACGAGGATGACCAGGTAGTATGGCAGGGACCAGACCAAATCTGGGGATACATATAGTAGCCAACCAAAAAGGAAGGGGGGGAAAGAAAAAAAAGAAATGAGTAGCAGGGAATAGGGCACTAACCCACCCCAGGGGAGGGTATTGTTTACATCTCCACAAGGAAAGGGGACCAGACTTCAACCCAGTGCTCCAAGATATGAATGCAACATACCGGCATGGAGCAGAGAACCAGTGGAGGGGGTCCGAGCAGCTGTTCCCAATCCCAACTATGTGGACACCTGCCCCTGCCCACAGAAGGATGTACTTTAGAGGACAGCACTGAAGTTGCAGCTCAGGGAGAGGGACATGTCTGATCAGAGCACATGGGAGCAAATGAACGGGGAGGAAGAAAGAGCGGAGCACATCCTGGCCCACCAAGCCTTGACCACGATATTCCTGCT
>NW_022111300.1:46583416-46598410 GCF_000313985.2 Echinops telfairi
GGCCATCTAGCTCAGAAGTAACAAAGCCAACATGGAAGAAGCACAGCAGTCTGTGTGATCGCAAGGTGTCTAAGGGATCAGGTATCAGGCATAAAAGAACAAAAAAATCAAATCCCTGTGAATGAAGGGGAAGTGTAGATTGGGGAGCCAAGACCCATCTGTAGGCAACTGGACATCCCCTTACAGCAGGGTCACAGGGAGGAGACGAGCCAGTCAGGGTGCAGGGTAGCAAAGATGAAATATACAACTTTCCTCTAGTCCCCAAATGCTTCCTCTCTCCTCCACTATCATGATCCCAGTTCTACCTTACAATTCTGACTAAACCTAAGGATGTACACTGGTACATATAGGAACTGGAAACACAGGGAATCCAGGACAGATGATCCCTTCAGGACCCGTGGTGAGAGTGGCAATACCTGGATTGTGGAGAGAAGAATGGGTGGAAAGTGGGAACTGATTACAAGGATCTACATATAACCTCCTCCCTGGGGGAAGGACAACCAAAAGGTGGGTGAAGGGAGTGTGTAAGATATGACAAAATAATAATAATTTATAAATTATCAAAGGTTCATGATGAGGAGGGGAAGGGGAAGGAAGGGGAAAAAAATGAGGAGCTGATACCAAGGGCTCAAGCAGAAAGCAAATGTTTTGAGGATGATGATGGCAAAAAATGTACAAATGTGCTTGACACAATGGATGTATATATGGATTGTGATAAGAGTTGTACAAGCTCCCAATAAAATGATGTTTTTTAAAGAAGAAAAAAGAAAACAATCAGTAATATCTTTGCAGACTGCTGAGAAAAAGAATCAGTTATATCAAAAATCTATTCAGTTCCCCGCTGTTCTTTCTTTTGGGTAAAATCTTGGATAAGTTTTTGGGATGCAATCTACCCAAGCAGAGAACCCACATGACACTAATGGCTATGGCATTAATTTTCCCACTTAAATATAATTAAGTCAATTCCAAACTAAAGACTTTTTATTTAAAAAAATTAGAAAATAACTAAACCCACTGAGATAAAAATAGATGTACACATACTTACATATACGTCAAAATACATGTAGAGATATATAACTAATTTGCAAGCTTGGCTTTAACTTACAATCTTTCCCACCTATGTACGGATATTTGCAGTGCCCCAAACCAAGCATGGCTAGGGCATATTTTGGTCCACTTGTTCCCAATTCTTCCTTTGTATCTGCTCCTCTCTGAATCAGAATTGACTCAATGGCACACAACATGACCAATGCAGAGTGCCTATGTTGAAAGAATAAATATGGGAGATAAAATAAATGCATCCAGCACTTTTACTTTCTGATACAATATAGTTTATTCAACAAAAACTTGCATTCAATTGAGAAGCTTAATTAAATAATGCCTATTTCAGGAACAGGTAATATGCCTCTTTACCCCACACTCTAACCAACCAGAGAAATCACATATGTGTTGTACAAACACTAATCTTAAATATGTACTAATCATAATCTGTTCTTAGTATTTTATGTCTCTTAGGTCATTTAACTCTTGTGTCAGTTATCTCACAAGTAAGGAAATAGCCATTTACCTTAAATGAGTCTCTGTGATTTGGGAACTCTTGGACACTCCTTGGTGTCCAAATAAAAGTCATGGGGTCCCTTCATACTTACTTGTGTCTGAACAAGATTTTTTTTTTTTTTGTCTCTACTTTCAGCTGCCTCATCATGCTTGTGAGGAAAAAAAATCTTGATCAAGACTTACTACTTCTGGCTTCATTCATGGAAAATTCATAGAAATCTGTCTGATTTTGCATTCCTCAAGCTTCCTCCTCACTCATCATCCCTATATCCATCAGAGTTTACTTTAGAGAAATGAGAGGCACCCGTATTAAGGAAACCCTAGTGTCTTAGCCCCACCCCAGTTAAATACTTTCAAATTCTTGTCACCACTAGCCAGGAGAATTTTATCCAGGTTCTCACTGCTCAAATTCTATTGCTTATTGTTTGCTTTTTGGCTTGAGATATAAGATGCCCAGAATCTTATAATATTAAATAATAATAATAATAACTATTGGAAAGCTATTGACTTTCCCCAGTTTTAAAGCTTGATTTTGAACCTCAAGGAAGAACAATGACGATTACTTGGAGTTTGCAATTAAAAAAAAAAGATGACGGTGCATTTGAAGACACTGATGGTACCTAAATAGTTGTTGAAGAAGTAAAAATAATTTTAGGGGGTAAATGTGTATTGATGACCAATTATTACCACAACTCTTTCTCCTGACTCTTAAATTCATAATTCTAAATCACCAAAAGACAACTTCATATGCAGAGCCTGCAAGCATCTTAAGGCAAAATACACCAAATGAATGAAATTTTTATGTTAACTCTCATTTTTAAACAAGACCAGACAGAATATTAATCACTCTGTCTCATTTCTTTCTCTCTTCTGATCTTCTCCAAGTTCTTTGAAATCGACTGCAAGAGTAACTCTCACCTTCCCTTCACCTCCACCTCCAGTGCCACCACCTTAGTCAGATCCTCCTGTGGGACCATCACAATCAACTTTCTGACTCATGTCCCTGATTTGATCCTCTCTCTGATAACATGCAATCATCATTCCCCTATTAGATCATTAGTTCTAGAACATCATTCAAACCAACTCACTAAAGCTGATGAGTCAGCTTGCCTTCTTGCATCCCAGAAAAAAAATTTAATTTCTTTCCATGTTAAGAGTTCAAATAGATTTATTTCTTCTGTCTTAAAGTCTAAAAGCAAGAGATAGCAAGTTTTACCAGGTTGTATTTTGTTTTGTTTGAAACCTAACTTTCTTGAGAATGAAACCACTGGATTTCAAATCATGGTGTACAATGACTTGACTGTGACATCATTCTGAATATAGAGAAAAATAGAGCACAAAACTCTTACCAGTGTTAACACATTTTCCTTAACCCGTTGATTTTTAAACTGGAGATCCCATTTACATATCCCAAAATTCCACCTATTCAAGTGTATCATTCATTGGTTCTAGTAAAGGTTGTTCAGTCATCACCAATATTTGATTCCAGAGCATTTTCATCACCCTCAAAAGAGAAGTGCCTCTGAGTTATTCGTCACTCCTATCTATCTCTGAGCCCACCCTGCCATCAATCCTTGGCAAATTGTCACTGTGTATAGGTACTGTTGCTCGCTATTCTGGACAGATAAAACATTATAATGTTATATATACCCTCGTGTATCTATTTTATTTTACACTGATTTTTTTCAAAGTTCATTCATATTGTAGGATATATCAATATTTGAATTTCATAACTGAATAAGTAAAGTAACCATATATATTAACACAAGGCAGGTTTCAAGTTGTGAATCCAAATTAATATTTCTACAGCCGGGCTTAGGGGTTACTGAAGAAGGTGACAGCAATAGTGTTATCTGGTAGAGAAGCAAGAGTTTTAGAAGCCCATTTCACCCGAGCCTCAGTGTTTCCTATGATCAGCTCTCTTTTGATCCGTGGGGGAGGCTGACATAAGAACAACATAAGGAGAGTGGGGAATTACAGGATACAAGAGTAGTCAGGAAATTTGTTTTGTGGGCAGCTCAATCTCAAATGATTTATGACATTTTGGTTGTTGATTATGTACGGCTGCTTTCTCCAGCAGAACTTCCCTTTCGCTGCATGTATTGAAGGTCTCATTCGATTTCTGGCTGGAAATGGCTGGTTTTTGAGGGAAATCTCTTTCTCTGCTCCCACCCCAGTCCTAAAAGTTCTGTCCAGCATAAAAAGGTTGAATTGAGTAACAGCCCAATTGTGGATGTCTGTCTTCTTGCTAACAAATGGCTACATGAAGAAAGAGAATTTGTGGCTGTATAGGAGACTATCTCAGAGGGCTCAGGTGGTGGTCAGAATTCCCCCTGGACATACCATCAAATTTCCTTCCTGGAGAACATGGTTTGTGTCTGCTGTGTTCTGTCCTGCAAGGAAACAAGTTGTTACCAATTTCTTCTTCTTGCCACAACTTGCCACTTTCATACTAATATATGTTTTCTCATCATATGATGATGGAATTTTAGAATTGGCAAACTCATTCACAAGGAGATAGTATAGTGATAGCCTTTACAGATTCCTAACACTGATTTCAACTAAAAATCCACTATTTTTTCCCCCAAGCACATGGCCATCTCAACTCATATACAAATGTTGAAACAGAAGAAAGTCAATTGAATGAAAGTAAGTATATCTAGAACGTGTACTGATGACTATATGATTTTAATGGAAAGAGATTCTTTTATCTGGTCCTATCATCTTTCTTTCTGAATCACTGCATTAGTCACAGCAAACCTAACCATTATAATTTTTAAGAATAGACTAACCCAACATTTATAGTGTCTATAATTGCTATCACTGAAACCAAGAAGCGTAATCTTGGATGTTTTATATTATAATCTACTTTAATATAATTGACTATTTACAATTATGTAACACCATTTATTATTGTTCAGCATACCACAGTGTTTTACCATAAACAAATCCAAGCTATACTAGTAAAACATCCTTCAGATAGCACTATTTAAGATAAAATATATTAATAAACTGAATTTTATTTAAAATACTACAAACATTGAAATGACTTTGGCTTCATGAAGACAAAAAAATAGAGAAAAAATATAAGCCAATATAGCAGTAAGTAGTATAATTTACTATTACTAAGTGCTGATATTAAATGTGCAAAATAGTAACAATGAAATTCTTATTACCTGACAAGGCAAAAGAAAAATGTTTTGAACATCCCAGGTAAGTGTATTTGTCTATCTTCAAAACTAAAACTAGGACAGAGTGGCGATACCGGGAGGGTAGAAAGAGGGTGGGGTGTAAAGGGGGAACCAATTACAAGGATCCACATATAACCTCCTCCCTGGGGGACAGACAACAGAAAAGTGGGTGAAGGGAGACATCGAACAGTGTAAGATATGGCAAAATAATAATTTATAAATTATCAAGGGTTCACGAGGGAGGAGGGACTGGGGAGGGAGGGGGAAAAAGGAGGAGCTGATGCCAAGGGCTTAAGTGGAGAGCATATGTTTTAAGAATGATGAAGGCAACGAATGTACAAATGTGCTTGACACAATGGATGGATGTATGGATTGTGATAAGAGTTGTATGCGCCCCCAATAAAATGATTTTTGAAAGACATTAAAAAAAACTAAAAATACATATAAACAAATAGGAAACTTCATTTTGTATATCAAAAATATCAGTGAGCATAAACAAGTGCTTAACCCAATGCAGTTTGGGAGGTGCCCTAATGTGAAGAGGAGCGCTGGCGGGCTTCCTTAACCGTCGGTGCTTGCTAGTGGCGTAGGGGAACGAGCAGCGCGCGAGCAAACAGTATGAAAATTCACCTCGAGAGCCAGACACAGCTCCTGTCTTCAGGCAGTGATCTCACTTTGGGGAATTTTATATGTAGAAAGTAACCAACAACAACAAAATAGCAGCTTTAGAAGGTCTATGGTCATGCTATCCAACATCAGGAAATTTTCAGAGAAAGCGAAATGTTCTACAGTAGATAAATGGCTCAATCCATTTTGGCGGACTAGCTCACTCGCTGTAACATTGAAAACACATTATAATTATAGAATCTAAAAACACAGACAACCTTAATATTCTAATGTGAAATGGAAAATAAAACAAAAAATGCATAGGATGGTACTGATGATTATGTGTGTACTCGTGTGTGTCCGGACGCAAATCCAGAGATGTGATGAGAGAATTTTAGATAGTATGTTTGGTTAAGGCAATGAGAGTTAATGGTGATTTCCTTTTTTCACAAAATAATCCTTTGCTAATTTGCAAACAAGTACAGGGGATGGTTGTACAACACAATGGAAAAACTTGCCAATAATTATACATGCTCAGAATGTTGAAATAACCACTGTTTCATTGCAAGAATGTAGTCCCAGAGGGATACTGCAAAGCTCTCTTGTGTGTGTGTGTGTGTGTGTGTGTGTGTGTTTGGATAGCTTATCATTAGTTATATGTAATATACATCTTTTTCAGCTTATAATTTGCTGATACTCTTATTCTCAGATGTTCACTTACAGATGTTCAATGTTAAGATTTCTTATTCAAAACACTACCATATATCAGGCTATGTAAGACTTTTAAGAGGTATTTATTCAAGTTTCTTCTGTAAAATAGATTTATGATGCTTATATGATAATTGAGTAATAATGAGTGGTTGGTGCTGGGCCCTATTATAAGTTGGAGATTACCTATATTCATATACATTTGCCACAATAAAGAATAAAAGTGAAGAAATATAGTTGCTGAAGACACTTATGAGAATAATTGCAAAGAAAAGGAAAAAAATCCAAAATTAGAATCTCATAGTTTAGAGTAAGCAAGAGTTATAACAAGTATTTGTGATATTCCTTAAGCTTCAGTTCGATCTGATAACTTAAGAGTTATCCTGTCAGCTGTTTATATCAATAGAAAAGTGGGAAAATTGCTTCCTGTTTATCCTAACCTGTTAGGCCGGCTCAGGAGCATTGTTGCATAATTTGAAAATCATCGGTGGGGATATTTAACTGGAAACATTCATATTTTTCTGGGAAGCAAGTTATATTGCCGGCCTTTTATTGAACTATGGTGCTGGAGAGTGGATAGCCCACTCTTTCACACAAGGTACCGCAACGTCACGTCTTCCTCTCCTTCCACGCAGTGTCGCACATGAGGATAAGTCATCCTTCCTTTGCTCAGTAGTTGCCAAGTATGAATCATTACAAACACTGCAGCAAATACCTACAGGCCACTATGAGTTTATGGTTACAATAAAATGTTGTATCTACTGCAAAATTTTAGCACTTTCTGGTGTCCTTCTTATACTAAAGTGACAATTGCACCATTGGGCTGTTTTATGAGTCATTTGTTCACCTCCCAAGTAGATAACTAGAAGAATAAAGATTAAAAAAATGTATCTGAGTGGGAGAGGCAGGTTATTGCTCAGTCAAAGAGCACCTGACAGAAGGGGGTGTGTACTTTTTCAGCATGTGTTTTCATTGATCCTTGAAATAAAAATTATATTTAAATTACTACATTTTAGTTATACTAAAATACTACAAAATGCAGACTGTTTAAAAAACACCAAAAGTTAACAGAGGGTATTTCCAGTTGAAAATCGAATCCCTAGGAAATTGTAAAATAGCTTTAGTTGATAGCGTATGTTGGGTTGATTGGAACCCTGGTGGCATAGTGGTAACAGGCTTCCAACTCCTGTAAAACTCTAGGAAGCACTCTTTCACTCAGATATGCATGGAGATCCCCCGAGTTGGAATCCACTCTATAAGCCAAACCAAACCTACTACCATTGCATCTATTCATAGCCACCCGATATCTGATTTCAGAGACTATGTATCTTTATGGGAGCAGACATCTTTTTCCCATGGAGTGGGTAGTGGGTTCAAACTACAAAGTTGGTAGTTGGTAAACAAATGTCCAATCCACAACTGTACCACGGCTGTTGATGTTGTAGTATCTCACAATAATTGGCTCTTCTTTAAAACATAGTAAAATCCTCAGCTAGAAGTTTTAGGGAATAATAGCATGTTAAGAGAAGATATGATTCATAAGTATTTTCTTTGTTGTGTTTTATTGTTGTGGAATAATTTTAGATTTATAAAAGCATTTCAAAGATAGTCCATAAAGTCCCCATATGCCCTTTACCCAATTGTTTGGATTACTAACGTGTTGCATTTGTTAAAAACTAACAAACCATATTAGTATACCCTAAACTGTACACTTTTTTCAATTTCACCAGTTTTCCCAATAATATATTATTTTCTCCAGTTCCAGGATCTACTCCAGAATGCCATATTTTATTTAACACAATGTATTACTGTTTGTAGAAGAAAAGAAGCACACTAAATGATTTAATCATAAAATACCATCCTTACATCATCAATTTTCTTTGCTTTATATCATCTTATATCACTAAACTCATAGTGGAAATTATGGCACACTGGTGACATAGTGTGTTAACTATTGGGCTACTAACTACAAGGTCAGCCGGTCAAACCCACCAACTGCACCATGAGAGGATGGTGAGGCTCTCTGCTCCTGTAAAAATGTATAGTCTCTGTCCTATAGAGTAGCTATGAGAAGGGAACTGAGTCAATGGCAGTGGGTTATAGTATAAAATGTCAACTACAACAACAAAAACTTACTGCCAGTGGTCCATTCCAACTCATGAGACCCTACAGTGCAGGGTAGAACTGGCTCCCCCTGTGGTTTTCCAGGACTGTACCTCCTTATAGGATCAGATATCCTCCTCCTTCTTCCAGGAAGCTGCCGGTGGGTTTGAACTGTTGATCCAGGGGTAAGCAGCTCAATGCTTACCCACTAACACACTGGGGCTCCTGGTACCCATACTCCATACACAGTGCCACAGAGGGAATGCCAACTCCCAGTGACACTATAAGGGACCCTATAGGACAGGGTAAAACTAACTGCCTCTGTGAGTTTCTGAGACTATAGCTCTTTATGGGGGTAGAAAGCCCTATCTTTCTCCTGTAAAGTTGCTGGTAGTTTTGAACTGCTGACCTCGTGATTAGCAAACCAACTCATATAACAAAATGAAAAATAAAACATATCACTCATAGGTCACATTTATATAACCTGGATGCATAGATATAAAGCACAAAGAAATATTTTTATGGCCATCCTTCTTCACATCAAAATGCTGTAGGCTAGACCCCTCCTGACAGTACTAGTTGGCATGTCTAGTTGTCTGCTTAATGAGCAACACCTTCCTCTGAATGTATCCCAAGATACACACTTATTGTCCAATATGGAAAACAGTTGGTTAGATTTTCATAGTCAAGCTAGACAGCACTGCTATCTTGCTCCTTAATTTTGCGGTGATTCATAGGCCTGCTGATGCTGCTAGTGAGTGTGGGGTCTCCAGGTCTGACAGCCATTTCTAGTTGTCTAAGGAGACTCTGCCCAGCCCTCTAATTATCTGTAATGGAAACAATAGCTCTGCCTCCGAGCTCTAACCATCCAAGTGTGCTTCTCCCCAGGGTTCCTTTAGTTCTAGATCTTGCCATTAAGTCATCCAATAATCACTCCCTCAAACAGACATCAGAGGAGCATGGTTCCTCTAGGTCAGCGGCACCCAACCTGTGGGTCACGACCCCTTTGGGGGTCTACTGACCCTTTCACAGGGGTCGTCCGACTCACAACAGTAGCAAAATGACAGTTATGAAGTAGCAACAAAAATAATTTTGTGGTTGGGAGTCACCACACCATGAGGAACTGTATGTATGAAAGGGTCACGGCATGAGGAAGGTGGAGAACCACAGTCTAGGTGAAACTCTTAGGACCTAGAGTTTCCATCTCTTTCTGCCCTGAGGTTTAAAGGTTTCATCAACCTTGCATTTCTGGAAACAATACTGTTTGGTCATAATTTAAAACACTGTTTATAAATTGGTAGATTCAGTTTAGTCATCCTTGTGATGGCTAAGGTTGTGTCTCCACTTAAATGAACCAGGATTCTCAATTGTTTAGTAGTCCTCGTGATGAAGTCTGGTATAACGTAACCACCTGTGCAGAAACAACTGATGTGAGCAACCACTCAATAGAAAAAGACTCACTTGAATTTGACTGCTTACACAACTGTGTGAGCAATTTGCTTTATGTATATTCTGTACAGTTATATTTTATATATTATTTACACATATGTAAATATATGTATATTCTTTATATAAATATATATCACTGGTTTTACTTCTCTAGAGAACATAGCCTAAGAGAAAGCTTCAAAAATTTTATGAAAAATGTCGTTCTATTTTCATTTCATTTTTCCATGAATTTTTTGAAACACACTCATATGAGCTTCACTCATTTTGCTTGTCTAGATTCATACTCCTTTGCTTCCAGAGCTGGATGTTGCATCAACCTTGTATTTCTGGTATAAATTATACTTTATTATAGTTTAAATTATATTTTATACATTGAACTAAACCTAAGACACCCAAATTTTGCTGAAGATCTGTGGTGGTTAAATTGAATATCAATTTGCAAATACTTGTAAGATAGGCTTTGTGTCCAATCTGTCAATCATGTGGTACCCTGGTGATTATCTACTGGGGTGTGTGGCCTTTTTATAAACTTAACACTGGGGCCCCCCCACCTGACTCCCCTTCTGCCTCTCTCTCCCTCTCCTTCTCGCTTCTTCTCTTGCCCTTCACCCTCACTGCTTGTTTGGGGTTTTTTGTCTGTCCTTTGTAGGCTGTGAAGCCTAGGCGCTTTCAGCACTGTGCCATTTTCCCATCTACCTTGGACCTACATAAGTCTGCACTCACTGACCCGTGATCTTCCTGTTTCCTTCTCCATCCTTCTGTATCATCTTCATTATTGGCAACTACTTGAGTCTGACCAGAGCTCGGGCTAGCATCAGACTCATGAATTTGAGTTGTACTGGGCGAAGATGCCTTCTTGATATAAAATTACTTCTTGATATAAATTTCTGTCTCATACATATATGAGTGTCATGGCTTTGTTTGTCTTCAGAACCCATCTTAACACAGGATATTTTAGTCCATGTTCATAAATAAGGAGGAAGGAGCCCCTGAAAAGCTTATGAATATAGCTTCTAACCATTGTCAGATACTGAAGGCCTGATGAATGGAAGCAGCACACTGTCAGAGATGGTGCTGGAGGACGGGTCCCTCCGGTCGGAAGACACTAGAAACTTGACTGAGGAGGAGCTGCTGTCTCAGAGTGGAATCAGGTAAAGTCTGCAGGAGTGGAGACTTCAGGATCTTCAATTGATGATGGGGTATGACTCAAGGTAAAGAGAAAAAAGTGTAAATAATTGCTATAGATCAGAACTTGGAAATGGAACTGAACGAAGTATAAATCTAAGGAAATTGGAAGGTATCAAAAAAGTAAATGAAACACAAACACTGAAATCCTAGGCATTGGATTTACTGAACTGAAATGGATTGTCATTAGCCATTTTAAATCAGAAATCATATGATTTACTATGTTGGAAATAACACAATCAACAGGAATGGCATGGGATTCATTGACATTGTAAAATTAATCATGAAGGACAATGTTGTTTATGATAGGATTATATCTATCCATCTTCTAGGCAATCCAATCAATACAACTATTATTCGAATTTAAACACTAACCACAAAAGATACTGATGAAGAAATTGAAGATTTCTATCAACCAATGACTTCAATTGGAAATTGATAAAATATGCAAAGAAGATTCATTGTGAATTATTGATGATTAGAATGCAAAAGTTGGGGGGGAAAGAGGAAGGAACAGTGGTTGGAAAATATAGACTAGTGATAAAAACCAAGCTGGAGATTGCATGATAGAATTTTGCAAAATCAACAACTTATTCATAGCAAATACCCTTATTTAACACAAAAGACGACCATGCACAGACTATGTGCATGATTATGTACCATGTCCAGATGGAATCCACAGAACTCAAATTGACTACATCAGTAGGAAAATACAATGGAGAAGATCAATGTTAGCAGCTGAAACCAGGTTAGGGACTGACTGTGTCATAGACCATTAACTGATTTTTTCAAGTTCAGCAAAAAAGATGAAGAAAATTATAACAAATCCACTAGAGGCAAAATCAGACCTGAGTCTACCCCACCTGAAGTTTGAGAAGCTCTCAAGAACAAATTTGATTCAAAGGACACTAATGACTGAAGACTTGGAGAGCTGTGGGAAGACATCAAGAACATGTGTTAGACAGGGTTCTCTAGAGAAGCAAATCCAGAATGCTAATCATTTCATATATATTTATACAGATAAATAGCTATATAACAAGAAATAAACAGTTGTTTAAATTATAAAGTGGTACAAATGGCTCAGTGAAACTCACTCCCATGAGACAGTTGTGAGAAACTAGCAGTCCTTCAAGTCTTGAGGGTCGCCAGGTAGTCCTCTGTAGAGCAATTCAGGCTATCTGGGCACAGGCAGCAAATAGCAAGGCAGGTCACCAACAGTCAGACAGATGGCAGGGTCCGACAGTCCCCCGCTCAAGAGATGTAAATTCCAATGGTGTGGTGAAGCAGGTGTTGAAGGAACCTCAAATTACAGTGACAAAGTCCACAGGTTGGGTGTCCCACAGGTAGTGTAGCTTGCAAATTGAGGCAAAGAACAAGAAAGGCAGCTGCACACTGGTCCGATGTTCAAAGAGAAAGAGACAAAGAAGGCAAGGCTCACTGAGCCATTTATCTCTGCCCCCTTCAATTAATCCCACGTGTGTTTATCGGCCAGGTTAGCACAATAAACTAACTACCTCAACATCATTCATGAAGAAAGCAAAAAGTCATTAAACAGACAGGAAAGAAAAAAAAGATCAAAGTGAATGTCAGAAGAGGCTCTGAAACATGCTCTTCATCATGCATTAGCTACAAAAAATGCAAGAAATGATGAAGTCAAAGAGTAAAATAGAGAATTTCAACCATGAGAAGACAAAGCCAAATATTTTAATCATGTGCAAAAAACAAGAATTAGAAACCCAAAGGGAAGAACATGCTCAGAATTTGTGAACTGATAGAACTCAAGGACAAATTCAAGTAATGAGTTGCAATATTTGAAGATTCTATGGACCAAATAGTGAGCAGTGCAGGAAGCATAAAAAGAAGATGGAAAGAATACACAGAGGTAGGGCACCAGAAGAATTAGTCCACATTCCACCATTTCAAAGAGTCAGCATTCGAGCAAAGACCAATGGTTCCGAAGGAAGAAGTCCAAACTTCTCTGAAAGCATCAACCCAAAACAGGAATTGATGGAAATGTTCCAACAAGCAGATGAAGCACTGGAAGCACTCATTTGTCTATGCCAGGAAATTTGAAAGTCACTTGGTCAACTCAATGGATGAGATCCATATCTGTACCCATTCCAAAGGAAGGTCACAGAATAGAATGTTCAAACTATAGAACAATGTCGTGGGTGTCACATGCAAGTAATATTGTGCTTGTGATCGCCCAACAACAGTTGCAGCCATACATTGACAGGGAGCTGCCAGGCATTCAGGCGGATTCAGAGAGGACATGGAAGAAGGGATATCCTTGTTGAAGTTGGGTGAATCTTGGCTGCAAGCAGAGAATATCAGAAAGATATTGATTTGTGTTTTAGTGACTATGCAAAGGCATTCAACTGTGTGTATCATAACAAACTATGCATAACCTGAGGAAGAATGGCTATTCCAGACCACTTGATTATCCTCCTGGGGAACTTGTGCAAGGGTCAGGAGGCTGTTGTGTGAATAGAACAAGGGAATACTGTGTGGTTTAAAATGAGGAAGAATGTTCAATAGGGTTGTATCTTCTCACCATGCTTATTCAATCGGCATGCTGAGCAAATCAGCAGAGAAGCTGACTGCTAGGAAGAAGACTGTGGCATCAGGATCGGAGGAAAGCTTATTAAACACCTGAAAAATACAGGTGGCAGGACCTTCTTTGCCGCAAGCAGAGAGGACTTGAAATGCTTACTGATGAAGACCAAAGATTGCAGCTGTCAGTATGTATTACAACTCAGTGTGAAGACCCCAAATCCTCACAAATAGACCAATCGGTAACAAATGATAAATGGAGAAAAGGTTGAAGATGCCAAGGATTTTGTCTTCTTTGGATCCACGATCAATGCTCTTGGAAGCAAAAGTCAAAAGATAAAAAGACATGTTGCATTTGGTCAATGTGCTGTGCAAGAACTAGTTAAGAGTATTGAATAGTAAGGATGTTGCTTTGAGGACTAAGGTCAAGTCAGACAAAGGTGTGTCCCAGTGAGTAGGGTGTGTAACATGTTCATTGACGAAGACTTCTTGGATGGGAAGGGTGAGGTTTGTGGTTACATTTGTTGTTCATCTAAGACAGAGTGAAAGCAAAGTGACGGTCATTTTTGCTTTCTCTCTCTCAACAAACAGAAGGGAATTGATTATCTAAATTTAGTTACTGAATATTGTGTGACATTTTTGAAATAGGATTGGCGGCTTTGAAACTGAGTAATGATAGTATGGAGACTTAGCACCTAGGCTCAGAGTATCTAACTACCTTTGGTAGTGCTGTGCTTCTACATCTTATTCAGAAAGCAAAATAGTTCACCTTCATATGATTCTGTTTTTTTAACCTATAAAATGGGGATTCTAATAATCTTGCTATAAAAATTAAAGAACTACTTCCTAAGAATTAAAAATCTAGATCTTTGTAAATGTCTTTGAATTATTCTAGGAATATGTACATTTTCTAATAAATTGTAGTTATCATCATTGTCATAATCACCACTTTATTTCATCAATCACCACGAAGAAACCACCTTAATTAATAAATACACATTTTTAAAAACATGGAGTAATATTTCAGACTTTATACAGTGTGTCAGTCTTGGTGGACTAAAGAAACAAATTCATAGAGACTCATATATGTGAATAAGAAAGAGGTTTATATACGAGAGCAGTTAAATACTGAGGAAACATCCCAGTACAGACCAGATCAAGTCCATAAGTCCAATACTAGCCCATATGTCCAATAGCAATCTATAAAGTCCTCTTCAGACTCACACAACACATACAATGACAGCGAATGCAGGAAGATCCCAGCCCAGTGGGTTGGAAGTCTTCTGGGTCCAGTAGCACTGCAAGCATCTCAGCGCTGGCAGGGGGCTCCAAGTGGCTTCTCCAGCACCCAGGGCTGCATCAGTGTTGGTCCATGTGGTTTCTCCTCAGGGATATCTCACAGGAGTCAGCCTTGTCAGTAGAGACTCCCAAGGGAGTGAGCAAAGAGAGAGGATTTCTCCTGCTTCCAAGGAGGAAATACAAAATTTCCCAGAATTCTCAAGAGAAGTTCATGCCGACACAGAGGGCTCATTTGCTATGATCTGATTGACAGGCTAGACTCCACCCTTATACTCTTAATCCTCAAATTGACAAATGACTATGTAACTACCACACAGAGCTATCATTATATCCATCCAGAATG
>NW_022111300.1:46599422-46601948 GCF_000313985.2 Echinops telfairi
GAAACGTGCATGTGTAACAGGTTTACTAAGTATGTACCTGCTATATACTTGATGCAAAAGGCCAACTCTAAAACAATGTTCTAGAAGTGTGTGTGTGTGTGCTATTGAGAGAGAGAGAGAGAGAGAGAGAGAGAGAGAGAGAGAGAGAGAGAGAGAGACTGTAACGCTCTTGACTATCATGCATTTTTCCAGGTTTTTTGGCACATAACACTCAGGCTAAGTGACTCTGTACAGACAGTAACGAGAGTAAGGGATCTTGGGGGTCTGGCAGAGGAGGGCGGGGACAGCAAATGGGTGCTGATATCAAGGAGTTCAAGAAGGAAGAAAATGTTTTGTAACTGGTTTTGGTAGCCACTGTAAAACACCGCTGGAACTATGGAATGGTATAATGTTGGGATCAGCTCCTAATAAAACGATTTAGAAAAAATAAAATATAATACCCATCCTTGGTTCTTAGGTACCAGCAAGTTGGTTCTGACTCCTAAGGAACATGCGCAACAGCAGGCAGCCCTGCACAGCCTGGCACCAGGCTCCCCGTTGTTCTGAGATTTAAGTCCATCGCTGCTACCCTTGTGTCCATCTCCCTGAGGGCTTCGTTTTCACGGACTGTTGACTTTTCCAGGCATAATGGGACAACTTGGGACGACTCCGTCCTGCTAACAGGCCCAAAATATATGAGACAAAAATCCCACCATCCTCTTTTCTAGAAAGTACTCTGGTCTTACTCCTTGCAAATTTCCGTGTTTTTCTGGCCATCCATGGTATCTTCAATGCTTTTCATTAATACGAGCATTCAAATGCGTTCATTCTGCTTTGGTCTTTCTTATCCATTGTCCAGCCTTTGTATGTATATGAGGTTATTATAATTACAATGGGTTAGCCAGGAAGGTCTTAGTCCTCTAAATCTTCATCAAAAAGTGCTTCAAGACTAGTGTCTTCACTTTCAGCAAGAAAGATTTGTCACAAGGATGTAGCAGATTGGAATTACTCTGCCTTCAATACTGATACCAAATTCTTCTTCGGATACTCTAGGTTCTGGGATCTTTGCTTAGCATACAGATTGAATAAGTATGGGGAAAGGATCCAACCCCAACACATGCCCTTCTTGATTTTAAGCCATGCAGACTCCCCAGTTCTATGCAGAAGACTGTCTCTCTGTCTATGTACAGCTTCTGCATGAGCACAATTAAATGTTCGAGAATTCCCTTTTTTCAAAATGCTATTTACAATTTGCTATGGCCATTACTTTAGCACCCTAAGAGGCCTTTAGCGACTCCATCATTTAAGATTTAAAGGCCATCCACCACCAGAAGGTTTTATTAAACCTTCGTGAATCTTCCCTAGACTGATTTATTATCAGAATATCTTGAATATTATTTTAATTATGGCATTTATACCTTGTTCTATGATACTTGCATGCCTGGTCTCCAATACATGGAGAAAGAAACTACCGTATTACTTGTGTCTCTAGGTGAAATCACGGTGAATGGCTGGCATATAAGACACTAATAACTACTTATGGAATGAACAAATTAATAAATGACCTGGACCTTCTTAAGCTTTTAAAAATCAAGACAAGAAAAATTCATATTCAGCATGGATATATTCCTAACTGAATATCTCCTTCCAACATTTCCCCCCGTTTCTATTTTTCATTTTTGCCACATTAGTATAATGCACAAAAGTGAGAATATTGCCTCCGTTGTAGATGATCTTGTTCAGCTTTTGAGCTTTACGGAGCCCCTACTAAGAGCAACCTTCCAGTAAGGAAGCAATATTTAACTGGAATGCTTTTGTAATGCACAGAAATACATTCTGACAATGCAACAGGTGTTCTATTAGGAGTCCTTAGCTTATTCGTCTATTCTGCCTACACCCTTTGAGAACAATAATTTACCCATAACTATATCTGTATGCATCCTCAGAATTTATATGGACCACAGAAGGCTAAGTGGAGAATGGCTGAAATGTGAACAATAGGCTAACTGTAAGCAGATTTTGCATAGATGTTTTCATTAATTGCATTTTAAAGAGTGTGTCTTGCTTGCTTGATTGCTGCTACCATGCACCTTTGTGCTCAGCAATGGCTTCCTTTGCATTTTGCTTTGCCCTGGAACTCAGCTCCTGATCTGTGTTCCTTAGAGCCGCTTCGTTCTCCCCACGTGCTGTTAAACCAACCCAAGAAGCTAATTCCTCTACTGTCTTATTTCCACTCCAGATTGATCAGAAACATAGCCACCACAGTAGTTCCTGTGAAAAATATTACATTAGAACATAATTTTTGCTAACTATAAAAAGTATAACAGGTTAGGAAGACCTACTAATTTCTTATTTCAATTTTTGATATCAACTGGTGTTACATGCAAGTAAATTTTTCTGAAGACAATTCCAAAACATGAGCAGCAATGCCTCAACAGACAGTGGCCAGAAAGTCAAGCCTAATTCCAAAGAGGGGATAGAACCAGGAGTGTCATTGCTAATATCAGATGGAACTTGCCTAAAAGCAGAAAATACCAGGAAGATATT
>NW_022111300.1:46602764-46604630 GCF_000313985.2 Echinops telfairi
AACAAATGTAACTAGGACGAAGCACTGTTCGAAGGCCCCTTCAAAGCAAGGATGGTGAGACTTTCTTCACAGACTTTGGACATGTTACCAGGAGACACCAGTCCCTGTGAAAAGAACAGCATGCTTGGTAGAGGATCAATAAAAAAGAGGAAGACGCCCCCCAATGAGACAGATTGATACATTGTCTACAAGAACAAGCACTTTTCAGGCTATCCCAAGTTCAGGCATTTTTGCTTTCTGCTGTACACAGAGTTCCAGTTAAGTGGGGACTTGACGTCACATAACCGAAACAATAGCAACAAGTTGGCCTGTAATTGCTCTGATACCATAATTAGGCCATTTTTAAGCAACCAATAAAAGGAGCTCAGAATGCACATTGTAAACCAACAACAACATTTTGAAGACACAACCTGACCAGAGTTGCCCCTTTTAAAAGACATAGCTACGAGTCCAGTGGAGACAAGCCCAACCTGAGAGGACCCCAGAAGCTTCTTCCGGCCTTGAGGCTAGAGACCTGCGTCCAGGAAGGATGTGACAACGATGTAGTAATAGAAGGCAATTCCCCAGAATTCTGCCTTTCGAAACTTCTTGACCATGTGACAATGGTGCCAGGGATCTTCACCCTCATCGTACCATTATGCCTTAAAGACCACAGAAAGCCGAACCAAGCACAGCCTCCATTATTCTGCTCGCCGTGCTTCCACGAACCCACTTTAGGCTTCTCTTTAGAAGAGCACAGTTACAATAATTTCCCATCATCAGGTAACCCAGATGTAAAAGAAAACATCTAAATCTGAGATCTATGAAGATTTCTTTGCTCAAAGGGTAACAAGGAAAACTCCACAGCCCTGTCATTCCTCTATTAATGAGCACAGAATTCACGGCTCTAGGTTCTGTAAACCTCATTTAGATGTGTCAGCAAGAGCCAGCGCTGTATTAAAGGTCTGAAATGGGAAAAATAATTAAGAAGGCTCAATGCCAACTCCTTTTCATCTTTAACTGCTGCTTACAGTTCATACACAACAAATACCAAAAGGGCATCTGAACTTATTTTATAATGAGTGCATATTTATATTTCCAGAGTTTTCCCTTCAAGAAAAGTAGTGCTAATAGGCTGAAAGGGAAGCGAATTTAGCAAAGGGAAACAGGGAGAAGAGAGGATAACAAAAAAGAGAAAGTCCAAATAAACCCTTGCCTCACAGTAGAACCTACACCCCCAAAATTCCTTTATCTTTACACCACACCAGGGCCAGGACACATGTCCCTAAGAGCAAACACTTTTAATATCGGTCCTCGGGAGGCGTGGTGAGTTTGAAGAATGTGGGCTGATGGAGGAATAAGGGAGGACCAGGAGGAAAGCAGCATGACATAGCAAGCTGCTTATTCGGACCGTTGTATTGACAGCTACAATCAAGAGGTGGTCCAAAAAGAAGGATTTGTAGAGAAAGAGAGCTCCAGGAAGGGAAGAAGGCATGGGAAAGGCCAACAACCTCTGGAGGGAGGAGATGGAGGAGGCTGCTAGTCTCTGTATAATGTCACCCAGCAACAGACATCAAGACCCTGGGTCACAAAGCTCTGAGGGACAGCAGTTCTTTATAACTGATGTGGGTTTTTTTTATCTGATGTGGGCTAGCAGAAAGTGCCCTGGTGGTTCGGTGGGCTATGCATTGAGCTGTTAACGTCAAGGTCAGCAGCAGCAGTGCAAGGTCACCAGTTCCACTGTCGGCGTTAGGGGAGGCTGTCTGCTCCTGTAAAAAATTGAAGTGTTCGAATCCAAAGGGACAGTTCTACTCTCTATTACAGCCTCACTCGGAGTCGACATGATGGACGTGAGTTTGGGGTTTGTTTTTATGAACAGTTGTTGCG
>NW_022111300.1:46606242-46612497 GCF_000313985.2 Echinops telfairi
TTCTTGCCCAATTTAGTCACTGATGTCTAGAATTATGACATGCATACTATCATAAGCATTGCATAAATAATTACCGATAAAATTAATTTTAACATGTACAGAAAATCATACTTTTTAAAGAGTAATATCTATTAAAACAGTAATAATGGGGGAAAGATCCTCTGTGTGAGGGAAAGTATGAAGAGAGATGAAGAGAGCTGAGTGTTGTGAAGTTCTACTCTTGTCTTTTACACGTGAAAGTCCATGTAAAAGAAATGTATGAAGTCAGATTACATGTTAAGTTAAACAGCTCCAAATTTGAAGCTGGAATAGGATTTCAAATTAGCATAAAAACTAGCAGCACTAGTAATACGAGGGCAAGGTCAAGAGTATTGCCACAATACTCAGAAACCTTTATTAAACACAAATATCAAAATGTGAACCTATTGCTTCTTGGCATTGAGCTCATATGATTCTGAAGGCGATGGCTCTCTCTCTAACCCGTCCCTAACGAGGCCTGTGCTCTTTCACATGTATTACAGCAAAACGCTCGTTCTGACAATCTGAAGGACTCGAATTGTGTTCCTCTTCAGAATTCTTTGAGCTCTGGGAGTCAAAAAGAAGTCTGGAGGGACAAGATCATGACTAGACTGGGAGGGGGAGGGCTTTGAATGACACTCTTGGAGGACAGACCGTCTTCATGACTCTCAAAGTGTGAGTTGGCGCATCGTTGTAATGGACGAAAACAAAACTTATCAGGGAAACTCTCCTGGCCTTCTACAAGTGAACTCAGTTTTCGATTTTCTTAAAACTTCTTCATTATAAGCCTTTGTGGTTGCCCTGTGTCCTTTGAAAAACTTGATGAAGATTACCTATTTGGAATCAGAAACAACAGTCAGCATGACCATCTTAATTGACCTCATGGCCTTGAATTTAACTGGCTCAGCAGATTGCTTCAAAAGTCACTGCACTGATGGGACCTTTTTTTTTTTCTTTTCAAGGTACCCTACTTAGAGTAAGGCAAATGTATAACGAAGACAACTTGTCTGCAGGTATTCCCTAATCTCAGATAGAAATTTAAACACAGCTTGTTTATAATAAACCTGTGCCTATGTGAACCAGAACCCTTAGACCAGTAGTGCCGACTTACGATCATAGAAAGAGAGCACCAACCATGCTTGGAGCACACATGAATGTTCCCTCAGTTGCCGCTGAATCTGTTCCAAGTCATAGAGATACCCAGATTACTAGTCAAACTGCTGCACAGGGGTTTCTTGGCTCTCTTATGAGAGTCGATGACCAAGTCTTTGTCCCATGGAGCCTTAGAAGAATGCTTAAGTTAGCACTTAGGCACCAATGTTTGAGCTCCCCTTTGTTGTTGTTATCAGGTACCCTCTCATGGTTCTGACTCTTAGCAGTCCTATATCCAACAAACCAAACACTGCTCCACCCATCCTTCCCCATCCTCCCTGGCATGGCTGTTCGTGTTCATTGATGTGGCCATGGGTCAATGTAGCTCCTTACGGGCTTTCCTCGGTTGCGTGGATCCTCTACTTTGGCAAGCATGATGCCCTTTCCTATGGACTGATTCCCCTTGATAGCATGTCCAAAGTCCTCCAAACGAAGCGTCACCACTCTTACTTAAAAGGATCTTGCCGGCGTACTTCTTCCTATACCGATGTGTTTCCATATTCTTGACCAACAGCACAATCCAAGTGCCTCAATTCTTCTACAGTCTTCCTTATTCCAGCTTCCACGTGCATAGGAGATGATTGAAAACACCATGGCTTGGGTCACCAGCGAGTCCTCAAGGTCACATATATTTGGTGTTTTTATGTTTCTGTTTTTAACATTTTAAAGCAGTTCTTTACAGTGGATTTGCCCAATTCAATAGGTCTACCTCAAAACTTAAAATCAAACGCATTGCCATAACTCCATTCCAGCTCATAGGGGCCCTATATGGCTGAGCATAGCTGCCCCCTGTGGATTTCTGAGACTGCAGATCTTTGCAGGAGTAAATAGCCTCCCCTTTCTTCTTGGGAGCAGCCGTTGGCTTTGTCCTGGTGACCTTATCATTAGTGGTCCAACGAGTAAGCCACTACACCACCAGGATTCCCTTCATTTGTCACCACTCTAAATTATTATCATGGTCATGAGCCTCATTAGTAGTAGTACTCCTTCTCCCTCAGGTAAATATTTACCAAACATTTCATGTGTGGATGACATCTGCTTTAATTATTACAGGCATTATCTCATCACTTAAACATTAAAAACACCCTAGCAAGTAGGCGTTTTCCAGAAAGAAGTGACTCTCTTTCTCCTGTCAGTAAGTGGCGGCATCTGGACTGAGGTCTGACTGATGGGAAAGACCGCAAAATGCCCTTATGTGTAAGGAGAGCATCATTATTATGCCTTGAAACTGCATTTGATCCTCCGATGGCATAAAATGGGGATTTGCTTTGAACCTCTGGATACATATATAACATTGTGAATTACATAGTATAAATTCTCTTGACATCTCTGAATAATGATGACTGGAAAGTGGTCCCTGTTGATAAAGACAGAGGGAGACCACAAATAAAATCAGGCCCTACAACTCCAAAGGAGAGTTTCAGTCCCCTGAAGTTAATGTTTCTAGGTTGGAAATAAGTTTTCATTACATTTTGACATAAAAATGGTATTGAATGAAAAGCTACCTCCAGATAATGTTCTTAATACAATTGCATTATTTTAGGAGTAATTGAATGGTCCCCCTGATACAGATGTATGTTTTCTCAGTGAAAGTGTAGTGAAAACAATATCACAAAATACTGTGTTTTTTAAAGGGTGGCACAATTTCCCAAATGTCCCCTAACCTTGCCATGTGGCTGTTTTGTGTTGTGTTTTGGTCCTGAAACGAGAATTTTCTACTTCTTATTGCTCTATTAACATGTACAATTCCCCTTGATATGACTGAATGATTGAACTACTCAATTGTATGATATGTAAATTATGTGCCAATAAAATTGTTAGAAAAAAAAACATGTACACTCGACTCACTCTCACTGACAGTGAAACAGGGCCTTTGGAATGCAAGCATCTGTGGCATAATAAGGACTTGTGCTGCCATCAGTCACGGTTTACATCACAAGTGGTAGATCTTCACAGCCGTAGGGGTACCACTGAAGGGGATGCGGGTGGGGTTATCAAGTCAGAGCTGACAGAACCTAGGTTTTTAACAGCGGTTTCATGGAAGTATGACAAACATACAGTGGATGCATAGAGCTTCAGTACACAGCTTGATGAATCCTCATTAGCTGACATAACCTATGTAAGGAGCATACAGATCAGCCCTTTACCCGAACCCCAGGAACCACCTCATCCACCATTCCGGTCTTCTCGAGCCTCCAGGGCTATCCTTGTTCCTCTTCCAACATCACGGACCCTCTTTTGCCTGTTTCTGAACTTCACACATCATGTGCATTCCTTTGTGTAAGGGTTCTCACGATGACCCTGGTGAGATGAATGGATCTCTTGTTGCATCTAGTCTTACTTCACCATCCTAGGTTTTTGAAGAGAAACCAGAGTATTGATCCTAGGTTTCTTACATCTTTTAAAAATAGTTTTATTGACATGTCATTCCACTAGCATACAATTCAATAGCTCACTCCAATGAAGAAGAAAGGTCAATCAAATTTAGAACAGTTTCTTCTTTCTCATCCTCCTTGTGGTTAGTTCTCCATTTGCCCTCAACTTTCCCTGCCAGGCCCCTAGGTAATTATCGTCTCTATAAATCTACTTATCTTGGATTTCATATACATAAAATTAAACAAAACAATAACAAACAAAAACAACAATGATAAAATGAATCAGAGACAAACTAACATAGAAAGGAGAGTAGAAAATATTAAACACTGGACTCAATTTAAAATGGGTCAAAAGGGAGGCCAAATTGTAAGGTGTAACACTTTAGCATACCCCTCCTCAAATGGATTTTGCAATGCTCTCCGATAGCAAGGCTATTGACATGCCTGGACTATTATCAGAGGGGTTCACCAAAGGCTTAATCCATGTGGGAAACCTGCAAATGGATTTTGGGCTTCATTGTCATCCATAGACTTCTACGGCAAGGTGTTCAGAATTTAAGCTCTGATATGATTTCTCTCCTCTAGATTTGGATTTTATATTTTACAGTCCTTGGATCACACAAGCTGGTGTGCTTCTTCCATGTAGAATTAGTTGACATTACTTGTTTTAAGGCAAGCCTTTAAGATCTCAGACATTATTCTTTCTGATAGCTGGGCACCATCTGTAGAATCCTAGATTTTTAAAAGCTAGGGTAATAAAAAATGAGTATTGAATAGGTGATTAGTTTTGCTGTTGTAAATTCAGTTGGTTATTTTTTAAGTTTTATTAATCATTTATTGGAGGACTCTTACAAATTGTATAACAATCCATCATTCAATTGTATTAAACACACTTGTACATATGTTGCCATTAACATTTCCAAAACATTTTCTTTCTTCTTGAGCCCTTGGTATCAGTTCCTCTTTTTCCCTTCCTTCCCCCACCCTCCCACCCTCGTGAATTCTTGATCAATTATATATTATTATTGTTATTTCATGTCTTACACTGTCTGTTGCTTCCCTTCACCAACATTTATGTTAGCTGTCCCCCTGGGGAGGTAGACTATATATCCAACTTTGTGATGGGTTCCCCCTTTCCACCCTCCTTCCCCCTGCCCCTCACCATCCATTTACCCTCATAATATTGCTACTCCAACTACTGTTCCTGAGGAATTCTGTCCTGAATTCCATATGTTGAGAGCTTTTATCTGTACCAATGTGTGTACTTCAAAGAGCCAGATTTGTAAGGTAGAACTGGGTCATGGTATTGTGTGTGTGTGGGGGGGGGGGCATTCAGGAACTAGAGGAATGATGGTTGTTTTGTCAGTGCTATAATTGCACCCTGCTTGAATTGTCCCTACCTTGTAACCCTTCTGTGGGGGGATGTCCAATTTTCTACAGGTGGGTTTGTATCTTCACTCCAACCCCACTCTTTCACATTGATATAATCATTTGTTTTGAATTTTTTGACACCTGATCCCATCAACATCTCATGATCACACAAGCTGGCCTGCTTCTTCATGTGGGCTTTGCTGCTTCCCTGCTAGATGGCCATTTGTTTAACTTCAAGCATTTAAGAACACAGAAACTATATATTTTGATAGCTAGGCACCATCTGCTTTCTTGACCACATTGCTTTGTCTTCAGCGATCATGTCAGGGAGGTGAGCAAAAAATTGTGCCAGGTTATCAGAACAAAGTGTGCTTGTGCTTATGGAGGCCTTAAGTAGAGGTCCATAGTCCGTCTGCTATCTTAATACTTAACATACAAATATATGTACATTGGGCTCTATCCCTTTCATTACACACACACACACACACACACACACACACATATTGGTTATTTTTGACCGAGGAAAATCTTTAACATCTCCTCTCATTATAGATTCGTAATTTCTCTTACTCCCAATGACCTGAAAATATGAATTACTTTGTGCTTTTTTTCCATACAAACTAAGATAATTTATACACTTTGCTAGATGGTAAAAGATGAATGTGGGTCTATATTTTGATCATTTCCTATAGCAATAAACAGGAGACAAGAAAAATATGGACCAAAAGAGAAGCTTATACCAAGGACTCAAGTAGAAAATATTTTGAGTGTGATGATGGCAACAAACGTACAAACATGCTTGATACAATTGATGTATGTAATCCTATAAGAGCTGTAAGAGCCCCCAACAAAATGATTTTTTTAAAAGAAAGGAAAATATGGATCAAGTATTTCTCAAATGGTCTCTACTAAAGATGATACTTCGATTTGTCTATTTTTAAGGGGTTCTGGAGGCATCGTGGATGACATCATGGAGTTTTAACCATAACATTAGCAGTTTGAACTCACTAGTTGCTCTTCATGAGAAATATGAGGCTGGATGCTGCTGTGGAAGCCTGGTATGGCATGATCAAGGGTAATGTAACAAAGAGGAATTGCTGAAAACCTAGTGGAGACTGAGCATGATAGTGGGACAGGAGGAAAGTCAAGGGAAATAGTGGAAAGAACTGGGAAGCAAAGTGCATTATAGAGGTCTAGATAAAGACATGTACATATGCAAATATATTTATATATGAGGATGGAGAAATAGATCTATGTGGCTATATTTATAGGTTTAGTATTAAGGTAGCAGAAGGACATTGGGCCTCCACTCAAGTACTCCCTCAATGCAAGAATACTT
>NW_022111300.1:46613385-46657078 GCF_000313985.2 Echinops telfairi
AAAAAAAAAAGAAGTTTATTGACTCGGAAACACACAGGGCCATTTTCCACTGTGCTATCAGATCACTATGAGCCCAAATCCATTTGACAGCAGTGAGTTTGTAAAGGTTTGCCACAGGCGGACATTTCCCCCTGAATGTCATGCCATCTGTGGAAGACCTGCATTTTCTCTGGACCTCCTTGTCAGTCATTACTGCCATGTAACTATAAACCTTGGAAGTAATCATAAATGCACACCATGCCCCCTCCATATGATGCCCCTTTCCTACCCATGGACCTCTGTTTGAGTGGACTCGTACCAGGCACCAGGGAGGGAGGAATCACTGTTGACTGAAGCATGAAGCATTGTGTGATTTCACAGCTGCATATGCTCAAGAGCACAAATGATTCCAGCTAATGCTGGCAGGAATCTAGTCTCAAATCCCTGGCTTTGGTTCAGTCTATTTACAAAAGCATCACAATTCCAAGGTTTGCTTTTAGTCAATTTGCCCCACTTAGTAGGAAACTATGTTCCTTATGGGGGAAATCTGTTCCTCCTAAAATTCAGAGGACTCGCATTTTGGAGACTGCTAAGCCTAGGAGTTGCTTAGCAAATATATGCAGAGGATTTAGGCAGCTCTTTCAACTAGGCATGAGCTGTGCATTTGGAAATACATGTAGAAGCCTTCACAAATGTTCGCTGTCCCTTGATACAAACAAGTTAAAAATAATTTTTCTTTGAAGTCAATTGATATTTGGATGAATATTTCCACTCTGACTTGTGAGAAACAGAGACCTTGGCAATACAAAGGAGGTTACATTTACATACTGTTTCCAGCAAATTCTTGAGGATGAACAATCACCACAAGAATATAAAGCATGGAGACAGCACACCTGTCCTAAGCACTGCAATCAACATGACTGTTCAGTAATCCATAGAGAAGTAAGATATGCACAATACAACTCCAAATGAAGCAAAGGGTTCAACACGTTCCACACCCACTCCACTTTGATGTCTTCTCCTCACTTCTTTCTCTTCCAAGCATTTTCATATTTTCATATACCGCTTCTCTAGGAGCCCACTCTTACTTCCCAGACTACCCTGCATGACCAACAAGGTCTATGCTTTTACCTTTTGTATCTTTACGTTGAATTTACAGACAAGTCAAAACCAGCGCACATGGCTCTTATTTGGCCTTGCTGGACCTCAAGAACAGGCTTGCAGCTTTTTCTTTTTTTTTTTCATTCTTTTTTTTTTTAATCATTTTATTGGGGCTCATATAATTCATCACACTACATAGATCAATTGTGTAAAGCACACCTGTACATTTGTTGCCCTCATCGTTCCCAAAATTTGCTTTCCTCTTGGGTTCCCAGAATCAGCTCATTTTCCTTTTTCCCCCATCCCCTCCCTCCCTCCTCCCCTCTCCCCCATGAACCCTTAATAATTAACAAATTATTATTATATCTTATATTACACTGCCCGGCGACTTGCAGCTTTTTCAATGACAGAAAAGTTGTGTGAACATCAAGTGAAAGTGATTGTGACAAGGCATCTGTTGTAATTAGGGGTTGATTCAACCACATCTCAAAGGGAGGGCAAATTCAGAGACACCTGAAAATAAGGATGAGCTGTCCCTAAATCAGATTCGTGTAACCTGGAGATTGTATGGCCCTGAAGCCTTCCTAAATGATCTATTTACTTAATCCTCTCTCTTCTGAATAATTGTAACAATAAGTAAAACAGCAGCACTAACTATAGACATTTCTATGTGGGGCCTATATATACATATATATGTCCCTAACATTCCACATGTAATCTAAAATAATCTGCATGAAACAGAGATCTTAAAATCCTCAAGTTACAGGAAAGACCACTGAAGGTATAAAGACTAAGAAACTCATCTTGGGTCACACAAATGTATACTAGAACGTAGGTTGGCCTGAGTCCAACACCCATGTACCACAAGACTTTAATAACTAGAAATTTACTCTCTCACAGTCGATGAAGCTATATGTCCAAATTCTGTCACCAACTCTGGGGAAAGGCTGTCTCTTCCTGTCAGCTTACAGTTGAGAAGGAAGTATCTTTGTTTCCTTTTGGCATCTGTGGGCCAGTCTTCTTGGAGACCTGCCTGTGTCGTGTTATCAGATTCCTCCCAGGAGGCTCTCAGCACAGAGACTCCCAGTCCAGAGGACACCCTCTGCTCCCAGTTCTTCATTCTTGACAGCAGTCAGGTCAGTCCCTGCTTGCTTCTCTTTCATTGGAAGATAAAATGTGAGACAAGCCATCTCCAAAGAAATGTGCCGCCCATAAGGTCAGGGCTGTGATCCTTGTGAGGGTGCCGCCTCCCACTTAAAATCGCTGACCACTTCAGATCACATCATGGGCATGATTACATCATTCTGTAACTGCCAAGCCACTGATAATCATGGTCCAGAAGAGTTATACATCATTTAGGGGGATAGAATTCCTTCTATTACAACAACCAGCATCATCAACAACATTAATGGGATTACTCAAAGAGTTTAGTATTATACAGCAAGCAAAATTATCCAAGAAACTGTTTCATATTAACCACCAATTCTTACTCATGACAGAAGTTATTTACTTAGTCTTGCTATATTGATAGTCTTCTGCAGGTCCTCTCCTCATTTCTGACGCTTGTCTGTGTCAATGTCAATGTATTGGTGAGCCTTTTCTACAATGGCCCAACCGCCAATAATTTTCATTTTTATTTGAGCTTCCCTTTCCTTTGTGAAATACTTTACAAGGTTCTGTTATCTCTCTCCATTAAACTCTCTTTCTGTATTTTTCATTTGTTTCTCCTTCACGACCCCCTATTTTCAGCTCCTATTTAAAAAAAAATATCTAGGATCAAGAAAGAAAAAGGTATTTCCTTCCACAAGCCACCAATAGATCCTCATCTAGCCCTCTTTGTCTTAAGAGCTCTGTGCTTGGCACAGGTTCAACTGCAGCTGCCCATCATTAGATTTCCTTTGGATGGCCATATTTACCAATTCGTTTTCAATCCATTAGTTGACTTCAGGGAGCAAAACTAAAAGCATTCCCTTGGAGTATGAAGAAGTTCTGAAGTTTATCTTTTAAACGACTCTCTGAACAATAGGATTGTCTATTTATTTTCCCTCCAAAAAGAAAGGTTCTTGACTTTTTTGTTTCATGGTACAGGACTTCCTAGCAATTCTCTGCAAAAAGAGATCATTTATATTCTAATCAGTGCCCTAGTTTCCTTAATTTAAAGAGTCATCTGCCCTCAGTGGATTCATAACTGTCCTTCTTGGAATGTGTTGCTGAGTTATTTTAGCATCTATAGCACTTGTCTTTAAAGTTTTGCTACCAAATCTTGAGGCAGAGCAGGTTTTAGCAACTGGCTATAATAGACAAGTTAGCCAAACTTCAGATAAATCCGAGAATTTTTATGTGTTCTTAGGAAATTGCCGAGGTGCTGATATAGCCCATGAGTTGGAATTCCTTTGGAATGGACCATCTGCTCACCCTCATAGAGAACAGTGTAACTTCTTACTACCTAAGCAATGTTTGGGAGAAAAAATTGGCTTGCACCTTGAGTTGACTTGAAAAATAAAACTGTTGTATTAAAATAGACAATTGAAGAGGAACCCCAGTGAAATGAAAGAAAAAGATGAGCTCTACTAAAGGCAGCATGTCTGTCAAGTGTTTTCTACTAAAATGAACTGCAGAGATCAGGAGCATAGTATCGAGGGACACCAAGGTCAATGGGAATAACTACTTCACAAATACAATGGTCTAAATCTACTTTGGTAACAACCAGTGTCTTAAATCCCATGCAAACACGTATAAGGTGCAGCAATCAGCCTCTCTTCATCTGGAGGAAAGAAGAGTCATAAACACTGAAAGGCATACAAAACCAATGGACTGATGGACCATGAAAACACCAGTCTGTTAACCCTGAGACCAGAATGTGATGGTGCTTGGATACCGCTACCAACTTTTCTGAGGAGGACCACATGAAAAAGCTCTGGCTAGAGCAAGAGAAAAACATGGAATAGAACTTAAAAATTAGGAAACAGTCCAGGGTTACTAGGCTTGAGATGGTGGGACCCCCACCCCCAAGGATATGGTCCTGTGTTACCATTAAGGTCTAGAACAGCGGTTCTCAGCCCATGGGTTGCGACCCCTTTGGGGGGTTGAACGACACTTTCACAGGGGTCACCCAATTCATAACAGTAGCAACGTTACAGTTATGAAGTAGCAACAAAAATAACTTTACGGTTGGGGGGTCACCACAACATGAGGAACTGTATGAAAGGGTTGCGGCATTAGGAAGGTTGAGAACCACTGGTCTGGAATGAAATTCACTCCCCTTTTAGAATCATCAACCATGTATGATTGAAAGGGAGACATTTACCCAAAGACAGTTCAGAGGGCTAGTAATGAAGGAGAATTGGAAACAGGAAACCCAAGCAAGTAGGAGAAGCAAATAAGGATCGATGGGATTGTAATGAATAAAATATGTTTGAACAAATCAAAGTGTGTTTGAATTATTAGAAGTGAAACTACTGATCTACTCTGTAAATCACCTAAGTCACAATAATAAGTTTTTTAAAAGAATATTTTAAATAAATAAATAAAACGAAGCGCACAGTAATCAAGCGTGAGTTACAAAGAATTGTGGCTAGAAGAGCTATATTAAGTTAATCAATGCACTATAATCCAATACACAGAAAATGTCAACTATTACAGAGAGAGAGAGAGAGGAGACTGGAATGAATAGAATAATTCAAGAAAGTAGCAGAATTCAAGGTCAACAAACAAAATTCGGTTGGATTCTTCTAAAGAAATTTGAAAGAGAAAACAGAAAAGCAATGTCATTTATGATACTTGTAAAAGATCTAGCACGGGATCCAAAAGACCTATGCAAAGTAGAAACAAAAACTGCTGCAAAAACAACAATAACAAAAGAGGCCCCTGTACACATATATGGGAAAACATATCATGCTCATGGATAAGATAAACTGGAAAAATGTCAGTATTACTCAAAGCAACCTATAGCGACAATGTAATCTAGACCCAATTTCCAAAAAGGTTCTTTAATGAGATGGGAAAATGCATCACCTACTTAATATGGAAACTAATGAACAAGTAAAGCGTTATTGAAGGGGAATATATAGGAGACCTCACATTGCCTGATCTCAGAACTTACAACAGAGCCATGGTAAACAAAACAGCCTGGTTCAGCAGACACTTAAACTAATGAAACGCAGTAGGCAATCCAAAAGAAAATCCATTCGCCTATGAAGAGCTGATCTCCAGCAAAGAACCAAAGTCCATTAAATAGGGAAGAAACAGTCTCTTTCTTGGTGAAACAGGCTGTCTATCTGTAGAAAACGGAAACAGAATCCATACCCTGTACGGTACACATAAACTAACTAGAAATGGATCAGATACTTAAATATAAAACCTGAAAACTTGGATTGTGTGTCTGCTAACCACGAGGTCAGTTAGGGTTAAGGTACTTACTATAACATAGACAATTCTTGGATGATTTTATCAACAAACAATTTATGAATGAATACATAGGTATATAGATATAAGGGATGTGGAAGATTATAAGGTTTGGTGGGTATTTCTCCATACATAATTATAAGTACTGTAGGTATATTGATATAGATAATAGAGCATGTGTTAGTCTGGGTACTTTAGAGCAACAAATCCACAGAAACTCATGTATAAGAGAGAGTTTTATATAAAGGTTAAGTGCACATCAAGAAAACATCCCAACCCAGTGCTGCCCAAGCCCACAAGTCCAACATTAACCCATATGTCCGACACCAATCCACAAAGTCCTCTTCCATCTCACAAAACACACACTATGATGCCGACAGCAGGAGGAAAGCTGAATCAGTGAATGAGTAAGCATCTCAGTTCTGGCAGGGGTCTCCAAAACGGTGCTCCAGTACACAGGGCTGCATCGGGTAGATCCATGTGACTTCTCCGTGGGGATGTCTTGCAGGAAATGAGCCTTACCAGCTGAAGCAGGGAACTGGCTAAGGCAGTTGCACCCTGGTACGACCATCACAAAGCAAGAGACCCAAAACCAGAAAGGCGAGGCTCACCGAGTCCTTTATCCCTCCGCCCTTCAATTAACCCCACATGTGTTTATCGGCCAGGTTGGCACAATAAACTTTAACTAACTCAGAGCATTCCAGGGGCACAGTCATGGAAACTTCACAGTCAAAACCAATACTTTATAGGATAACTTGTGTAAGCTTGAAAAAAAAGTCCTATAGACTCAAGGGACATCTATGTCAATTGACACAACAAAATTTTGCATCCTACTTTGGTGAATAGCATCTGAAGTCTTACAAGCTTGTGAGCAACCATTTATGAGACAACTATTGGTCTCTTCCCATCCAGAGTAAAGAAAATTAAAGACTCCAGGGCACAATGAGGAACTTCTCAGACTGTGATCAAAACAAAGGATCCCACACAAAAGAAAAGAGTAGAGTAAAAAATCAATTTCACACAATAGGCCAGACTTACTGGTCTGAGAGAAATGAGGAAACCTGAATCCATGGCCTATTACTCTCTTCTGAACTTATTACTCTCTTCTGACCTGAAACTGAAGTCATTTTCAGAGACCACCTTTTATCCAAATAGTAGACAGAGGCATAAAATAAACTATAATACCCAAGAGGTACATGGTCCTTAGAATAATTACATAAGCTCAAAATGACAATATTTGCCCAAAAGCAAAATAAGAGGGGATAGGAAATTTGGATGAAAGAAACTGGGGATCCAGGACCGAAATGGGAAGAGACCTAACACATTGTGAGGATTATAACCAATGTCATGGAACAATCTATGTGTAAACTCTCAAATGGGAATGAATTTGCTCTGTAGAATACACCTTAAATGCAATGTAAATAAACAAAATAAACCATATCAAATAAGATTAAAGAAGATAAAAGTAGATCGTATTCTTTGGATCTTGGTTAAGTGCAGGAATGTGATTATTACAGAGAGGTAGCCCTTCCGCGTTTCAGATGATTAAGAACAATTTTGAGGCTCAATGAACAATGTGAATAACTCCACAAAAGGGAAGATTCTTTTGAATACAATGAATGACTCAATGAATTGTTCAATGGTTTTTTACAAAACATCATTCTTGATGATTAGTGGAGCATGCATGAGCTATTCGTGGAAGGGGGTGGGTGTCATCTAATTCATCGAAAAGAATCTAGCTTCTTAGACAGTTATTGCTTCATATTGCTTAAAGCAAAGAAACTATCATTTAGGAAAACCTTCCATTTGAATATTGTTTTACTTGTTAGGGTGACCAATGTTATTACCAAGAAAACAACTTTCCTAAAAACAGGTTAACATGAGAAGAAAATGCAGAATATTTTTTTTTAATAAATCTGGGGGCTCGTACAATCCATACATCCATCGTGTCAAGCACATTTGTACATTTGTTTCCATCATCGTTCTCAAAACATTTTCTTTCTACTTGAACCCTTGGAATCAGCTCATTTTCCCCTCCATCCCCACCACTGCTCCCTCGCAAACTCTTGATAATTTATAAATTATTTTTTCATAACTTACACTGTTCGATGTCTCTCTTCACCCACTTTTCTGTTGTCTGCCCCCCAAGGAAGGGGTTATATGTAGATCATTGTAATCCATTCTCCCTTTCTCCCCCCCCTTCCCCTCCTGGTATCTTTACTCTCATTATTGGCCCTGAAGGGTTCATCTGTCCTGGATTCCCTGTGTTTCCAACTCTTATCTGTACCAGTGTACATCCTCTGGTCTAGCAGGATTTGCAAAGCAGAATTGGGATCATGATAATGGGGGTAGGGTTGGGAGTGGAGGAAGCATTAAAGAACTAGAGGAAACTTGTGTTTCATCATTGCTATACTGTACCCTGACTGGCTCATCAAATTCCTGTGACCCTTCAGTAAGGGGATGTCCTGTTGCTTACAGATGGGCTTTGGGTCTCCACTCTGCAAACCACCCCCCAATAACAATGATAAGATTTTTTGTTCTTTGATGTCTGATACCTGATCCTATTGATACCTCATGATCACACAGGCTGGTGTACTTCTTCCATGTGGGTTTTCTTACTTCTGATCTAGATGACCGCTCATTTACCTTCAAGTCGTTAAGACCCCAGATGCTATATCTTTAGATAGCCGGGCACCATCAGCTTTCTTCACCACACTTGCTTAGGTACCCACTTTGTCTTCAGCAATCATGTTGGGAAGGTGAGCATCATGGAATGCCAGTTGAATAGAACAAAGTGTTCTTGCATTGAGGGAGTACTTGAGTAGAGGCCCAATGTCCATCTGCTAACTTAATACCAAGCCTATAAATATATGCACATAGATCTATTTCCCCATCATCATATATAAATATATTTACATATGAACATGTCTGTATTTAGACCTCTATAAATGCCCTTTGGTGCAGATTTTTTAAATCTGTTGCTTCTACTTGTAGATGTGTTCATTAATTCACAGTCCATAGTAGAAGGAAGTTTTCTTCCTTTTGGAAATTGTTCATTTTCTTAACGGTGATGTAACAATCAACACATTATTTGTGAGTCACAACTGTTTAATGCTGGGCTTTGTATAGATTGACTTTTCTTAACTGCACAGTATTACACCTGAGTTATTTGAACTGCAGCTCAGAAAGAAGGAATCAGTTGGTTTCCTCAATTAATTTTGCATGCGCATGGCTTCCCAAGGCAAACAAATGCTTTTCCAGCTTATCTAAATAAAGGCTGGTCAACATGGCTCCTTGTACTCAGCTCTGCATGCTGTGAGAAATAGAACTTTGTGAGTCCTCTCAAATCAGAAAACCTTATCAAACAGTTGTCTGATCATTCCAAAGGAATGTTTCGGAGACTGAAAAGCTCCATGACATCTTAGAACTGTAATGGACCCATTCACTGTGACAGCTAAACAGTAGAAAACCACTTCTGCGCTTACAATTGTGTGGCCTATACATTGTCATCCTTCCTTTAAAAACCATGCTTTATATTTTAGGAGGCCAAGAGCTGGATCAAATTTAAAACATAAAAATCAAAATAATTCTTGGAGCAAGAAAGTTGCCTTTTTAAAGAAACAATAATTGGGAGAATTCACTGGAATAAGGTAACCTGGTAACTGCGGAGGGGGATGTAGTTAAAAATTTACATGTAATTAACAAAAATCTCCTGTTTGTAAGCACCAAACGCTACTGTGGAAGTTCACGACCCCTAGCAGGAAAATTGTCAATATAGCCACAAAAAGAAAAAAAGCTTTGAATTAAGTATCTAGATGAAATGACTTGAATCTCAACCACATGGTCATTTTTCCACCTATGTATTACAATACCAGCATATTTTCAATGCTGAGGATTATTTTGCAATAGTAGAAAATGATCTTTTACAGTAATGCAATATTCTGGAAGAAATATGTATCTTCCTTTCAAATGAATAAACCTATGCAAGCTGTTTTTCTCATTAATTTTACAACATAAACAAGTAAGTCTGGAATGTTTTAAATGAAAAAAAAAAAGTTTTGGATGATCAAAAATATCCCCTTTCATGAATGAGGTTGTTAGGTGCCAGCCATTGAGTCGGTTCCGACCCACGGAGACCTTGTGCGTAACAGATGGAAACACTGTCCGGCCTTGCACTAACTTCACATCGCGTGCTTGAGCCCATTGTTAGGGCCCCCAGTGTCAAGTCACCTCCTTGAGGGCTCCCTCGTCTTCACAGCTCCTCAACTTTATCAAACACGATGTCCTCCTTAGGAACTGGTTTCTGCTGACGACCTGTTCAAAGTACGTGAGATGAAGTCTCACCATGCTTGCATCTAGAGAGCACGCTGGCCATACTTCTTCCAGCAGATCAGTTTGTCCTTTGAGCTGTTCAGAGTACAGTACATCCCATGGTCCTCTCTAGCACCACAGTTCAAATGCCTGAAGTCTTCCTAGGTCTTCCTTATGGAGTATCCAACATTCACATGCATATGAGGCAATGGAAAATACTATGTCTTGAGTCAGGCACACTGTAGACCTCAAAGTAACATCTTTGTGACTTTGCTTTTCAGTACTCTATACTTCCAAGAATAGTTATTCATTTTTGTTTTGTTTGTAAAAACTTGTCAAATTTAATAGATGTGTCTGTCACACTGTTTATTCATGTACATATGTAACACTCTCCTCGGTGTAAGTTTCAGGGCCCATGACAGGGTAAAAGCAGCACTGGATGCACTGTGGGTCAAGCGCTGGGCTACTATCTACCAGGTGTGCTGATCCGTGGAGAAAGCGGAGGCTGAGCTCTTCTGTAAAGATTCATTGTCTTCGAAATCTATATGGGGTCATTATGAGTCAGAATTGACTCTATGGCACTGGGTTTTGGGTTTTGATATCTGCTTAAAGAGTGCTAGTATTGAAGTGCGTTAATTGAGGTGCTAACCACAAGGTTGGCAGTTCAATCCCACCAGCCATTCCACAGGGTAAAGATAAGGCTGTTTGACCCCATAAAAATTAATCTTTAAAACAATAAGGAGTGCTTTGACTTGATCCTTTAAAGTACCTCTGATTTGGAATCCACTCAAGAGCAGATGGTGTGATTTGTATTGTTATTTTGATGGCGTTATCTTTATTAACTATACTTTATAACCAAGTATAGTTTACAGAATTATAGAAGTTCTTTCCATTTTGTAAAACTCTAAAACATTTCCTATTGAAAATATGAGAAATATGCTATAAGTAAAATATTGATTGTCTCACGTCTCCTTCTTTAATCACAAATAAGAGACATAGGAAATTAAAAAAACTATTGTTTAAGTGTCAAAATCTCATACAGTTATTGTCTGCTAGTATAATCCTTAATATAATTACAGAAAAAGAACCTCAGCAAATGAGACCTTCCTATTTCCTCATCTCTATTTGAATAAATCATGTCCCCTTACATGTTCCCTACATTCTAGGTGTTTGTCATAGTCCCTCACACACAGAGGGTCTTGAAGAACTATTTTTTTAGATCCTCATTACGCAGCAGGCACTATCCAAGTTCTAGGTTGTTGTCAGAACAAAGCAGTATCTACCTTCCATGAGCCTTATTTCTTGCCATATTCTGGGTGAGGAGATCATTCAATGAAGGCGCAAATTTATGAGGCCAAGTATTAATGGATCACATCAGAGTTGGAATTCAACCTCTACCATTAGTCAAGTTTAAAAACTTGGACTAACAGTTGAATTGGTTTGACCCAGTGCAATTAATCAGTAAGATTGACTGGGGTGAAACTGGAAGAAATAAAACTATCTAGAAAAAGTACTATAGCATGAAGTCCTGACTAAAGGTTTGTGGCCCAAGTCTAGCTAGTTAAAGTTATACGATTTGGAAATCATCCGTAATTCCTTGACAATTTACGTACAACTCTACATATACTTGATTCAGTTTAGAAAGGTATTTCTACTTGGATTCATCAAGTCTTCCAAATTCAAGTAGTATTTTCTTCTGTTTTTTCAAGATATCTTGTTAAGCATTCCGCCTACTCTCACTTTTAATAAACAATCAGATCATTGAATTTAAAATGTGGGATTCTATCTTGGAACAGCAACCAGTTCCCACAGAAACAGCAGTCAGGAAATCAAATGATGTATTGCATTGGGTAAATCTATCACAAAATAGCTCTCTAAAACCTCAAAAGGCAAAGATGCCACTTTAATGATTAAGGTGCACCTGACCCAAACTTGGGCTTTTCAATCACCCCATGTGCATGTGAAAGCCAGAAAAAAATATAACGAAGAATTGGTGTCTTAGAATTTGGGTATTGGTGAAGAATATTGAACATACCATGGCCTACCAGAAAAACAAACAAATCTGCCTTGAAAGAAGTACAGCAATAAAGCTCCTTAGAAGAGGGCATGGTAAGACTTGTCGCATGGGTTTTGTTCATATCTCCAGAAGGGAAAGTCCTTGGAGAAGGACATTATGCATGATAAAGTGGAGGGTCAGTGAAAAGAGGAAGTACATCACGGAGATAGATTGACACGGCGGTGACTGCAACCACGGCCTCACACGTTGCAAGGAGAAGCCAGCAGAGAATTGTTTCACCCCATTGTACACAGGATCAATATATGTAATTCCCAACTTAAGGGCCTCTACTAGCACAGGTCACAACAGACGCATTTCATCAATAAACGAGAAAAAAGTAGGCCAAGTTCTAAGCAAGTTCTGGTAGTTAAAATGGTAGCCAACCATCGCGAACTCATTTTCTTGGACCTAACCTTCTCGTACTATGGATTTGGGTTGACATTTATATTCCACATGCATATAATTTCCTTGGCGTTCCAACAATCACCGCTGCAAGAGATTCCATCCATTGGCATGTCAGTGAACAATATTGCTGTTTCTTGAGAATTTAAACAAACACTAAGAACATAGAAAGTTGTGTGTTTTGAAATGAAAGCTATGGGAGACTAAGAACTTGATGGCTTTCATGATCACTAGCAGAAGAGTAAGGATGTGGGGGGGCCTCCAAAGCCTGCTCTTTGCTTCCCTTGTCAGATGCATTGCTGGAGAGTGTCCCTGTCATTTTCTCCCACATTGAAGTTCAAGTGTCTTCAGTGCTCAGTTTTTCTGACTTCTGGGCTTTGGGATGATGTGACATTTCTGCTTGGCATCTTCCTCCTGCTTGATACACCCACATCCTTATCCATGGACTCTTTCAGCTCCATCTAGCCTCAGCTACAGGGGCAATTTGCTAGGGAACTATTGCTGACTTGCAACCTGGGCTATATATATATATACACCAGTAGATGTGGGATTTTTGATTCAGATCTTCTTTTTGAGACTCAAGGGGTTCCAAGGAGGCTGTTAGAACACCCAGTGTAATGCTAGGTTGCAAGCTAACCAACCACAAAGTCAGTAGCTTGAAACCACCAGCCACTAGGTGGGAGGAAAATGAGTCTTGCTTCTCCAGTGAATATTTACAGCCTTGGATAGCCCCAGGGGTAGGTCTACTCTGTCCTATAGGGTTGCTATGAGTCAGAATGAACTTGATGGCAGGGAGGATCATTGTCACACTTGTAGTACATGCTCCAAGCTGGTCAGCACACTCATCAGTCTCGGCCATTTCCATAGCGAATGGTTCCAACATGGTCAGGACATCCAAGGAGGGTTCGTCTGGTTTTCCCTGACATTAATGAAGGAATTTGGGGAATTGAGATTCCCTTCTGCCGGGTCTGGTGAAACTAGAACAGTTTTGAGTCTGTAATTACTGAAGCCATCTTATAGATCTTTGGGAAAAAGCCTTTCTTTGGCATGAGGCTAAGATGGCAAAATCATTGTGAAGACATGGGAAAGACAGAGAGCTCTGGTGACATTTTGGGTTCCCATCAATGCTAGAAGTGAAAGTCCCTAATAACTTCTAAGGGGGAAGAGTTGATACAGATCCTCTTTACTTACATCCTTTGAGGCAGGTTTCTAGCCTCTGAAAAGGGTCTAGGCTCCCACTGATAGGTGATCATCTCACATACTTCCTTTACAAGCCTAGGCATAGTCTCTTTAGTGGCTTATTTAATGATTTTATTCTTTCATTTTTCAAAATTGAATCCTCACCTAGAACAATAGCCATGACCAACATAGTCCATGATGGTGTGAGTGAATGAATAGCAAGTAACATTATTTAGTATTCGTTAGGTGGTTAGCCTATTGCATGATATGGAAAAAGTAAAGATAAGAGATTATGTGGACCTTAATCCATCAGTCTCCATCCTTGGGCTCCCTACTTCCTCAGGCACACTCTCCGATAGGCCTAGAGTGCTTCATCGGATGAAGATGCTCTCTGTATCCAGTAAATGACAAGATTCCTCCACTAGTTTCTGAGTTTGTTTTTCTGCTTTAAACAAATATCTTATGGTCCAGATAAGAGATGGAGTTCAGCAAATTATTTAATATGGCTTTTCTAGTGCTAGTCTTTGTAACTTCCATCAACCCACTCTCTGGTTCTAGCCTCTCAGTAACATGGCCCGAATGCAGATTAGGTAGATTTCCTCTTTTTCTAATGGTTTCGGATAATGGAAAGTGGGGGATTGTATAACTCAGTTGTAAGTGATTGTTAAGAGGGGTAATTGTGATTGTGAAAACTTGGAGCTCTAGCATGGACCATGTAGACGATGGTTTTCCTCTTTTCTTGGTAGGTCTGGGTAAGAAAAGGTGGGGAGTGGCTGCTAGGATTGTATAACTCAGTCGTAAGTGATTATTAACAGGGTTAATTGTGATTGTAAAAAAATGGAACTGTCACATAGGGTTGGTCAATCTTACCATTCTGCTGGGTGTAACCTGAATCATCTTGGAAGAAGAAAGTTCAGATCTCCCAACCAACATAAAAGAAGAGCCGAGAGTGGAGCATGTCCCTTGGACCTCAAGAGCCTGTGCATTGAATCCCAGAGAGAGAAAGTAGTGACACTAGAGAAGAGGGGTGGCGTGGAAGAGGAGCAAGATTAGCAGGACTAGGAGTGAAAGCATGAGACACAGTAGTAACGCTTTCCACTCGAGTATATACAGTAGGTTTGCTGGCTCAGCGTGAGAGCTGACATGATGAAATGGTAGAGCCTTTGGGCATTTATCCTCATCTCTGAAAGAGCTTTATAATACTACTCAAGCAGGGCAACGATCAAGGGGCGATGTGGCTGAGGGGCCAAGGAAGCCTGAAAGGCTCCCCGGTGGGCACAACAGAAAAGAGGACTGTCCAAGTGACTGTGACCTGAGCATATCGGATCTTGAATTTTTAGCTGTAAATTTCATATTTGTGAGGATTGACTGTGAATTCCTTGTTACCAAGGAGGGTGCATGAAACGTTTTCTAAATGAGAAGTTATTAGACTCTAGACACAGTGGGGGGGAAAACAAATACACAACCTTATTTTGGAAAAATTTATGTCCGAAATAGTCTTCCTCAGATATGGATTTACCAAGAGTGGTCACATGTATGGAGAACCCATTTTCCCCTCCTTGTAAAGTATATCTTGTGACATCAGAATTCCTAAATACAAAAGGAAAGCGTTGGCATTAGATTGGAACAACTGTGTTCCTCATAAACATGGGAAAATCAAGTTGAACCTTGGAGTAATGGAAAGAGGCAGCGAGGAAAATAAAGAATGAGGAGAAGAAGACACTCCGTACCCTGTTCCAGCACGTAGCCCTTTACCACATAACGGAATGGGGGTGGCAATACCTGGTAATTACTCACTGAAGGCGAATTTTAAAGTACCAAAGACTAGGCTAATTCTACAGAATAGAAGAAAAGCAATCACCTGCTGAGAAAATCAGTTTGGGTCTGACCTTGCAAGTTATTTTAGCTCTTAGGGTTTCATTTTTCATTTTCAAAGAAGAATGAATATATTTACTGATAGCAAATACTCATCTATGCCTCTTTTTATACAACAAATTAACTAGCATAACTTACGCTTAGAGATTTCTGGAAAAAAGCATACAATAAAGTGTTTATTTACAGAATATCTATGTTTATTTACAGAATATCTACTCTGACACAGAATTAAATATCACAGCAGAACTGGCAAGGATACGTTATATTTGTAGAGCATAATACTAAAGTGTTGCACACTTGTCTTATCGATACATGTTTATTGCGCTTTAATACTCTGCCTTGCGGTGGTTAGGTGCCATCGAGTCAGTTGCAACTCGCAGTGACCCTGTGCACAACAGAAAGAAGAACCGCTCGGTCCTCCTACAGCTTCGCAATTATTATAGTCGAGCCCGTTGCTGCAGTCACTGTGTCAATCCATCTTATTGAAGCCCTTCCTAATTTCCACTGATCTTGGACTTTACCCAGCATGATATATTTTCGCAGGGATTTGTTTCTCCAGATAACAAGCCCAAAGTATGTGTAACGAAGTCTATCCATCCTGGCTTCCAAGGAACAGTCTGCATTCTATTATTTTGAATACTTAGGCTTTTCAAAATCCCATCATATAAATGTTCAAGGCAATATCCAAAAGCATCATTCCCATAATTAATTACTTACTGAGTGTATTGACACCAAGGAAGCATGTTTGTTTTGTAAAATATTTAGGTTATCACTGCCGATGATTTCATTAACATTAGTTCCTAATCAGACCTATGGCATTGCATCTTAAAAGCTATTAGGAAAATATTCTTAGGCACTAGGACATTCGATCATTTCTTCCCCTCACTACTCTCCTACTTGCCAGTAAGATGAAGAGATATTAGAATTGCTGTTCCTGTCTGGTGGATTAGGTTTAAGTATTACAGCGAATGATCAGAGGTCTAGCGCATGCTGGGAAAATCCATACATTCTGCTGTAACATTAAAGCAGTACATTTGGGAACTATAAATACAAGCTTTTACACCATAAGCCGTATTCACACAGAAAATGTATCAAGCTTGTATAGGTCCACCCTTATGAGAAGTTCGGCAAACATAAAAATGTTTGGGACCCCATCTTCCTAGCTTGTATTGATTTCACTAAAAATCAATAAAGACTTATAAATCACATTATTTACATATGTATGAGTAATGGTCCCTAAAAAGTCTTCCTAATGGGATCACTAGCCTGAGATTTAAGGCATTGTGGCCATTGCATTCTGAGGGCTACCATGATGTATGAAAATAGTTTACCAAATTCTCAAAGCCATGTTTCATGTTGCTTCTCTTTGTTTTGCTTTAAATGAAGAAAAATTGTGCATGTCAAAAGAAGCTGATCAACTTCCTGTCTAAATAATTTTCAAATTAAAAAATACTTTCTAGACTTGTATTGATTGATTTAGTTTCCTTGTTTCATCTTCTGTATTCCTTTCATTCAACTTTATCAAGCTAATTCTAATGTGATTTAATTTTATCATTTTCAACCTACCATGGTATATTTCCAATTATTCAAATACAGAGTCTTAATTTTCTTTGTCTTGAACTGATGGTAAGATCAAGAACTTATTTTTAAAAGCAATATCACTATAAGCCTTGTTAAGAGGAAGATCCTCAATGAGATGAAGTCTCCCAGTGGCTGCAACAATGGGCCCACGTATGACAAACATATGACAAATATTGTGAGGATGGCTTATGATCGGGCTGTGCTTCATTCTGCACACTGTAGGGTGATAATGAGTGCATGCAACTGTACAGCAAGTACATGAGAATACAAATTTCTGGTTTGTACTGACTCATTGAAACATGAGTCATTTTTCTAATATTTATGTTTTCTTTAATGCATATGTCATATGGACTTTATTTGCCATCAAAGACATTAGCTAAAGTAATAAACTAAGCTTTACCTGCACTATGAATCTAGGTGAATAAGACTGGCAAACTAATCAACTTGATTGGGCCAATATAGAATGGTTTCCACAAACATCATTTTTGCCATTAATGTGATATTCACTTTTCCCTGGACTTATTATTTGCACAACTCAATAGCAATTGTATGCACATGGCTTTCAAGTTTTAGACATATTCAAAATAGAATACAAAGCCACAAGAACAGCCTTTCAAGTGTGATGACTCAATGTGTGTGTACACTCACAATACTTCTATACTTAGAAGTTGCTAAAGAGGATAATGGGTCAACAGGAATGTAGAATAACTCTTTGTACCCAACTCCAGTTCTCAGAGGTGAAACAACTATGACTCAAAAAAAAGAGATGCATTTTTGTGGAAATTTTATAAAGGAATGAAAATTTTAGAGAGAATATAGCCACACACACAGGTAAACTTTATAAAGCCCCTTGAAACTCATGAAGATTATTTTTTATCTTTGCCCTGGGGCATTTTGAAAGCATTCAGCACTATAATACCAAATTTGATATTTTAGATGAATTTAGTTCATTACTGTTTATTGCTGAAATTCTAATAGAAGCTACTGGCAAGCTTGTTCCATAACACCAAAAAGTAAATTTTAAGTTATTTTAAAATTGCATTGTACAAAGTAAATTTTGTTTTCTGCAAAGTAGCCTAGAACTTTTACCCAAAGCTTATCTTGCAGCATTTAAGAAGGCATATTTCATTTCTCAGTTACACACCAAAAATAATATAGTTCACTTTTACTCAGTCCACTGAAGTATATGCGTCTAAGGCAAATATAAAATTCAGAAATATATTCTTTCACTAACTGGCAGTTTTTGGAAATGCAGACAACTTTAACCGAACATGGTCTTATGAAATAGGAATGGCAGGTTCAGAGCTGCAAGACCTCTTATCATTTCAGTTTCCATAGTCTATGCTGATTTTCTTCTGGCATCCACGCTGGGCTTTGCTTTTCTTTCCCCGTCCTCCTCACGACCTTTGACTCTCCTCACATGGGATGTTCTTGATGTCATCTGACAATATCTCAGATCTTCTGGCCTTAGTTTCCAAGATTTCAAATCTGTTCTTCAAATGTTCTCTAAATTCCATCAGGGTTTAGAAGCAGTTTATTTTGCTTCTTTCTCGTGGACTCATTTTAGTTTCCTTCAACTTAAATATATATATATATATATATATGTTTTATATATATATAATTTTCTTGAAAAAATGTTTCATGTAATTAAGAAGCCATTGGTCTTGAAAAATTGTATCATGAAGTCTTCAGCTTCATTCCCAACTACTGCTCCCTCCCAAATTTCACAAATTTCACAAATTTCATTCCAATCATCATTAATGATCAATGCATCTTGATTGCACATTTGATCATTTTCAGAATAAAGAAATTGGTAGAATTCTTCCGTTTCTTCACCACTAGCTTTAATGGTTGGTGCATAAATATGAATAATAATTGTATTAACTGGACTTACATGAAGGCCTATGGATATCATCCTATCAAAGACATTATTGTAATTCAAGACAGATTTTGAAATGCTCTTTTTGACAATGAATTGGACATGATTCTTGAATTAGTCATTTCCTACATAGTATAGAATATGATTTTCTGATCCAAAATTGTTAATACCAATCCATTTCAGCTCCCTAATGTCCACGATAGCAGTCCTTATGAGTTTCATTTCAATTTTGATGATTACCAATTTTCCTAGATCCAAACTTTGTACATTTCACAGTGATTATTAATGGACATTTTTAGTGGTCTCCTCTCATTATGAGTCCTTCTCTATTCGCGGATGGTCTTTAAAGTTTTACTCTATCCACGTCAACTCTACTTTGATTAGTTAGTTCTTTCCCACTTTTATTTTGAAACTTCCAAACTGGCAAACTGACCTTGTGTGATAGTTAGATTTTTTGGTGCCAACATGGCTCCAGGAAGAACATGTGAGCAGAGTTTAGCCTGTCAGGTCACAGCTTCATTGGAGAATAAACTAGGTAAATGGCTTTCTGAGGCTGGGCTCCTTCTCTCTGACTCTCTGGAGGCAGGCCACTCTCTCTCTGCTCCCACTTTCCATGTGAAGCCATCCTGAGACCTGCAAGAACCCTGGAGATGCTTCCTTTGCCACTGGATCCACAAGACTTCCCACCCACTGGCCTATGATCTTCCTGCATTCTGCATAGTGTGCTGCGTGACTCTGAAGAGGGATTTATGGACTAGTATCTGACTATGGGCTAATATTGGACTTAGGGAATTGATCTGGACTGGGTTGGAGTGTTTTCCTGATTATAACTACTTCTTGATATAAATCTCCAGATATAAACATATAAACATATGTCAGTGTCAATGAATTTTTTTCTTTAGTCAATCCAGCCTAACACACCTTATGACACTGTATCTGACAACTTTATGTGCTATTCACAAGGCTTTCAGTGGCAAATCCTCCATAAGTGAACAGCATATTCCTTTTGTGTAGTCTGTTCTTAGTTTAGAAGTGCACTGAACCTTGTTCACCATTGATGCCCCTGGGAGTGTTTGAAACAGTATTTGAGCAGAGAGCGCCTAAATATAATAAAATCTGTAAGTATTTGGTGTCAGAAAGCCAGAAGGGAAAAACACTCTTTGCATATCTGCACCTGAAAATATGAAGGAAAAATGCTAGCCTGGAGTTGCAAGACTGAAGAATTCCAAGGACAAAATACTGTACAATGAAGGAATCATCAAGAAGAAGATGGAAGGAACAGAGCCACTGTGTCAAAAAGAATTGTGCAATGTTCAACCGTTTCAAGAGGCAGCATATGAACAAGAACCAATGGTATTAAAGGAAGAAGTCTAAGCTGCACTGAAGGCATTAACAAAAGGCAAGGCCCCAAGTCCTGATGGATGGAATACCAACTGAAATGTGTCACTAACTTGATGAAGCACTGCACGCAGTCACTTGCCTATGATAGTACATTTGGAAGACAGCTAGCTACCTGGCCAACCGACTGGAAGAGTTCCGTATTGGTGTCCATTCAAAAGAACTGCAAACCAACAAAATGTGAAAAGTTACTAAACCATATTATCCATATCAAAAGCAAGTATGATCATTAAAGATAATTAGATAATTAAAATTAATTAAAAACTGAAGATAATTTAAAAATAGCTGCAGCAGCTCATCAGCAGGGAATTACCCGAAATTCAATGTAGCTTCAGAAGAGGTTGTAGATCAAGGGACATTATTACTGCTGTCAGATAAATCTTGGCTGAAAGTGAAAAATAACAGATATACGTTTGCTTACAATTTACTGACTACGCAAAGGATCATAACAAACTATGGCGTGTTAAACTGGATTGACTAGAGAAACAAATCCAGAGATAGTTATATGTGTGTAAGAAAGAGCTTTATATCAAAGAGTAATTGTATATCAAGGAAACATCCCAGCCCAGATTCAGATCAAGTCCATAACCCTGATAATAATCCATAAATCCGATAATAGTCCATGAATCTCTCTTCAGACTCACACAGAACATGCAAGGCTGCAAAATGCAGGATGATCACCAGCCAGTGGGTGGAAAGTCTTGAGGATCCAGTGGCCATAGAAGCATCTCCAGGGCTCTTCCAGGTCTCAGTGTGGCTTCCCATGACTTGTCAACAGGAAAGTGAAGCAGAGACAATGTGTGGTCCACCTCCAGGGAGAAAGACAGGAAGTTCCCAGAAGCCTCATGAGAAGGCCACGCCCACAATGAGTCATAATCAGGTTATGACCTGATTGACAAGCTAGACTCCACCCCTATACTTATTGATCAAGTTGACATGAAATTATGTCACTACCACATATGGATAGCTTTGAAAAGAATGGGAATTACAAAACACTTCATTATATTCATGTGGAGCCTGTATATAGTTCAAGAGGCAGTTGTTCAAACTCGGGGTAATACTGAAAGGTTTAAAATCAGGAAAGGTGTGTGCCAGTATTGTATCCTTTCACCATCTTTATTCAACCTGAATGCCGAGCAAATACTCCGAGAAGACAGATGATATAAAGGAAAATATGGCATTAAGCCCGGAGGTACATTTATTAGTAACATTATATATATATTTGAAGCACTTACTGATGAAGATAAAGGACTGCAGCCTTCAGTATAGATTGCATCTCAGGGTAAAGAAAACACAAATCCTCCCAAGTGGACAAATACCAGGATTTTACAAAAACAAACTCCCGGCCATGGAGTTATTGTTGACCCATAGCGACCCCACTGAGAAGAAAGCCCAGTCTTTCTCCTGCAGAGCTGCTGGTGGTTTCAAATTGCCGACCCTGGGGATCACAGCCAAAGATGCAATCACTACCCCACCACAGCCCCAATATCATGATAGAGAAAACACTAAAATTGTGGAAGATTTCATCTCATTTGGATCCACAATCAACTCTTAGGGAAACAGCAGTCAAGAGATCAAGTGAAGTGTTGCACTGGACATTTCTGCTGTGTAAGACCTGTTGGGGAACAATGATATCACTTTGAGAACAAAGATGCACTTTCCTCAATTGCCTTATGTGCATGTGAAAGTGGGACAAGGAAGGAGGAGGACTGAAAAAGGATGGATGCCTTTAGTTCTGGTACCGGTGAAAAATGTTGAAACTGCCATGGACTATCAGAAGAGGAAGCTGGAACGCTCCTTAGCAGGTAGGACAGTAAGAGACCACTCCCAGATAAAGGACATTGTATGGGTGGTAAAGTAGATGATCAAAGAAAGAGAGGAAGATCCTCACCAAGATGGGTTAACTCAGTAGATTCCACAATGGGCTCAAAAACAGCACCAATTATGAGAAGGGCAGTCTTTGGTTGGTTGTACATGGAATCACTGTGAATTGGAACTGACTTGACGGCCCCTAACACCAGCAACAACATGCTAGTTTTAAAAGATGTTAGCGCTCAGTCAGACTTGATGAACATCACATGGGTTTTGTCGGGATTGGGAGTAGAGGACAGATCACCAAGTCAATTACTCATCAGCTCTGACCACTGATGATGCCATTTCCCGGATGCTCAGAATACTCAGTGAGCAAAACAGACAAGGATCCTGATTGCACGGTGCAGATTCTAACAGGGAGAGATATGTAATAAGTATTATGTCTAATGTGTAAAATATATACTATATTAAGAATATTATGGAATTTTTTAAATTGAGACAAATGAAATAGTCCAAAAGTATTGAAAAGGGTCAAGTACATAATCATAAACACAAAAGTTAGGATGGATGTCACTGAAAAGGGAGTGAGGTGATCTGGTCTAAAACAATGGCTTAAGGACAACTACTACAGGGAGAAGAAAAATTAGTTCACATGATTCCATGCTCCAGAAGGCTTGAAGGGTGGGCAAGACCACAAGTAGTTGGAGGAGAGAGAATAATAAAAAACGGGATCTGATATGCTATGGATGCCGATCATGTGGGCTCCTATATTAGTCACACATGATTTGGGGAAAATGAACAGGGCCATGACATAGTATGAGTTTCATTTGAACATGAACTTTTTGGCTTTTCTGTTGAGAAGAGAATAAATAAAGCTATGTGAACAGGCAGCAAGACTAATTGGAGGTAATCTCTACAATCCACGTCAAAGATGATGGCAACACGAACCACAGTGACAGCCATTGGAGGTGGTATGGATTGGTGGAAGTTTGCTTAAAACAGGTGCAACCCTGTGTAGTGCTATTTTGTCGTTCCCCCTGCTCAAAGTAAAGCTGTTTCTTATCTAGCCCTGTCTGCTAGTCTCTTGTAGCAGCCCAGGGACACTTAGTCTCATACATATTTAAAACAAAACAAAACAAAAAAAAACAGGTGAAACCAGTGAAAAGGGAAAGATTAGAAGTTCTGTTTGGGACATGTTAAGGTTTATGAGACTTAAAACAAACAAAAAACTTACTGTCATCAAATTGATTTCAACTCCCTATAGGACAGGATAGAACTGCCTCTGTGGGTTTCTGAGAATGTAAATGTTTACAGCAGTAGAAAATCTCATCTTTCTCCAGGAGAGTGAGCAGTGGTTTCGAACTACTGACCTGGTAGTTAACAGTCCAACACGTAACCACGACACCATGAGGGCAGGTCCTAATTGTCATTAACAATTAGGAAGTGACAAATTAAACTCACAATAAAACATCACCGCATCACACGAAATGTCCATAGACTAATAGATGGATACAGAAATTATGAGACGGCCTTTTCTTCCACCCCATGTCATCCAGTCAGCTCTGACTGACAGTTTTACAGTGCAGAGCTGGGCGTTCCCTGAGGGTTCTGGAAATCCTTACAGCAGCAAAAAGCTTCATATTTACCTTATAGTTACATTGACTTTATGTCTAGAAACCCAGTGTGTAACTGTCTACCAGTCCTCTTTATATGCTACAGCCATAGAATGTGATATTGTTGTTATTGCTGGTGCCATCTGGATGGTTCTGAACCACAGCACTCCTACGCACAACAGAAGCAAACACTGCTCTGCGCCATCCTCCCAGCTGTTTCTTTGCTGGATCCCATTGTGTCAGCCTCTGTGTTGATCCATCTCAGAGAGCCTTCCTCTTTTTCACTGCCCCTCTGCTTTTCCAAGCCAATAGCTATTATACAGCCCCAAAGAATGAAATACTGACACCTGTTACAACGTGGACGCACCTTAACACCAGTAGGCTCAGCAAATGCCACCAGTAACAAAGTACCTAATTTTATAGGTTTCCATTCACATAAAATATACAGATAAGGAATATCTATAGAGAGAGAATGTAGATTGGTAGTTGCTTAGGGCTTGGATGTAGGCTGTAAGGAATACGGTGGTGATAGTTAAGTATGTGAGTTTTATTTATGAGCTGACAAAACCTTTCTAAAATAGACTATAGTGATATTTTGTGCCAAGATATAAATATTCTTTGAATTACATATAATTTAACTGGGTGAATTTTAAGGTATGTAAATTATATTTTAATGGATCTGCTTTAAAAATACTGATAGGTCCATGCTTTTGAATACACATGATGCCCCATAAGCAGTTGGCTTCATCCAAGCTCTGGGTTGGAGATGTAAATGAAGAAGTTGTAAGCAATATTTAAAGCTGATATGAAATGAGTTTCACCAACGGCATGAGAGCACAGAGAAAAGAGAATTAAACCAAGGAATAGGCTCTGTGTATTTCTACAGAATGTGGTTTTTTTTTCTGTCCCGAATCACATTCTGTTAACTTACCTTTGGCTCCAGTTGTTGCTGTGGCAACCAGTTGCTACACAGGTGCAGCCCGTTGGCACCTGGCCTCAGCTCTTTTTCTCCTGGGTTTTGTCTTGAAATGTCTCTGGAGCTACTGCCTGGGAACCTGTGGTAGCCTGATTAGTCCTTCCAGTTCATGCACACCCCCCAAAAGTTTTAAAGTGCTGTTCACAGCTACAGAGTGAGGTGGGCAAACCCTTGACCCACCCATATTGTTGTTTGTTAGCATCTGGAATAGGGCACTCCTTGAAGCGTTGGACATAGTTTCTCATAAATCCCCACAAAGACTGAGTCCCTCTATCTACAACAGGTGAAAGCTTCTCATAAATTGTCCTTCTTTGGTTTTCCTCCTTTATGCATCTCACTCCCCTTCCCCGATTCATTGGGAACATTTGATGCACCATCCATCCAAAGGCAAGCAGTATCTCAGGTTTTGATTTGGGGCCAAAGTCAGGATCAGGCAATGAGTGTGAAGAAAACATAGAGAACATAGCTTGTATTGCGGGAGAGGCAGTGGATGGACTGGTATTCTCTGTATAGACAAGAATTGGTCTGGATTATTCCATGTGCCCCCATATTATACCCTGTGACTTTCCATTTTCATGAATCAATCCCTCTCTAGTATTATTGTCATTATTTTTATTGCAATTCTATGCCATGTTCATCAGTGTAAAGGTTTCATAGTGTTTAAAATAGGACCTGGTGGCATCGTGGGATCAGGATCCCCAGTGGTGCCTAGGCACTGGGATGTCAACCATGAGATTGGTGGTTCAAAACCACTCCAAGGGACATATGAGACTGTTTGTTTCTGTAAAGATTTACCATCTCTGGAACCCTTTATAAAGTCACTACGAGTCGTAGAAAGCCTGTATAGGGTCACTATGAGTTGGGATCAACCAGCTGGCAGTGGGATTTAATTTATAAAATAGTGTTTAAACATTAAGGGTAATGTTCGAAAACAAACTATTCCAGGTACTTCACAATGGGTCAATCATCTGCTTCAAGTTTTCTTCCCATTTCTCATACATCCATTGAATATGATTCATAGATTGAAGGCGCTCCAGGTGGAGACTCATGATGTGCTGGCGAGGGGAAAGGTGAAGACTTTGTTTGCCTTCAGTGCCCTTTACTGAAGGCCTTCAGCTTTTCCTCCATTTGTAGGAAAGTACACTTATCTCTAGGACCGCGGGTGGCAGGGTCTGTAGTGCATTGGGCTGGAAACTGCAAAGGCAGCAGTTCGAAACCACTAGCCCTTTTCAAGGGAGAAAGATGAGGTTTTCTGTTCCTGTGAAGACTTACAGGCTTGTAAACCCAAAGAGGCAGTTCGACTCTGTCCAAAAGATCACTATGAGTCAGAATCCACTTGATTCAATGGCAGTGAGGTTTTTGTTGCTGTTGTTTGGACCCCCATGTCTACAATGGGTTCTACGCTTCATATTTACACATCTTTATAGGGACTTACTTTTTATTCTTTCATGGCCCCAAGTGAAGATAGCCAATAATATCCTGTGTCACCATTCATAAGATTGCCTGCTCCAGACTCAACTGATTGTGGGATTCTGGGGTCCATGCAATGGGGCGTGGAAACTTGGGAGCTCCCTGAAGTCATTAACATTCCGCTGTGCAAAGCATTGTTCACTTAGTTGACCCTGCCCAACTGGAACAAATTTCTCTCCGTGCACAAATCATTCTCTATATTGTAAATCAATCTCTGCAATCTATAGACTATTACAGGGACCCTGGTGACAAGTGGATCACACGTGGGGCATGGTCGGCAGTTTGCAATGATCAACTACTCTGTGGGAGGATGTGGGGCTTGCTGCTCCAGTGAAGACTTGCACCATCAAAAGTCCAGGTGGGGCAGGTCTCTCCTGAGAACTCAGGTCGCTCCGGGCCCTACAATTGACCCCATTGTAGTGAGCTTGGTTTGTACTTTTGTTTTGTTCTGTTTCATATACACAGAGTTGTATAATACCTCCCCACTGCAATGTTCCCTCAAGGAACTCTGGATGGTGGTGTCAGAATCCAAAGGTGGCTTATGGCAGTCATCCACTGCTCATGTTGTGAGAGTTGATGAGAAGCCTTGTCTTTGGCGACCCAACAATTTTCCCATTGTTAAATGGGCTGTTAGCTGAAGTGACTACAGGCAAGTCATTAAGACCCTGATGTGAAACAGGTGCCTTGTGCCACGTGCCTTTTCCACACGCAAGCAGGTGGGCCTGGAAGGCACAAAGAGGAGCCCTTTCTTTCTTCCACCCTTGACTATGGAACGAAATATTTTCTCCATGTGACCTGTAAGCTACAGTGTCAAGATGCTGTATTGGGCACAAATGTTTGATTCCCCACCTCTTGAAGAGCCTCCAAATAAAGAAAAGTAAAAATAGACAAGTATCTAGATGGACCGATAAATATTTTTGAAGGGAATAAACCTGTAACTTCCAAGAAAATGGAAGGAGACATTTCCATATAGTTCTAGACAAAGTAGACAGTTGGGTACAAGTGGGAAGAGGGAAACAAAAATTCTGTAGTCCGTAATATACTGCAAGAAGCTGATAGCGGATATGAGGATAACCCCTGCTTGCCAGAGTCAAGGTGAAATGTTACGCTCATTGTAAAAAAAAAAAAAAAAAGCAGTCTGAAATGGAGGACTCACAGGAAATTGAAGGGCTCTATGACACTGTTGTATCAATTAGAAACCTCACATCCATTTTCCTCCCCAGCCCACAGAACAAATACGGACTTTGTTTATTACCTTACCTCTGAGAACAAAGCCTCAGAAATGACAGCTTCCTAGAAACGCATATTAAATTTGATAAAGCAGAGGACCAATGAAGATGGGGGGATTCCTCAATGAGATGGTTGAAACACAACCGCTGGGGTTGAGTTAAAACACATCACTGTTCACCAAAATGGCACAGGATCAGACAACATTTTGTTCTATTATACATTAAGGTTGCCATGTGTCAAAGCCAAATGGATAGCCACTAAGATAAAAAGCACACACACATCGCGAAATCAGAAGGGTATGAAGCTGTAGTACAGTTCGTACTCCCTGCTACCGGTCTGTCTATCACAGTCCAGCAGGGAGGCTCTACGGGTCACAGAGATTCAAGCACAGGTGCAGAAAGCAGCCGCCATCTCTGGCAGAAGGAAACCCAGGTTCTTGAGCAATCAAATACCCCAGCCCCCAAATCACACACCTGCCTTCCTCTCGGAATCCATTGTCCCGGACCGTCTTTCCACCCTCTCGGCTCTAAGAGGGACAGCACCTGTGAAGCTCACCTGACCCCGGAAGCTGAGAACCAATGATGATCTCAGATATTTTTACATGGATTTGCATGGGTTTCCAAACGATTACTGTGTTAATCAGAAAAAAAATGAAAAGGCAAATACTTTTACTAAGTCAATGCATTGGATAGTCTCTCTCTCTCTCTCTCTCACTCTCTCTCTCTCTCTCTCTCAGTTCTTTCGCTCCCTCCTATTGTTACTGCTGCTCGCACATGGCCAGAAAATGCTGCGATCATAGAGATAACAAGAGCCTTTGGTGTCTTAATTAATTGAATTCCATTTGGGCCCATTTTAATGATTCTTCTCACCGTCAGCGCAGGCTGCCTTCCATCACTCATGAGCAAAGAAAATGGGAAGTGAATGTCAGTCCTGACAGTGGAATCACAGCCTGAAAGTGTAGATGAAGTTCTCATGGTTGCTGAGTGACATTAAAAAAGAAGAGTTTCAAAGATATATTATCAGACATGACAAAGATATCCCTGCCTCCTGTCTTTGCCTCTGTCTTTTATTTTACAATGTTCTGCACAAATCATCTTCTTACAGCACAGATGTGATCCTGTCATCACTGTGGGGAGAATCGTCCAGCTCACCTGGGCCCTTGCACAATAAAGGAAAGGTTGCTTAGCCTGACATTGTGTCCACCACACGTTGGCCTCCACTCAATTACTCAGTCTGCTCTTCTGCCATTTGCCATTTATGATCACCGACTGTCTCCAGAGATCACTAGCTTTTTTCCTGGCTCCAAGGTTACATGTATGCAATTCTCTTTGCTCAAAACGTTTATCTCCCTTGTCTTCAAATTCATACTAATTCTTGAAAACCCAATTAGAAGTTTTCTACTCCACTGGGTCATTTGGAGACAGAATTGGAAATGGGGTGGGTATGGACTGGGTAACCAATGGAAGGAGAAAGAGTTTTTTTAGAAGAGAAAAAGAGAAGACATTTAAAGGAAGCAGAAATTATAATTGTACATGTACATATAAAAATATGTATATAAATACTTAAAATATATTCATTGCATGTAGTTCTATAGCTATATATTTTATTTCATATGTGTGTGTTAGATGTTTTACTAGTTTTTATTTGATCCTAGAATGTATTGAATACAGCGGCTGAAATACTAGGCTCAGGCATAACAACAATTGTGGGATTCACGCAGGATTGGGGAGTGTCCCCTTGTGTGGTGCTTTGAGTAAATGTGGGTCGGCAATGCCTGACTGGTGTCTAGCCACAGGCAGTATTGGATATTAAACCCCAGCCAAGCAAGAAAAGGAGCACATTGCCACCGAGTCGCTGCTGACTCAGGGTGAGCCTGTGGGACAGAGTAGAACTGAGCCTCAGGCTTCTAGGACTGTATCTCTGAAGCAGCTCTTTCCCTTGGAGTGGCAGGTGGGTTTGAACTGCTGACCTTGCAGTTCTCAGCCCAACTCATAACGCACGACCCCATCAGCAGTCCTCAGTTAAACCCAGGCAATGCAAATTCACTTTGCTGGCACAGAAATGTTATATATACCTTTAAATTGCTACCCCCCCCTTTCAAAAGCTAGTATTTAAAACACTTTTCACTTTCTATACGTGTCCCCAGTTATAATACAATGGATCATTCTTACTTTGCTCCAATTTCATCGTTGTGTAAAGAATTAATGAAGCAGAGCTCACAGAGTGATGTTCATTTTTATTACTTTTTTTGCTAAACATTCTCTGTGTGATCTCTGATAATCACTCAAGTTATTGAAAAAGAGTTTGTACAGCCTTAATATTATTTGCTTATTAATCTGTGACAAACCATAAAATTTGATATTTTCACCATGACTACCTTATGAAATGCGTTCACTTTGTATCTGATTTCAGTAGTAAGCAACATATTTACAATGCCAATGAACTGTAGAAGCATATTGAGGGAAGTATATGAATATCAGCTTTATTTTCACTTGAGACAGCCAAAAGAAAGAGAAAACAGTTGTCAACAGCAAGATCCTACAAATACAGCTTTGACTGAAGGACCCATGTCAAATGCCTATTCAGTCCTGGTCTGCTCATATAAAACATTCTCCGATTTGGCACCTCTCTCATTAAGAATATTCTTAAGATAATATATTTGGGCTGGAAGTCCAAACTACATCTCCAACTCATGACATTGGGGATTGAATTGTGTCTTCTCTAAAGATAAGTGGAGTCCTAATAACTCACATCTGGAATAGTGACCTTAGTTGAGAATAATATCTTTGCAGACACAGCCAGGTTAGGGTGGGCTCTAGTCCAATATAACTGCTCTTCTTAAAAGAGGAGGAGAAGAGACACGGAAAGACAGCCAAGGGAAGATGGCAGCAGAGGCCGGAGCTATGCTGCGCAGGTCCAAGGAGACCAACGGTGGCCGGCAAACTCCCAAAGCCAGCCAGAGGCAAGGACACCGACAACCTGCTTCCCAGAGCCTGCAGGGAAAACACGGAACTTCTGACACCTTGGTGTGGGTGCTAGAAACACCCAGTGTGTAAAGTGCTTTGTAAAGCAGACCTAGGAAACTAATACACGTGCTAAACGTGCATGAAAATACACAAATCAGCAGTGATTTGAGTTTGTAAAATCTCAATAAAGCAAAGGGAGCAATAACATGAGGCACAGTTTTGTCCCTATGTACTGTACTCTACTGAACGTACAGCAGCGTCACGAAAAAGTATGAAACATTGTGCGAATTGCCAAAATGCAACACAGAGAAATGACACGAGCATGCGCTCACTGTTGGAGAAATGGTGCCAACAGACTTGCCGAAGGCGGTGTTGCCACAAGCGTTATCTTTGTCAGAAAAACAAGAAGGCAGTATCTGCAAAGCAAAATCAAATGGGGCATGCCTATATTTGGTTTGACTTTTCCCTAAAACTTAACACCACCTGAGGTAACTATTTATTCTGTTTCCTTGTCCATTTGAACCGTAAGCTCCCAAAGAGGAAGAACTCCGCTTGTGAAGCCGTCATCGCTGCCTTGTCAGTGCCTCAGGACAGTGTCGGGCACAGAGTAGCCTAATGAATATTTGCTGAGTGACTTGACATGTCAATAATGAAACAAATAAAGGAGATAGATAAAATATTGACTAACCTGAGTTATTATGGGGAGAAACCATATCTGTCTTCCTATCTCAGAATAAGGCTTACCCTCCAGTCATTAGATAAATATCTGCTAATTAATTTATTAAAGGAAGTCCTAATATAATCCTTTGGAAAGGAGCTACCATCTGTAAGACTCTTTAAAGAAATCCTTTAAGGAAGTGATGGACTGGAAGAAATAAAAATATATAATCATCACTTATGAATACTGACATAGTCTAATTAGTCCACAAACTGAAAATATCATGATCACTTATCAATTCCGACGGCATCTAGTTAGTATGCGGGTCCGGGCTTCCCCAGCAGGAAGGGGCAATGGTTTCGGACGTGCTGTTCAGACTGGCATCAGGTCTCCACAACTGCACCCATAGGTGCACTGCCATAATTATACTGAAGGACGTCCACGCTCTCTATCCTCCCTCAACTGTGCCTCTGAATGTGCTGACTCTTCTCAAGCTTGCAGCCTTCAGAACGTTCTGTTCTCAATAGTTCTCAACCCTCAAAAGGAACCCGGGTGCTGAAGTGGTTACCTGTTTGGTCAGCAGTTTGGAAGACCAGGCTCTCTACTGGCAGAAAGAGTCAGTCTGACAAACGCACAGGGGTGGTTCGACTCTGTCCTACAGGGTCACAAGGGTCCCAGTTGACTCAAAGGTGGTGCATTTGGAAATCACTCAAATAAGGAATTTTATTTTACTCAGCAAGTTAACTCAGAGCATTGGTTCTATGTGACCATCACACTCAATATTTTGTTAAATGGATGAATAAATATTGAGTAGAAATGTATTGGAAGACATTTAGAAAACATGGTTGTGATACATTTCTGCCTATGTTGCAAGCAGCACACTGATAACCCCTTTATTATGGATATTCTCCGAGGATGTTTGCATACAATGTCACAGAAAAACAAAATATTTATGTTAGCTTGACCTGTCTAGTTATGGAACACAGGACTCTAACGGGTACTGTTATACACACTAGGCATACAGTCACAAACAAAACTTTGTGCCAGTGTTTCTATACAAAGCACTGTACGTATATACTTGTGTATAAGCCGAGTTTTCCACCACATTTTTAATGCATTTTTTTGTGGTAAAATTAGGTACCTTGGCTGATACTTGGGTCGGCTTATACTCAAGTACATATGGTATAAAGAAAAGAAAGTTGAATCCAACTTAAAAGTGAAAGGCAGTAGGATTAGGGTTAAGGAACTCTGGTAGCAAGGTGGATTGAACATTGAGTTGCTAACTTCAAGATTGGCAGTTCAAACCCGCCAGATGCTTCAAGGAGGAAAGGTGAGGCTGACTGCTCTCTTCAAGATTTACAGTCTTGGAAACCCTATCTAGGGTCATGATGTGCTGGAGTTGACAGGTGGTAATGGGTTTGGAGATGGGAAAGGAAGCTCTGATTTGCAAGAGATTCTCCCCTGGAGTCTTCAGAAGGAGCATGACTATGTGGCCAGCTTGATTTCCAGTGTCTGGCCTCCCAGGACAGTGAAAGAAGACATTTCTCTTGGTGTAAGGCAGGTGCTAGGAAGTTAACAGCATCGTGCATGTGTTCCAAATCACCCTACGAACCCTCCTACTGTGCAGCACACAGGGTGGCCATGAGTCCACAACGATAACTTGTTTGGCTCTGTTGGGCTTTTGGTCGGAGCTATGAAGATACCTTAAGGGACGCCAATGGTAACCCGGGATGGAACTTCGAGATAGAAGATCTCATCCTTGTAGCCTGGAATGAATCGTTCAAATACCGTCAAATTATGTTCTTAGATCTAGCTTGAATGCTTAATTTTCAGTTCCCTCAGTGCTTTCATGAAAAACAACACACTCTTTATTCTAAACTTCTGCTTCTTAGCCATTCTTGAATCGCTGATGCTTGAGAATCTGACAAAACTACAGGGCACGATAGCCTAATACATTTCTAGAACAATATACCAGCAACACCACCAAACTTTAATATCGGTTTGGGGAGCCATGGTCTCTATCATTTGTTGACTAGTCAACATTGCTGTATCGAAGAACCCTGCCGGGCTCCTCTGACCCGTGCACATCCGAGGGGAGACTATGGATTTGCTGAGTGTGTGGATAGGCTTTACCTTTTGTCTTCGAGTGATCCAATCCCCTTCCCCCCCAATCCTTTTGTCCTTGTAGGCTCTTCACAATTTCAAGTTGAATCCAACTTAAATGTAAAATCAAGACCCCATCTGCTAAAGTCATTGCCATCTGTAACAGACATCACACTCCGCAGGAAGCGGACCCCAAAGGGAGAGAAGAGCAGTCAAGAAGTGCTGTCATACGCAAAAAAACCACCCCAACACCAGGACCCTCAAGAACTGATAAGGGTTAGAAGGTATCAGCATCTGAGGCTCTTATTTGGAGAGACAGTTTGGTCTCCACTTGTAATGACAGCTTATCTGTTTATGTGCAATAACAGTAATAATAAAAGAATGAGAGTCATACTGTTGAGGACCAGATGAACACAAATGGAACTCGACGGTTTGGTTGTTTTTGTTTTTGTTTTTGATTTTAGCCTGCATCAATCCCATATGGAAAGAAATTATATAATGAACCTCTATCATTCCTCTTCCGTTTTCCCCTGTAAGTGGAAAATAAGTGAAGTTTGACACTATTTTATCAATCACGTAACTTTTTCTAAAAAGGTTCTAAGGATGAAGTTTTATTCAGCCATTGTTCATAATGTACAGTCGGGTGTTAAAACTTCCCTTCTAAGAGGAACTTCTGCAATCTTGAAAGAGCTTTCTAAAGGGAAAGATAGATCTATGTAAAATGCCCCAGTTCAGTTGCCCCACATGCTTAAAAAAAATGGAAGAGATTAAATTGCTAGGTCTTTATTGGGTAGGAAAATGCATTTTTCCTTCTTTGTCTTCTCCCACTAAAAACAGGATGTCTCTAAGCAATGGTTATCATAATATGGGTGAACGCACCTGTGCTTCAAGGCTTATGACACCCCTGGGTGTGTTTATCTCCACTCTGCTTTTAAGGCTCACAACACTCCAGGGTGCAGTGAGCTTCTAATGGCTCTAGAAAGCACCTCCAGTCATTTTTTACCACTTAAGACAGTTACTGTCCCAGGCGATGATTACAAGTTGGAGCAAATTCTCTTCTCTTTCTACACTGCTTCCCCCAGATCATTTAGTAATTGTATGTAGCATCACAGTCTTGGAGATGTGCTCTCTGGTCAGAATGATGATAGATTTTTTTTCTTTTATACATTCGAATGTACCTTGATGTTCACATTCTATATTCAAATTTCCTTGTTCACTTCATGTAGGTGGGGTGCTAAGACTTAACCATCAAAGGTCAGGAAAAGTTAGTCCTCTCTAAAATTCACAGTAGAAATGACAAAGGTACATAATGTGCAATGAAAAACAAAAAAAAAAGATAAAATTCTTAAGCTAGAAAGGAAACATCTGCTCAAATTAGTGTTGGAGATTGACAGCATAGCAAATGATTTCTTCCATGGCTTAATTTTATTTTATATTTCCATGGGACAACTTCAATGGGCCTCTATGCTATAAAATTAAGCAAGCATAGTTATTATTTCCTAGGTAGCATTTGTGACTTAAAGGACCCTGGTGGTGTTGTAATGGACTATTCACTGAGCAACTAACAACAAGGTCAGCGGTTCAAAACCACCAGTTGCACCTCGGGAGAAGCCCGGCAGCTGGTAAAGATGTAAAGTCTCAACCACCCAAAACGGGCAGTTCTACTCTGTGCTTTCTAGTTGCTTTGAGTCAGAATCAGCCTGGTGACAGGGTGGAAGTTCTGACTTCACGGCGGCTATGGAGCCCTGGTTCTGCAGTGGGTTAAGTGTTGGGCTACTAAACTAAAAGGTTAGTGGTTCCACCCCACCAGCCTCTTTGTGGGAGAAATTGAAGCACGGAGCTTCCTCTAATGACATGCTACACAGGCCATCACATGGTTATGTCACCTGGGCCATCGCGTACATTTTCGTCAAAATGCTGTTATTGTGAAGCACTGGAGTTACTCGACTAGAAACATCAGTGATTCTGGCTTCAAAGTATGTAAATTTTTCTTGTCTGATTTGTAACTTAAGAAAGGTTATCCCGATTTTCAAAATTTTCTATCTCCTCTGCAATAGTCATATTACGATCATCATACAGTCTCCAGTATAATTCAGGATTTACAGGTATCAAATCTGTAGCCATGTTAGAGTCAATTTTATAGTATGGTACCTGTTTAAAACAAAAACAATGTTAGACTTCTCTCAAAATCTTGACAGCCCCCAGAGTAGGACTGAGTATGTGTTAATGTATTAATGCTAAATCGATCATTACTAATTAGATCAGTTGAGGGGATAGTGGAATAAGGAAAAGTGACGGTGCTGAGAAAACGTTAACAAATAAATGAACACCCACAAATGTAAAGTGAATTTAACTGTATTAACCTATTACTTTAAGGTGTCTGGAAAGAAAAGAGTCCTTGAAATCTATGCCATCTCTACAGACATGTATGCCTCAGAATTAAAGGCCTAAAACTGGGGAGTAATGAGTAGCCAGAGGAGAAAATATTCTTAGATGAATAATACCCATCTTCATATTCATCAAAGTATGCAGACATTAAATAAGAAGGAAGGAAGTGAACATCTGTCAAGAAACATTTTATTGTTGGTGATTCCTTTGTTTTGTAGGGCTACCATAGCAAAGGTACCCCAAAGTGAATAAGAACAGAAATCAACTTCCTAACAGTTCTGGAGACTAGAATTTTAAATACAAGCCTCAGCAGTGCTGTGCTCTGCTTTGTCCACTCCAGGGGGAAGAGCCTTCCCGGCACCCTGACAATTCTGCTCCTGCGTTGGTTTGTACACCAACATCTTACAGGATATCTTCTCTCCGCTTGTGACTCTCTCTTCCCACCTGCAATCCCGTTTTACAACACTCAAAAAAGATTAGGTCTGAGACCCACTCTACTGTAGTATCGATCTCTCCAAATGAGGTCTTTCTCATAAGTGCAAGGATAAGAAATTGAGCACATCTTTTAGGGGAGACAGTTCAGTCGGTAATAGCAATCAAATGAAGCCAGGAATCTTTGGGATCGTTCAGATTTTTCAAGATTTGAAGCAATGTTGAGATGGTTTATGGAACTTGCCAATAAAGGTGAACATACTCAGGTTTAATTTCTAGACAGTGAAACCTGGGATGGGACTCCTTTTCCTCGTTTTCACCTTTGACAGGGTGCAGTCTTACTCTGATACTCCAAGAGTTGAAGAACAAGGATGTTCCCGAGAGGACTCAGTGCGCCTGCCCAAGCCATGGGATTTTCCATCACCTTAAATGTGTGTGAACATGGAACAATAAATAAGGAAGACTGGAGACAATTTGATGCATTCATTTGAAGTCTTGTACTGGCAAAGAATATTGAAAGTAGTACGGACTGCCAGAACAATGAGCCAATCTAACTTGAAGAAGTACAGCCACATACTTCTTAGAAGCTCGGACGGAGGGCTTCCATCCAATGCACATGTGATTACTAAAAGCCAATGCCTGCAAGAGGACATCATGCCTAGCACAGTAGAAGGTCAATGAAAAAGAGGAAGGCCATCAAAGAGATGGATTGATACAGTGGCTGCTACAAACATGAACAACTGCGAGGATGGGGCGAGACTTGGCAGTATTTCATTCTGTTGTTTCTGGGTCTTTAGGAGTCAGAACTGACACACAGCACCTAAAAACAACAACAATCATCATTTATCTTACTCTCATGAACGGACAGGTTTCCGCCTTACGTCGGTTCGGCAGCTATGGATTTTACCGTGCCATTTATCCATCTTTGTGAGCACTGACTCTTCCCCTTCCTCCTGTCTTTCCATTCATCGTCCCTAGACAGAGATACCAATGCTCCCAGATGTTATGTTTTTAAGTCTCGGTGTGTCACATCGGAGTGCTCTGCACCGAGAGGGGGCTGTGATGCTGGAAGCTATGCCATCAGTATTTCACACACCGTAAGAGGCCACCCAAAGTTTCAGCAGAATGTCCACAGTAGAGCAGAAACAGAAATCTAGTCATCGACTTTGAAAACCTAGCCAACGACAATCCTGTGCTCACAGAAGAATACTGTATCCTATCATGCTAGAGGTTAAGCCCCCTAGATCCGAGAGCAATCAAAATACATATTGGGCATACAACTGGACATGACCACACCAACACTCATGACGATTGTCCAGGACCAGGCAGCTAATACCAACTCTCAAAATGGAAAGGACAAGAGAGGAACGTGACAGTTACCTAAGGCTTATACCCACAGACTTCTTATAAGAAAAGCGAACCACTGCTACCAGAAAAGAAAATGACAACTGAGTCAGACATGGATTGGGCCAATATTTTCCCAGTGGCTGATATATAATCTGGCTGTTAGTGAGACTGACCGGTAGGGCTGGCTCTGTGGGAATCCAGCCCCTGTGTGATCAGGGTTTACTCAAGGAAGGACTTCACGTAGACCTGCAATAGCCCAGGCGGGCTGAGACCCCAAGCAAAGCCTTTCTTGTCCCCAGAGGTTTAATATCCCTGGGCAAACAGCCAAGTGGCTATCAGCAAGTGATATAAGAATGGAATAAAGTGCTCATTAAGAATTTTTCTGAACTGATTTTTCCCGAAGAGTGCACAAGAGATTTTTGCCATCCGATGAGCCATAGATGTGTTCTGTTCCAGTGGAGCCTGCATCGCCCAGTGGCACTTTTGCTAAAGCATTTCCCCCCTTTATGACCAATAAATTTCCCGGAACTGGGTATTTATACTTAGGGGGGTTTTTCCCAGCGAGAGAAATTCTTCTTATCAGCCCCTTTTATGTATGTACATAAAGGGAGATGTTTGTGAGTCTATAAAAAGTACCCTTGATCTTGTTTGCTAGACTGTGCCCTCATCAGATTGAATAGGCTTTCAAGTGGGTGACTTTGCATTTGCAAATGAATGGTGATATGTGTGCCAAGCCTCCCCCCCCTCCCCCACCGCCTCCCCGAGCCCCAAATGCAACTGGATAGGAACTTTATTTCTGGAAGGGGATTTCAAACAGGTCAGTTCTCATTTACTCCCCAGGGGATGCTGTGGAAAAAAGGAAAAAAAAAAAGGAAAAAATAAGATGTGGCTATTAAACACAGCAGACAAAACAATATGGACATCAATCAATGCCTAGAAATAGGCATTGAAATGTTATTTATTACCCGTTTTCATCAAATATGCATTACTCTACTGATGGGCATATTATGAAGACAGGCATTTTAGAGACAAATGATATCACAGCCTAAAAAAGATTGCCATCTTCTTGGCAAGGAAGGACATTTAAATTTTTTAAAATCATATCATTGTTATGGAAGGAATGTGTATAAATCAAACATTTTAGAGTGGCAAGACTTTTATGAGCCATGGCAACCCCCTCCAACTTTCTGTGCAGAATCAGGAGGATGCAAAATGGACAATTTTAGACTGCTACAGTAGATAGCATATTTTCTACCTAACGTTAGGATGGCATTGATGTGAATAAGATAAAATCATCACTATGAAAGAGACTCTCCACCTTGTTTCCCAACGTATTTATAGGTTGGCACCTGGAGGGTTGCCATAGTTCTTAAAAAGTCAATACAGAAATCTAGTGCCTGTCCATCTCTTCCTTCATTAGAGACATTGACAGCTACGAGGAGCCCTCCATTGTCTGACACCAGTACAAGCCATGTTAACAAATAGTTCTCACCAGAGGCAGCCCCAGGCAGCAGAGCCTGAAATTCTCAGTGCTATTTACAAGTGATCCTATATTGCCACTCCTCCTCTGTCTATTTAAATTGTTGGATTGAACTAGACAACTTCTCCTGTGTCTGGTCTTCTACATACCTTTTTGACTCCATGTTTATATGGAAAATGACATTCTTCTGCATAATCCTAATCAGGGTACCCACATTTTATTCCATCGCCTTTGGCTAGACTTAATTGCTGATAATTAATGGATTCTGTGTCTTGGATGTGGGTTTGTGTCTGGGATTTGGATCTTTACCCTGCCTCCTGATGTAGGGTAGGAAGAAACCCGAGTCTGGAATATACTGGAAAAGCTTCCAAGAGTTCAAAGAGGGCACTCTGGGTAAAGAAGGGAAGCTGGTATTCGAGGAAAATTGGGGGTTGAAAATTCAAAGAGAATAAACACTAGAACTGCCAATGAGCAAAGCAAGTGGGACAAATGGGACAGGAGGAGAAGACTAGAAGTAAAAGATACACGGAGAGGTGGTTTGAATCCAGCAACAGGCAAAAGATTTGACAGTGAACTTGCATAGAGATTCAGAGTCTTAGAAAACCTCTACAGCAGTCTAGTCTATGCAACAGTGGAGTCAAGCTGAGAGCAATTGGCTTGGGTGTTAGATGCCATAAGGTGACTTTCACTCCTATCGACTCTCCAGACAACAGAAGGACACACAGCCATCCTGACAGTACTCTTCTCTTTCATTTCACCGCTCCAGCCACTATGTCAATCCGCCTTGTTGGGGATCTTCTTTCAGTGACCCTCCCCTTTACCGAGCAGGATGTCCTTTTCCCGAGAGCGGTCTCCTCTGACAATTCCTCTGACAATACGTTCGAAGTTCATAAGGCCAAGCATTGCTATCCTTGCTTCTAAAGAGTGCTCTGACCGTCCTTCTCCCAAGGGAAATGCGCTTGTTTTTCTGGTAGTCCATGGATCTCTCAGTATTCTTTGCCAATATCATAATTCAAATGCATTTCTTCGGTGGTCCTCCTTATGCATTATACAATGTTCACATGCATAGAAGGCTCTTAAAAAGGATTTATATGATCATCTTAGCCCTAAGATGCTAGGCTTTAAATGTGTTCCATTGAATATATATGAAACGTTAAAAAGGGAAGATTGATAACAAAAGTAAACATTGGCAGTTTTTCTTTGTGCCTTGCACATTTTACTTGGGTCCATAATCAACACTCATGGAAGCAGTGGTCAAGAAATCAAACAACGTATGACACGGAGCAAATCCATGTCACAGGAACTCATCCAAGTGCTAAAAACAAAGATGCCACTTTGATGACTAAGGCGTGTCTGACCTACTATGCACAAGATCAGTAATTCGAACGTCCCAGTCCCTCCACAGGAGAAAGAAGGGGCTTTCTGCTGCCATAAAGATTTAGACCCTCAGAAACTCAGAGGCAGTTCTAATCTGTCTTACAGGGTCACTCCCAGTCAGAATCCACTCCAAGGCAGTTCGCGAGACACAAGCCTCAGAAACCTCACTGCCATCAAGTGGATTCTGTTTCATCGCAAACCTACAGGACGGGCTACCGTGACTTTCCCAAGACCGCAACTCTTTCTGGGTGAGCAGCCCAGCACAAACTAACCCACTGCCCCACCAGGGCTGCTGCCCATGTGAGATACAAGCTGTGATATTTTCTATAGTCCCAAATGAATGTGAACATTGGAAAATGAAATAAACAAGACAAGAGAATTGTGGCATTTGAATTATGGTCCTGGCAAACAATGTCGAATGAATAACGGACTGACAGGAGAACAAAGAGATCCGTCTTGGAAGACTACAACTAGAACGCTCCTTAGGAGAATAGGAATCAAGATTCTCACACATTCTTTGGACATATTATCTGCAGAGACCAGCCCCTAGAAAAGAACATTATTTTTTGGTCAAGTGGAAGGTCAGAAAAAAAAGGATGCCCTCGAATGAGACAGACTGACAGTAGCTAGGGCAGTGGGGTCACGCACAGCAACAATTGTGAGGACAGAGCAGGGCTGGTCAGTGGCTCCTTCTGTTATGCATAGGATATCCAATGAGTCAGAACCCATTCACTGGGACCTATGAACAACATCGGTTTTCATAGTCCCAATAATTCTAGTGGCTTTGAGTTTCTAGATTTCTTTTTTTTTAAATCATTTTATTGGGGGCTCTGACAGCTTTTACCACAATCCATACATACATCCATTGCGTCAAGCACACTTGTCTATATGTTGCCATTATCATTTTCAAAACATTTTCTTTCTACTTGAGTCCTTAGTATCAGCTCATTGTTTACCCTCTCCCCCACTCTCCCTCTCCCATGGACCCTGATAATTTATCTTTTTTTTTTCATGTCCATCCCCCTGTGAGGAGGCCACATATGGATCATTATGATCAGTTTCCCCATTCCCCCATTACCTTCCCCATACCCTCCTGGTATTGCTATTCTCATCACTGGTCCTGAGGGGTTCATCTATCCTGGATTCCCCGTGTTTCAAGCTGCACCAGTTATTTCTTAACACTCTTGGCGAGGATCTCTCATTGACAAATGACCTTCATTCCAGAGCCCTTTGGTTCATTCCCTGTAATGTCCACAGCGTCATATCCCTGCACTTGCTTGCTCATGATTGACTTAAACCCCAAGTAAATAGGTAAGGTCACTGGAACTGGGCAATCAAGAGAACAAGTATGCAAACTACTCTGCCGGAATTATAGAGAAAAAGTGAATACCCAGCATTTAAAAAATAAAACAAAAAAGAATAAAATCTGGTGCTGTCTAATAAACAAACATTTTGAAGTTAAAAATACAAGGTGAATATCCAAAAGTCAATTGCAAAAAGAGTGAAATTACAATAACAACAACAGAAGCTCATTGGATTTCTTATATTAGTAGCAGTTCAAATAATAAAACTTTAATCTTTCCTTTTGTAAGAGTACTAAATAAATATAAAACATTAAGTGTGTTATTTACTATTGATGAAATTTATTACAAGAGGAATATTGGGGAATTAATATTGAAAGGGACAAAACCACTATATTTACATATGACAAAACAAAACATTAAGAGGAAAACTATTCAGAATCCTAAATATAATGGAAAATACCATTTCCTTTAAAAGCGGCAATACTGTTAAGATGTAATAGCTTTCCATTTGAGTTATACACTTATTGCAGTCTTTAAAATCTCAATCTTTTTGGAAATATATACAAGCTAAATCTGTGATATATGTAAAAACTTGACTAGCAATGACAATTTTGAAGAAGAAAAAGACAAAGGATTCAAATGAATGGATATCAAAGCTTAAGATAAAGCTAGGCCGATCCGTACTTGTTTTCTATGAGGATAACAATCCGAACTCACTGCCATGGAATCAATGATGACTCACAGTGACTGTGGGTGGGTTTCTGAATCTGTGGTTATGAACTATCCACCCTGCAGATCATAGCCCACCACGTAACCACTAGCAGCTCCAAAGGAGAAAGAAGGGGTTTTCTTCTCTCATCAATAGTTACAGTCTTTGAAACCCACAGGGGGGTCACTCAGGATTGACCTATGGCAAAGACCTTGGGTTATTAGTATAACAATAGATCTAAGCAACAAGATAGAATAGAGAGTATAGAATTAAATCTACTCCTATATGCTCACTCAATTGAATTTTACCAATGTTAGAAAAGCAATCCAATGGGAAAAATATTGTTCAACAAATGCTGCTGGATCAACTAGACAGCCATATAGAGGGCCAAGGGATGGGGAAGTAAACTCAATATCTACTTTACACAATGCACTGGCACAATTAAGAAAATGAATGAGCAAACCACAAACTGGAAGAAAAAAATAGGCAATTCATCAATCTTCCCAAGGACTATATCCAGGCTATATAAAGAACTACTCAAACTCAATAATAACAAAAGACTAGCTTATCTTAAATGAGCAAATGGCTTACATAAGGAAAATATGCAAATGAAAACTTTATATACTGATTTTTTTAAAACTTGCTAAATGTCATTAGTTATTTGGAAAGTACACATTACGATTACAAATTAAAATTACACACACAATCTAGAATGGCTAAACTTTGTTTGAAAAAAAGCTGTCACCACCAAGGTTAAGCCAAGACATGGAACAGCTGAGAGTCTGGTGCACCACTGGTGATAATGTGAAACAATACAACCAACTGGAGAATCTTGGGGAGTTTTGTAAGTAATGAAGCAGATACCTAACCTCTTCCCAAATAGCTCACTTCTATATGTTTATCTGAAATTTAATATATATGCAATAGCACTCAAAGTAGCCCTAAGCCCCAAATATCTAATATCTATCCACCGAAAATGCATAAATGGTTGTATAAGCATGCAATGTGATATGACTCAGCAATTTAAAAGAAAGAACTACTCACTGATATATACAACGTCATGTGTGACTCTCACAGGGAGTCCTGAGGGAAAAATTTAGGTCACAGAATATATTTAATTTCCATTTATATGAAGTTGTAGAAAGGTAAAACTAATCGACAGTTAAATAAATAAATGAGAAAAGTGATTGTGTCTGAGAATAAGAAATTGACTGGGAGAAGATATCAAGAAACTTTCTGGAGCTAGAGAAGACTATTTTTAAAGAGAGTTGTTGGCTGCACACATGTATATATTCATGCAAGCATATTGAACTATACACCTAAACTTTGTGCATCTAACTGAAGTACATTAACCTAAATACTGTAAATAGATACTGAACTCTAATTTATAGGCTCACTTTTTCCCTCTCGCTACAATGAAATGAGTTAACAATTTTGAAACTAAACTACATCCTATACATTTAGCGAAATGTAATTATGTTGAGGAGTCATTTGAGTCGTCAAAATGAGAACTCAAAATATGAGCCAAAATATATCTTTATAGAATATATATAAACATGCACACATGCACGCATATGGTATACACACATTCATTTTGCTCTGTAAGCAATTTCTGCTGCATCTGGGAAAAGAGTGTAGGAGAATCTATCTTCCTATTTGGTTT
>NW_022111300.1:46657732-46659347 GCF_000313985.2 Echinops telfairi
TCAGCCTCATTTAATATATTACTTTATCAGTGAACAACACAATATTCTATGCCTAACAATTGCAGTTAAGTAACACCGAAACCTTAATCCTGTGAAGATATTCCCCAACTTATGAAAGTTTATAAGCCAGTCACTTCATGCCTTTATCTGCCCAATTTGGGGTATCCAATTCTTATATTGCCCAGTTACCTCAACCCAGTGCTCTGAGGAGACAGTCATATTCTTTGATGTGAAGATGAACCTTGAGAGTCCACATCCATTTAGAAAGCCAAACCAGGACAGGCCAATATGCACCAGTTCACAGGCTCAAAAATCTTCTCTTCATCTGGTCATAGTCTGGTCAACTCAACATAGGCCACCTTGCTTAACCTCACCAGCATGTCCATTGGTCACCTAGTCTTTAGGCCATGGGCAGCATCACAAATTCTCAACAGCCCTAGCCCCCTTGAGCTAGGTCCTGCCATAGGTTCAGGGTCCACATAACTCTATAAACTTCAGACCAACCATCCCTCTCTCCTCTTCTCCTCTAGTTTCTGTAAACCAGATCCATGGGTGGCTGTGGCCAGACACAAACCATCTCTTTATTATAGCATTTCTCTCACTGTCACTCAATAAGTGGATCCAGGTGGTCACTTGGCAAGAATTTCAGCCTGTCCACAGGCTCCCTTTAACATTTAATCCTAGAGAGGAGAGTTTCTCTATGGCTCCACTACTTTTTAACTTCTGAAAAAAACCTCTAGTTCAAAATTCAAAAATCCAAAGTGTTCTTTTTTTTTTTTTTAATCTGCCAACTGCCCCCTAGGCAAGTCTCTTCACCTTCAAATGTCCTGAGTAGTAAAGACACCGAGTGGGGCTTATCTTTTCAGAGCCTTCTTTGCAGGCGTGTCCTAAGCCCATTTAAATCTTCAAATTGGTGGCTGAAACAGTTGTTACAAACTATTTATACTTCCCAATAATCATTTCTATCAAACATTATACCAGTAACAGTGGGCAGAAAAAAACAGTATAAATCTAGCACAGCCAGATTCTAAATCCAATCTTAAAAAAGTAAAGTTCAATCCTTATTTAACTTATCTTAATCCTTTTCTAAACTATTCTACTGATACAAAACATGACCTTAGGTCTCTGGCTTCATTGTCTCAAGCCAGGGTAGGACTTTCTGTCAGCCATTTTGACCTTAGTCGGCCATTTTCACTAAGCAGCATGGTCTCAGAGAATTTCAAGAGGCAATTTTAACACCCAAGCTCAAGATTCACATTTATCACAATCATTTTCACCATTTCAGATAGGATTAACTAAAGACAATTTCTAGGAATCAAAACTTTAAATTCCCATCTTCTTTCCAGGAAACAACCCAGGAAACTGCATGGCCATGTCTGACCTCTGGCTAGCCAAAGAAGAAAAATTACCATGAGGCAGAGGTCGAACAAGCGGCCACTCTCCATCTTCATGATTTGATTCTCTAGTACCCCACCCCCAAGGAACCATAATGTGTCAGTCTGGGTTGACTAAAGAAACAAATCCAGAGCCACTCATATGTGCACCCTGCCCAAAGTTTTGCCCATTGGGAGGATTTTGCTTCACCACTGCCCTTTAGGGAGATCCCAGAAAGGGG
>NW_022111300.1:46659447-46685449 GCF_000313985.2 Echinops telfairi
GTTGACTAAAGAAACAAATCCAGAGCCACTCATATGTGCACCCTGCCCAAAGTTTTGCCCATTGGGAGGATTTTGCTTCACCACTGCCCTTTAGGAACAACCCAGGAAACTGCATTGCCATGTCTGACCTCTGGCTAGCCAAAGAAGAAAAATTACCATGAGGCAGAGGTCGAACAAGCGTCCACTCTCCATCTTCATGATTTGATTCTCTAGTACCCCACCCCCAAGGAACCATAATGTGTCAGTCCGGGTTGACTAAAGAAACAAATCCAGAGCCACTCATATGTGCACCCTGCCCAAAGTTTTGCCCATTGGGAGAATTTTGCTTCACCACTGCCCTTTAGGGAGATCCCAGAAAGGGGCTGTAGCACTGCTGCTGTCCACTTACAAGTGATACCCGCATATCGTGCAGACCCAAGCATGATTTTTCTGTTCCTTGGTCAACTTATCACAAGGAACTTCCCAGGAGGCCATAGGTGCTGTGACAGTGTTGGAGACTGGGGGCATTTGGGCTACTTCTTCATGCAGCTTACTTGTACCTTCAGGTCCTGCTCTAGCCTGATCTCACTTATGCCACTTCCATTTAACAATGGAGTGTTGCTGCGCACGTTGAAATTTATGACTGTGGGTCAGACAATACCCGGTTTATGATTGGCAGCTCAGACCTCACAGTGACTTGGTGGTCTGTGGTGAGGCATTCAGTTTCCACTAAGGCCCAGTAACAGGCCAACAGCGATTTTTCAAAAGGGGAGTAGTGGTCTGCAGAGGATGGCAGGACTTTACTCCAAAATCCCAAGGATCTTCACTGTTGAGTCGCAAATAGGGGCCTGCCAAAGACTCCACACTGCATCTCTATCTATGACTGACACCTCCAGCACCATCAGGTCAGCTGGATCAGAAGGTCCCAGTGGCAAAGCAGCTGGCATTGCAGCCTGAACCTGTTGCTGAGCCTTTTCTTGTTCTGGGCCCCACAGAAAATTGGAGGACTTTCATGTCACTTGATAAATAGGTTGGAACAGAACACCCAAATGAGTGAAATGTTGCCTCCAAAATCTGAAGAGGCCCACTAGGCACTGTTCCTTCTGTTCAGTTGTTGTGGGAGTCAGATGCAATAGCTTATTTTTCACTTTAGTAGGAATGTTTCGACATGACCCACAACACTGGGCCCCTAGAAATTTTACTGAGGTGGAGGGTGCCTGAATCTTCGTTGAGTTTATTTCCTACCCTCTTGCATGCAGATGTTGTACCAATGAATCTAGAGTCTTTGATACATCCCCTTTAGTGGGTCCAATCAGCATAATGTCATCTATATAATGGGCTATTGTGACATTTTGTGGAATAGATAGGTGATCAAGTTCCCTTCGGACTAAATAATGGCACAGGGCGAATGAGCTGACGTACCTCTAGGGGAGAGTTGTGAAAGTGTATTGTTGTCCTGCTTTTGGTGAAGGCCAACTGCTTCTGTTGGTCCTTCAAGACTGGTAGTGAGAAAAAGTCACTGACCAGATCAACAGCTGCATACCAATACCAGGAGAAGTATTAATTTGCTCAAGCAATGACATCACATCTGGAACAGCAGCAGCAATTGGAGTCACCACTTGGTTAAGTTTTTGATAATCCATTGTCATTCCCCAAGATCCATCTGTTTTCTTTATAGACCAAATGGGTGAGTTAAATGCAGACATGGTACGAATCACCACCCTTGCCGCCTTCAAGTCATTGATGGTGGCACTAATCTCTGCAGTCCCTCCAGGAATGCGGTATTGCTTTTGGTTTACTATTTTCCTAGGCAATGGCAGTTATAAATGGTGTCTACTTGGCCTTTCCTACCATAATAACCATCATTCCACATTTCAGGGATCCAATATGGGGTTCTGTCAGTTACTAAGTATGTCTATTCCAATGATGCATTTTAGAACTGGGGAAATATGACAGGATGGGTTCAGGGTTCCACTGGACCCACTGTGAGGCGTACCTGAGCTACAACTCCATTAATAACTTGACCTCCATGTGCCCCACTCTGATTGGTGGGCTTTGAAGCATTTTGGGTCTCCTGGAATTAGTGTCAGTTCCGAGCCAGTGTCCAGTAATACCCAAAAGTTTGATTATTTCTTTTCCCCCAATGAACAGTCACTCTTGTGAAAGGCTGCAGGTCCCTTTGGGGAAGGCTAGAAGAAAGACTAACAGTATAAACCTTCGCTGATGTAGCAGGGTCCTCTTTCAAAAGGACCCAGCCTTCCCCTCATTCAAGGGGTTATGGGCCTACAAACTGGCTCAGGTCTGGGAACTGATTGAGAAGCCATGAGTCTCTATTCTGCTGTTCACCTGATCTAGCACTCTTCTGCCTGTATAGATCAAGTAAAGATTTAGTAGGGACAGTTTACCATGCATTTCACTCCTAGGGACAGTTTACCATGTATTTCACTCCTAGGGACATCATGGCTAAGTAGCCCATGCCATAAGCCCGCACGAGACAGATTGTTCTGATTACTATGAAAACCTTGCTGTCCATTACGATAACCACGCCCACCCTATCTCTGTTGATTCTGTGCTGACACCTACCCCCTACCACCAGGAGCCCAATCAGCCCATTGTAGGAAAATGTTGGAGTTCATTTAGGGCAGTTCCCACTGTTAATCCTGGTGCACATAAAATAGCAATCATAGGGCCCTCTTCACAAACTTGTTCCTTCTGGTTGTGGTGAAAAGTATGTTCTTGGGCACTCCTTGTTTGGGGTCTATGGGAATATTCTGATAGAGCCATTCCAACATACCAATTTCCCTATGTTTTTGGATGTCTTCTTTTACAGTGTACCAAGATAGGTCAGGTACCTCAAATTGGTCTAATTTAGGCCATCTGGCAGCCCGTGCTTCAGTGAACTAACCAAATCACCTATTAGATCCTCTCTTAACCTCTCTTGCTGAGACATTGAAGGAAGAATTTATGCTCAGGGGACCCATATCAAGGAACTCAGTCTGGTTCTAATGTTGCATTCCTTGCACTAGTACCCTACACCTTTAGTAACCATCCCCAGGGATATTCCCCAGGCTTTTGCTTGTATGTATTAGAAAACCCAAGCAGATCTTTGTGAGTATAGCACACTTCTTCCTGAATTATCTGAACCTCACCTTTAGGAACTTTCTGAGACTTAATTCCAATTACTGGTCTACAGGAAGTAATAGGTGGTAGGGGTGTTTCCTGGGGGTTCTCAGCAATATCTTGTAAGGAATCTCTCCCAGGCAATGCTACAGAGATAGCCCCACCTGGCATTTCAGCTTGAACAGTTTGGTTAATCTGCTCAGGTGTGAGTTGTTTTACTAATAGAAGAGAGAGCCCTCTCTTTTGTAGCACATGCAGAAGTTTTTAGGTCTGTTATTCGGCATTTGAGAAGTGCTTCTGAGGTTCTGAGACTATCCCTTTCCTTGATCACGTTTCTATTGTAAGGAGGACCAGCCAACCAGCTTCCCAAACTTCTCATCCTGACAAAACTGCTGGAAAGTATCAAACACGTGATCACCCAGAGCCTCTCCTCTCACCAGCATTTCATCTATTGGTGGTGATACTGTGGATATTAGCTGTGTGACTTCACACCATGGTTTAACACCACCCTCTCTAGTAAGAGTAGCAGACTTATCCATGTGTTTAGGAGTAGAGGCAGCATTCTCAGTGCTGTTAGCCCTACTCAGGCTGGAGAACCAATTCGAGAAGCCCTATTTATTGTTTCTCTAAAACCACTCCCAGTACCACTTGTGTAAGGCAGGGTTCTCTAGAGAAACAAAACCAGGACACTTATGGGGGGGAAAAATACACATATATATACAGCACAAAGGAATATAACAGTTAATTAGTCCATACAGCAGTACAGAGGGCTCAGTTCAACTCACTTTCACGGAACAGTTAATATAGTGGAAATCCTTCAACTCACCAGGGCTTCCAGGTCCAAGGTCAAGGAAGCAGACAGCTGAGTCTTCCCTCCAGGAATGTGGGCAGAGACCGCCCACAGGCAGCAAACAGCAAGGCGGGTCACCAACAGTCAGTAGCTCAGGCGTTTAGTGAAGCAGGCCCCAATGGGATGTCGAACTCAAGCAATGCAAGGTGACACGATCCATCAGCCCCAAGTTCAAGCAATGCACACACCAGCAACGTGACAAAACAGGTCTCAAAGGAGCCTCAAACTGTAACGACACGATCCATGGGTTGTGTCCCACAGGTAGTATAGCTCTCTAGTTGAGTCAGAGAACTAGCTAAAGCAGCCGCAAGCTTGTCTGATCACCAGAGCGGGCGGGGGTCATGCGGGTGGGGGTGGGGGGGGTCATGCGGCGCCATTTATCTCTTCTCCCTTCAATCAAACTGTAACCTGATTAGTCCCACATGTTCCTATTGACCAGGTGGGCACAATAAACCTATTTATCATATTATTCCTGCAACTTTATTGTATACGTATTTGAAATGTTGTCCCAATTAAAATGTTACCCAAAGTAACACCTAATACACAGTAAATGGGAAGATACTTTTACAAAAAAGAAGCAAAAAAATGATCTCATTAAAAAAAACCATATTAAAATCTAATAATTGACAATTACTACATTCACAATAAACCAAACTCAATACCGTCGAGTCAATCCCGACTTATGATAACCTTATAGGACAGGGTAGAACTTCCCCTGTAGGTTTCAGAGATTGCAACTCCATACAGGAGTAGAAAGGCTGTTTTTGGTGTTTTCAAACTGCAGAACTGGTGGACTGAAGCCCAAGGCATAACCACTATGCCCCCAGGTCTCCTACTCAAAAAAGAAATAGTGATTATGTTAGGCGGCTTACAGAGCTCAGGGAGCATACAGCCTTAACAGTTGATAATAAGTAGCAGAAATGCGTGTGACATTGCCTGCAAAAGAGTTTTTATTGGAAATATATTGAGGTCGTTAGCCATCAGAGAAATGCCAGTCAAAACCACAATGAGAAACCATGTTGCTTCCCCTGGCCTGGTGAAGATAAAATCAACAAAACCAAGCACAGAATCATAAATTGGTGCTGAGGATCTTAAGAGAGTGGGCTATTTATCCACGACTATTGCGAATGCAAAAACGGAACTACTGCTGTGGAAAAGTACAGTGACTCTTCAGAAATGAAATTACCGTAAACCTCTCGCCCTCTTGTCTGTCATTCAGTTGGATCCAACCCCAAGCAACCTGTGCGCCGCCTAAGGCAACACGGACCGCACCGCCTCGCCGTCACTGCGCTGTTTGAGCCCATTGTTGGAGCTGCCAGGCCACTCTAGCTGACCTTTTTATGCTCACCTGTAGCGAGTAAGATGTCCTTATCCAGGGTCTGGTCTAATCTGATGACCTGCCCAGAGTACTTGAGATGAAGACTCACTACGCTCTCTTCTAAACCTCATCAGACTGCGCTTAAAAATTCACTTGTACTGTTAATATGCTTCACCAACCGCCTGGGGTTGGAAAAGCTGTTAAGAAGTCACCAAGATGTGTCAATTGGTCTCTATTGTCTGAAGCAACAGAGGAAGAAGAGGCAAGAGAGGATGTGGAAATGGAATGTGTTTGTAATTGCCTCCATGGATAAGTGCTCCTTTTGTCATGAGACCACATGAACTGATGGTGCCTGGTTACCATTACTGAACATTTTGAGGAAGATTTTACAGACAATTCTCATCAAAAGGAGGAAGTGCAGAACAGAAATTCAAGATGTTCATGGAATTCATAGTTTCCTGAGCAATAGGGTTCAATAAACTTATGAAAGAAACTATCATCCTGAGATAACCCTTAACCCTGAAACCAATATCCCCTGCTGTTTTCTTAAAACCAAACACCAGATTAGCTTCATTGGTAAAGAATCTCAGCCTTGGAAATTACATTTGTTTAAGATCTATCTATATGAGATCAATTTGACAACCCAAACTCAAAACCAAATTCACTGCTAACAAGTCGATGCCCAGTCATAGCAGGTCAGGGGAGAACTGCTCCTGTACGTCTCTGAGATGGTAACTCTTTCCTGGAGTAGAAAGCCTCCTCTTTCTTTTGAGGGGCGGCTGGTACTTTCAAACCGCTGACCTTGTAGTTAGCAGCCCAACTCCTACCCTGGATGGCCCCAGGGCACCTTCATTTGACAACAGTGACTCCAAATAGTAGATAGGAAATTTAGGAGGCAGTGGATTTCTGGGAACAGCAGAGGAACAGTTTTGAAAGCAAATGTGAGAATGGTTGTAAAAATTGAGGAATGCCATCAGTGGCCTGAATTGTACATGCAGACGTTGTTGACTTGGTGCACATTCTGTTGTGTATAGTCTTAAAAATAACCACAAAAATAAAGTAAGTTCTAATAAAAGAGAGAGAGAATTTCTCTTAAGAAATGCTAGAAAAAGGGGGCAATATTACTTTGCTAAAGATAAAGCCACAGGGAAAATGCCCAGATTCTGAATACTAAAAAAACCCCAAGTTGGACTTGGAGAAGTTCTGCTGTGCTGAAAGATGCTCTTCCTGCCCCTTCCTTCTCTCATTCCGGGGGGGACAGCTCTAATCACAAATAGGCTTGGGATTCCACTTTTAATTATAGTTCTTGTATTATGGAGCCATTAGTTCCTGACATTCGATTTTATCACTCCTTCTTATATTAATGGATCTTCTCTGTTAACATTCCTAGATATCATTTTAATATTATTACTCATTTTTTCCATACAAAAATGCTTATCCTTAAAGAGATTTAGTTTAAAAGACATCCACCAGTATATATACAGTTTCTATAATCAAACATCTGGACTAAGAAAAAGAAATAGAGGAAGAAGAACATCAAGCCTATTGTTTCCATGGTATGTGTTGGATTGCTAATCACAAGGTTAGCAGTTCAAATCCACCAGCTGTTCAGAAGGAGAAATACCCATCTGTCTTTTCCTGTAAAGATTTACAAAGCCTCAGAAACCCTACATAGGGTCACCATGAGTAGGAATCAACTGGATTAGTGGTTGGTCTTTGTTTTTACTTAAATTTCTTTAATAGAAAACAACCCAAGGCCGTCCAGTTGAGTATGCGTGGAGGGAAACTCACTGGACTGCTGATGGCAAGGTCGGCGGTTCACGCCAAGTGCTCTGCAGGAGAAAGATGAACTGCTCTCCTGAAGATCTGTAGCCTCGGAAACCCTACATAAGGATTGTTTGAGGCAAAATGGACTCCATGGCAGTGGGCATTATATTATTCGTCATTGCCTTGCTAAGTCTGTCCGTACTGTGATTGTATGAAAGCCTTATGAATTAGGATTTGGTTCCATTCAATAAATGTTTATTGAGCACGTAATACGTGATGAATGGTATCTGCCTTCTAGGCGAGCTCAGGAAATACACGCATGTACAAAACCACACACACAGCTGTGGGCTATTCTATCACTGATAGGAAAGAGAATAGGGAAGAACTACTATTTCTTGTTCACCTACAAGGGATTGTACTTGCTCGTTTCCTCTCTACAAGAACCTCATGGTGTTAAGCTTTGAGGCTCAAAGAAGTTTGTCTTTAAGAAATGAATATGATATAAGTAGGGGCTGAGAGAGGACATTTCAGGAGAAAGAGAAGAACTTGTCAAGGTTGGCACAGTGGACTCTCATTCAAAGCTGGTTATGAGCTCTCTAGTGTCAGGGATAACATATAAGGCTAAGGTGAGTCTCACCCAAACCATGGTCCTTTCAATCACCTTATATGCCTGACAAAAGCTGGATGATTGAAAAGGTGGTTTGAAGAACTGATGTCTTCAACTTATGTGATGGAAAAAATATTGTATATATACCACGTACTTCCAGAAAAAAATGAACAAATTTGTTGGAAGAAGTACAGTCAGCATGCTCCTTAGGTGCAAGGATGGAAAGACTAGGTTTCACGTACTTCAGACATGTTATCAAGAGACCAGTCCCCGAAGAAGGACATGCTTGGTAAAATTGAGGATCAGTGAAAAGGATGAAGGCCCTTGTGATAGATAGGTTTATTGTGCCAAGCTGGCCAATAGGAACATGTGGGATTCATCAGGTTGCAGTTGATTGGAGGGCAAAGAGATGAATGCCTCTGCACGGCCCACCCTTCCACCCCCTCTCTCTCTTGCTCTCTGGTGATTGGACCAGCATGTGGCTGCTTTAGCTGGTTCTCTGCCTCAACTTGTGAGCTGCATTACTTGTGGGACAAGCCCACCCATGGATCCTGTCACCAGAGCTTGAGGCTCCTTTGAGACCTGCTTTTCCATGCTACTGGTGTGTACATCACTTGAACTAGAGACTGGTGGATCCTATCACCTTGCAATCCTTGAGTTTGATATTCCATTGGGGACCTGCTTCACTAAGCTCTGGGGCTACTGACTGTTGGTGACCCACACAAAGGAGGACTCCACTGCTGCTTCCTTGACCTTGAACCTGTCAGCCCTTGTGAGTTGAAGGACTTCCAGCATATTAACTGTTCCACAGAAGTGAGTTGAACTGAGCCCTCTGTACTGCTGTGTGGACTAATTAGCTGTTATATTCCTTCGTTCTGTATAAACCTATCCATATATATACATATAACTGTCCTGGTTTGGTTTCTCTGGAAAACCCTGCCTAGCATAGCCCTCAACCAAGATGGACAGACACGGTGGGTGCAATAGTGCACTGACTCAAACAAAGTAACAGTTGGGAGGGTGCACAGGTCCCGGCATGTTTCTCTCTGTGGTCCCTAGGGTCACTATACGTCAGAATCAACTTGATGGCAGCTAACAAAACAGTGATAACAAAGAAGGCAGCACAAAACAGAAATCAATTTGTGGGACGTGATAACTTGCTAAATGGCCAATCTACAACCAATTAGCATATCAAGACATTTTTACCTGATTTCTTTCTAAAAGGGAAGTTAATTAGGAGCAAGAAAAAGAGGAGAAATAGTACTTCCACAAACTGTGTACCCTTGAAAATATTTGAAAACTATAATCAAGTGCCTAAATTGTAAAGGTGGGGGGCGGGGAAGAGATTTCTGAATAACACAAGTTTAGACAAAATTGTTTTAGTTTTTGTTTTTCATTTCTCCCACCTCATGCTGGTAAAACTGTCAGCATTTAATTAATGCATTTTGAAGTTGCAGTGTTTAGAAACTGTGTGAAAACATAGAGGGAAATATTGGAGCCAAATAGCACTTGAAGGTCCCCTTAGTTCCCAAATCCACAACTATTTAAGTTGTCTACAGTTGTCCCACTGGGCTCTTCTAATTCTCCAGGGTGCTCTCTGAGAAATTCCCTCTGACCTTGAGCTGTCTATCTTCTGAGGCTGGCTCCTGCCACGGAAAGCTGTGGGTGCCGCTGAAACTCAGATCCTACCGGGGATTTAGATATCAGAGTCTACTAAGCAATGATCTACCAGGTTTACAGGAATTCCTCCCAGCTCAAGCTACCTGATGGTCTCCCATTTGAAAAGAATATAACCTAGCCATTTTTTTTTATAAAATTAAAAAGTAAGGCAGCGTGAAACTTTATAAAGCAATATTAATTTGAAATTATTAGTCTGCATCAGCCTCATTTTATTCAAACTGCCATTTAACCTAATGGTTGTGAAAAGGTTACTGTTCTCCCCAAGAGAGCAAACTTTAAAATAAGGTTAGAGCGGAAGCCCACACGTTATTATTCTGCCTTATGGAAGTCTCTAGAAGCCTTTGCAGCTTCTGGGTGCAGTAAATACTGGTGCTTTTCTTACCACTGTATGAAGCAGTGCTTTCTTGTTCTTGCTCTTAAATTCACCCTTGGTTTCAAGAAATGCACCTCTTAGATTTAATATTCCAGGAATTATTAAAACCTGCATTTACCTGGTACGTGAACTCCAATCATATGACCTTATGAATTTTCAACTGACATTTAGCAAGAGTCATTCAAAGATTTACTAACTATATGACCCTGGTCTCAGATTTTCCATCTTTTAATGTATCTTAATAGTATTTCTTTCACAAGATTATCATAAAGCTTAAAGCAGTGGGCACATTGAAAATACGTAACACTGTTGTTGCTATTGCTAGGTGATATCAATTGGACGCCAACTCAAAGTGCTCACAAACACCTGAGGTGATTAGAAAAACAATGGCGTGATCAGGCAAATCAAGGTCCTCACAATGACATCTTCACTTTTTAACAATCTCAAGAGGTCTCTTGTGTTGGAGTGTCCAAGGCAACACATCATTGAATTTGACTCCTGCTTCCATGGGCAGTCGCTATGGATCCAAGTAAAATAACAGCCTTCAATCTATTCACCAATTATCATGAGTATCAATTATCATGATGCTACTTCTTAGTCCAGTTGTGAAGATTCTGAATCCATTCTGAAGTCATTCTGAACGCTTGAGTTCCTGATCTTCAGTAGTAGGTATTTTGTCTTTACTTTAGATAAGCAAGACTATGTCATCGGAACACCTCGACTTGTTAAAGTGTCTTCTTTTTATCCCGATGCCCTGTTCTTCGGAGTTCGTGTGCTCAGAATTTTTGTTCAAAATACAGAGGGAATAACTAGAGTGAGAGGATCGAGCCCTGATACAAACCTATCCTGATTTTAAACCCATACAATATGAGGGAGTACTCCCTAAAAATGATTTTTTTTTCAAAGCTATGTATTTAAATTTTTTTTATAAAACAACCTTATCACCTTCAAAGTACTTTCTGTTACACTTAATACATTTGTCAAATCTGTGATTCCATTCTTGGAAACATTTTTCAAACTCATCTGATTGGATGCCTGACAGCAACCACCCCCCCTTTTTTCTTCTTCACCTCTTCTGCATCATCAACTCACTGTCCTTTCATGTCCCTCTTCATTCACAGACACAAAAAGAAGTCACACTGAGTGAGGTCAGGTGAGTCAGGTGCATGGGACAAGAGAGGTATGCTGGGTTTGTTTGTTTGTTTGTTTGTTTGCCCAAAACTGGCAAACTGAGGCGGCTGTCTGTGCAGGTGCATTGTCATGGTGGCAAAACCAGTCCCCCATCTGCCATAAATCAGGCCTTTTTTTACCCCACATTGTTATACTATCTTTTCAGAACCTCTAAATACAAAATTTATTAACAGACTGAGCTGGTAGAATGAACTCCAAATGTACTATGAGTTGAGATTTTCATCCATTTGGAAAGTTAATGGATGTCCAGAATGAAGTTTGTCATCAATCAACATTTCACCTTCTTTTGAAATAAGAAAACCCCTCGACCCATACCCTTGAGTTTTTTCCCATAGCACTGTCCTTATAAGCTGTGTTCAACAGCACATCAGTTTCTGAGGAATTCCGCCCAAATGAGAAACAAAATTTTACAGCCACACACTGTTCTCGTGAATGGGCCATTACAAAAACTGAGGTTCAAGCAAAAATGCTTTTATAAAAAAATTCACCGTGACTGGAGAGAACCTTCCCAGGCAATGCCACTCGGTGCGCTAACTCCAAAAGAGTTGCTCCATGCTAGCCTCGCGGGAAAAATGTGTACGATGAAAGCTCTGGCCAGTGGCACATTTTCCCATTTTGGGGGGATTACTCCTTTGTATTTTCTTGTTCTGCTAAAATGACTGCCTATTCTACTTATAGATTCTGCATGAAGACAATTAAGTGTGCTGGAATTCTCATTCTTCATAATGATATATATAATGATATACATAATCTATTATCATCTACACACCCTAATGCCTTTATATAATCAATTAAACACAGGCTAACATCTTCCTGGTATTTTCTGCTTTCAACCAAGATCCATCTGACATCAGTAATAATATACCTTATTTCATATCTTCTCTGACTCCATCCTGAATTTCTGGGCATTCTCTATCAATATATGGCTGTAATCATCTTTCAGTTATCTTTAGCAAAAATTTCCTTGTGTGTGATATTGATGGTAGTACTTTATGGGGGCGGCATTCCGTTGGATTCAGCTTCCTTTGGAAGGGGCACAGATATCAATCTACCAGTAAGTGGCCAACTAACTCTTCCAGTTTCCTCAGATAGGTGAGGGATCACATCCAGAATTGTACCCCTTTGTTGAAACATCTCAATATTTCTAGAATTAGATCACCAGCTCCCATTAAAATCAGCCCACCATGAGTGACCATATTGGCTTTTAAAATACTGGTGGCATCACTCCAACATCACAGTAGCATGCAAAGTATCTACCTGTCAGTGTGACAAACTGACAGAGGTGTGAAGGGCTCTTAAATTAGTGTCTCAGACATGTGGTTACGTGTACAACTATTTTCGTACATAATAACTGCCATTTACTACTCATTGGAAAAGAAGAACTGGGTTAACTACAGTTAACAAAACTGTAAATCTTTATAGGAGCAGGCTGCTTGATCATTCTCCTGGAGAACAGCTAGTGGATTTTAACTGCTGATCTTGCAGTTAGAAACCCAACACATAAACCCTATACCACCAAACAGGTTCTGCATTTTAGCTATTATGTACTATTGTCTCTCAAGGTGGCTGCTCAATAAATATATAACTATTGTGTTAGTCTGGGTTGACTAGAGAAACAAATTCATTGACACTCATATATGTGTAAAAGAGAGTTTTATATTAAAGAGTCATTATATATTAAGAAAACATGCCCGCTCAGTCAAGATCTAGTCTGTAAGTCCAATATTGACCCATATGTCCAATGCTGTTCTATAAATTTTCCTTTTCAGACATACACAACCCATGCGATGATGCCGAATGGAGGAAGATCACAGTATTGCAGGTGCAGGTGCAAAGTCTTGTGGATCCAGTAGTAGTGGAAGCATCTATGGGGCTCTGGCTGCCATCAGCATTGCTCCATGTAGCTCTTCAACAGGAAGCTGAAGCAGAGGGATTGTGTGTCCAGCCTCCAGGGAGGAAGACTAGGGTTTCCAACATCCTCAGAAGGCCATGCCCACCTAGAGGTACCATTGGCGATGACCTGATTGACAGGCTAGACTCCAACCCTTTCTTCAAGTTGACAGATTATGTAACTGCCACACTTCTAAGTGATTAAATTTCTGAGACTGAACCTTTACAAGAGCAGACTGCCTCACCTTTCTCCTGTGGAGGAGTTGGTGGATTCCAGCTTTTGACATTGTAGTCAACTGCCCAACATATAACCCAGCTAATGGTGCCTACTGCTAGGGAGAATTAGACAACTAAAGAAATGTGAGAAAAATGATTTGATATCTAAATCCATTGCCAAGTCCATTTTAACTCATAGCAATTCTACAAGATAGAGTAGAACTGACACTCTATGGGGCTCTCAAGGCTGTAAAACTTTATGGGGGCATACAGCTTCACCCTTCCTTGGAGAAGCTGGAGGCTTTGAACTGCTGACCTTGTGGTTTGCAGTCCAGTGCTTACTCAACAATGCCACCAGGTCCCTGGTTGGAATGCTAACCACACGTGAGCAATTTGAACCCACCAGCTCATCTGAGGGAGAAAATTAAGGCTTTCAATTCCTGTAAATATTTACAGCCTCAAAAACCTTACATAGAGAAGCAAGTCTTCTCTGTCCTATGGGGTTGTTATAAGTCTGAATTGAGTCAACGGCACTTGGGTTTGGGAAATGATAACTAGCCAATGTAATATATGTATTTAGCACCATTATCAAGGGTTGCTGGAAGTGTTTTACATCTACTAAGTCATTTGGTTCTTATAACTTGGCAAGATAGATACTATTATTGTCATCATTGTTTCATAGATGACTGAAGAAAGTGAAAAACTTGCCCACTGTCAAATTGTACGGAGAATATAATACAGGTTAATCCAGGAGATCTGCAGACAGATTCTGCATCTTTAACCATTACTTAATATTGTTTCTCAAGGTAGCCCCTAAATAGATGAATGTTAGCTATCATCTTATTGTTCTTTTTCTTTTAATCATTTTATTGGGAGCTCTTCCAGCTCTTATCACAATCCATACATCCATCGTGTCAAGCACATTTATACATATGTGGTCATCATCGTTTTATTTTTTAATCATTCTATTGGGGGCCCATACAAACCATACATATATCCCTTGTGTCAAGCACATTTGTACAAATGTACATCTTATTGTTCTTATTGTAAATGCTGTCAACCTTCAATTCTTTCAGGAGAACAATAGGTGAAGACAAAGAAGGAGAGAATATAGTCTTGTCTATAGAATATCTCTTTCAAAGCATCAGGAGCACAGAGACATAACTTCTCAGGAAATTGCCCTGTGCCCCGAGGTCATGAGAAGAAGAATGTGAGCTTGAGGGCAAAGGCAAAGCACACACCAATGCGGGAAGGGGAGGGTGTGAGTCAGTAAAAAGACACTTTCATGAACCTAAGAAATGCCTACACTTTTCTTAGCTAAAAAACAAACAAAAAATACATTTTCAACCAAAAAATTTCAACTCATACTGACCCTATGTGTGGTTTTAGAAGCTATCAATCTTTATTGGGCATATAGCCTCATTTTTTCTCCTGCAGAATGACTGCGGTTTGAACTACCAACCTTGCAGTTAGCAATCAGATGCTTGCCCAACAGCTGCCCCAGGATTCTTTTTCTTGGGTAGTGTCAGGAAAGTGCTACTTAAATTGGATTTAAAAGGTAAAAGAGATGGGATTATGCAGAGATAAGCCCTCCGGCAAAACACTATCTGGCCCACTGTTTTCATATTGCCCTACAAACTAAGAATTGTCTCTAAGATGGTTGGTGGGAGGGAGCAACGGAGAACATTGTAATTCAATTTATGATGTGTGAAATTTATATGAATCTAAATGCTAGCTTCCTTAAATAGCATTTATTAGAATGCAGCCATTCCTGCTTGTTTATGTATTGTCTATGTCTGAAACCGCACTACACAGCAGAGTAGAGTAGTCTCAACAAAGACCTCCAACATGGCCTTCAAAGTCTGTGGTAGTCACCTAATCTGGTGTCAATTTAAGGATTAAGAGTGTAGGGGTGGAGTCTAGGCTGTCAAGCTGGAGATAGCCAATTATACTTCTGTGTGGGCATGGCCTTCTCCTGAGAATTCTGGGAAATCTGGCACTTCCTCCTTGGAGGTGGGAGACACGGTCTCTCTCTGCTCACACCCTGGGAGACATAGCAGCTTACAAAGCACATGGACCCACCCCGATGCAGTGGCCCCTGCCAGCACTGAGATGTTTGCAATGACACTGGATCCAAAGACTTTCTACCCACTGGCCTGTGATCTTCTGCCTTCAGTGTCACTGCATGTGCTTCGTGGGTCTGAAGAGGACTTTGTAGATTGGTATCGGACAAATGGGCTAATATCAGACTTAAGGACTTTATCTGGACTGGGGTAGGATGTTTTCTCCATGTGAAATTGCTCTTGTATATAAATCTCTTTCTTATACACACATGTGTGTCCATGGAATTGCTTCTCTAGTCTACCCAGACTAACACAAAGTCTAAAATATTCCTATCTCGATCTGTAGAGAAATTAAAATAACTGTACCCCTGGTATAATGCAACGGCAAAAAGAAGACTGACACCAGTCACAAGTCCTCTGGGGCTGGCGGGGAGTGACTGGGGAAGGGCAGAGGGCAGGAGTCCATTGGCAAGAACTTTGCCCTTCATGGAATAGCCCTTCTTCTACTAAGACCATGACTCTCGGATCTGATTTCCAAGAGGGCATTAAAAAAATACAACAACCGAAGACATAAAGGCAACCATTAGACCACGACTAGAACTATCACGGATTGGACAAGGCTAGCTCTGGGCACTAGCTTCTGCAGCTCATCTGTGTCTAGACCCAGGGCCAGGCCCACCCGCAGGCCCATGCCGGGTACAGTTCTTTGGGATTTCACTGATCAAAATCTGTGCTAGATCCAGCAACCTCCTTCCCTTTTCCTATTGTAAAATTTAAATTAGTGGAAAATGGTAAACATTTGACTCAAAGCTTTGGGTCCAGAGATTCTTGACAGAGTGGTGTACCTTGAAAATGTCGATAATGAATTTGGTTTACTGAGGTTTCGAAATGTCTAGATGCATCAGTGAGAAACGGTGCCTTCTGTCTTGGACAGAACTGAAAAGAGAGTGAAGGGGAACTAAGAACCAGAGTGGTCCCTGCATTTCACTCCTTTCCTACTCTAAAGACATTGATCGATAAGCAAAAAAGGCCCCTCCCAAATACACACCGCCATCAACAAGCTTGGGGAGGAAGACTGACTGACAATTTTGCATAATATCAAATAATCATTTAACAATCCTTTTCACCTTTCTCTAGTGATTTGCTGAAATGCCACAACCTCATACAAATTTACAACCTTACAAAAATTCCATTTGTTTCTGGAGGCTATGAAAATTAGAGCATAATTTATCCTCTGGCTCTGGAATGACAGAAGATTTGGGGAGAAATATTTTTGTTCCTGTTAATAGTTTTACATTTACAAACTCCATCTATGCTATTTTTCAGTCTGATTTTCACTTAGAGTTGGCAAAATACAACGTTATGGTTCAAAGAGGAATGCTTAACATAGCTTATAAAAAATGTATAGGACCTCTCCAACATTAAATAACATTTTTGAGCACCACAGCTTGGTAGACTAAGTACAAATGAAATGGAAACACAGTCAAAACATAGCTGACTTTAAAAGAGCAAAAGACTCCAGGCAAAAAGTATCGTGACCTCACAAAGCCCAACTCATTTAGAAAGTTACTAGAGACATTTTGCTAAACACGCCAAAACTAGGACTTAGTGTCCCTGTGGAAGTGTCCAGTGGGAGGGGGAAAAAAGTCTGACTGTGAAGATAACATCCAATATTCTTGATGCCATGGTCTCAAATTGAAATCGCCTGCTATGCTGCCTTTCCGATGCCCCCATGAGCTCTTGCTCTGAGCTGTTCAGCACGGGACCTGGTGGAAGCAGCTGCATTTCACTGGGGTGTGAAATTACCCTTAAGCATATTTGGTGAAGGAGTTAAGTTTATTCATTGTCATCACAAAAGGAATCGCTAGCACAGCATAGCGACTGAACAGACCTGGCATGGTTTGGACAAAATCAAGAGTCTCCATTTCTCCCTTGGTAAATACAGATTCTGCAAGGGTATTGACAATGAAGCTATGATTTGTTGTTATGGTTATTATCATATTTTTATCAAAGACAGTGCATTCCATGAGTCATGAGTCTGCATTGACTCCACCGTAGTGCACTTGGATTTTTTGTTTGGGGTGCACGACGAGAGTTTGAATTTACATCCAGTTTCATCTTCTGTCTTCCCCCCTCTCCCATCCCTGCTCTGGAACATGTGACCAGAGTACTCCCATATCGTAAGAGTATCCGGAAAAGTCTCTTCTAAGTATGGTTCAACAATAAGCATCATTCTCGTTTGAATGGTACACATAGCAGCGCGCGCCGTGCAGGCTGTAACAAGGGGATCCATATGAAACGGCTGCCATCATCCTCTCACCAGGAGATAGAGTTCACTTGGGTAGACTCGGTGGACATAGAGTGCAAGATGGAAATTATAACAATAGGGGAGGCACTGGAATGTCCTTCTCTTTGTAAAGCAAAAATAACTACACATGGGCCCACTGATTCCTTCTGGATGGTTGAAAAGCCGTCCTAACTTCTGTGAAGCCTTTCTGTTTAGAGGCCAAAGGTAAGAGGAAACAAAACGGTAAATTCATCCTGACCCGGTCTCAAGTCCCTGGTCTTCTTTTCTTGCTAAGGACAATGCTAAGTGGCCCCGTCCTCTTAAGTCAGCGCTTCTCACCCCGTGGGTCACAACGCCTTTGGGAGTCGAATGGCCCTTTCACAGGGGTCGCCTAAGACCATTGGAAACACATATTGCTGATGGTCTCAGGAACACTCTATCCGTCTCCAGGGGGTCTGCCCACGTGCAGACATGCTGATCTGGTGAGAAAGAAGCTATCTCAACCTTGGCACTGACGTTGGCTTTTTATGCATACTATCGCAAAATATCGCAACAATGTAGTTGACTGTTGTCATATTAAGACTGTTACCCATGCTACACCATGCTTCAAGACAAAATTTCATTTATTTTTAATTAGAAATAAATATTTCACAACATATAATTATGGTACATATTGTTTTGGTGATTAATCACTATGCTTTAATTATGTTCAATTTGTAACAATGAAAGTACATCCTGCATATCAGATATTTACATGATGATTCATAACAGTAGCAAAATGACAGTGATGAAGTAGCAACGAAAATCATTTTATGGTTGGGGGGTCACCACCACATGAGCAGCTGTCTGAAAGCATCGCAGCGGGAGGAAGGTGGAGAACCACTGTCTGAAGTGTTGAAGCGGCTTTCACTTAGGGTTGCGCTTTTCTCTGGACACCCTCATTTAAACGCAGGTAAATCCAAGTAAAGCACCGATCCCAATGCTCAGTGCACTGACTGGACCGCCCCCCCCCGCCCAACAAAAGTCTACAGTTAGCAGCATAACTGTCCTACTTTGCTGAAAATACCCCAGCACTGCAGGGACCAGGTAGGTACAGAGTCTTCTGAAACAGCTGTTTTTGACACAAAAGCCCGAGGACCTAACGAACGGACTTCCAAGTTCACTATGGAATTCTTTATTGATATAAAAAACAAATGAGAAATGGTCATTCTTCCCATGTACCCATCAAATGTATGCCTGCTTGAATTTCAATGATTATCTTCAACATTCATATCAACTCAATGTCTTATTGTGTATCACCTGAATGACAAGGTAAACATGAAGCACTAGTGGAGTTCTCAGGGTTCGTGGTCAGTTCCATTCTTTTTCCTTTACAGATTATTTCTTGCTTAGGAACCAAAATATTTCTTTGGGACCCCTTTGGAAGTGCACACTCTCAAGATGTAGCACAATGGACTGAATCAACAGCTCTCAGGGCGGGTAAGGCACCCTCCTAGCTCAACGGTTCACAGCTGGAACGGCAATGGGAACTGTGGGCCTTTGAACTCAGCAATGGCTCTGCAGTAGAGAAGACCCATCGATCTGTTCCTCTATAGATTAACTCAAAGAAGAAAAATTCCTCACATTTACTACCATCGGGTCAATTCCAATTCAAAGAAACCCTCCGGTGGCTCCGCGGGTTAGAAGCCGGGCTACTAACGGCAGGCAAGATCAGCAGTTCGCCACCAACAGCTCCTCCGCAGGAGACAGAGGAGGTTTTCTAACGCCATAAAAATGTAACATCTCAGAAACCTAACAAGAGCAGTTCTACACTGTCCTCTGGGTTCACTATGATTTGGGATCCCCAACAAGAATGGGTGCAGTAAGCTGTTTAACAAACCCTCCCACCTCAGGTCATTCTGATGCCCCCCTCACCTTGAGATCTTGGATTAGCTATACATAAATACATTAAGAATTTAGCTATGTAGTAGATAAACAGCATCCTGAAAGAAGATCTATGCTATAAGGTCTGCATGTTAAATTTGTATGTTAGTTTATGAAATTGCACTTCTTTTAGATGTGCATTGTCTCTTTCTCGTTTTCTTCCTTCAGCCTCTCAGTTCAATGCCAGTCAAAAAGGTCAAGCTCCCTTTCGGAAAAACAGATTGTGTTTACAAGATTCCCATCCAGCCAGTCACCATGAGCATGTAATTCACTTAGGCAGTGAAAAAACGAAGCCACTCATTCCACCGATGTACTTCAGCAGTCGTAGATCCACTGAGAATCAAACTCACTTCCATGGAGTCATTTCTGACGCCCAGGGCCCCTATCAGCCTTCCACCTGCTTCCTGGTCCGGTTGTGCCCTGGTTCCTTCAGGTTCTACCCCTGCTGAGAACTTGCCTTCCTACCCCAGATCCACTGAGTCACCTGAGGATCTTGTTAAAAAAAATGTATACTCAGTATATGTGGGGTGGAAAGGCACATTCCTTCAACTGGAACAAACCAGTTCAAAGCCTTGCGTCTCTGCCAGCCCTGTTCTCCACAGCTATTTTTACAAGGAAGGGTGAGGGGCTGGGAAGCCCTTGGGTGCTGTGGGCATCTGCCTCAGAGTGCTATGGGCCCCCGCCCGGCCGTTTTTTTTTTAGTGGCTGTGCCCTCTAGAATTCGGATATCTTCAATTCTCATATACTAGACATCTTGAAAGCCTGGGTGCTTCTGGGGGGAATGAATTGCACTAAACTTTCGAAATTGTTCGTGTTGAATTAGTCTGTGGGAGAAATGGAAATGCCGACTCCCTCAGAAAGAGCAGGCAAAAAGGGCCAATTTTTCTCTCTCAAAAACACCATTTAAAATAATACATTGTTTTCCCACAAACAAATTTCCTCATTGGCCCCTAAGCGTGCTCCTTTTATTGTTTAAGACAACAACCCAGAGGCTCATTGCTAAAGAAAGACCCCACGTGACCAAGCCTGCGCTCCAGGAGAACAGAGCAACTCCAGTCATTTACTGCAGAGGCTGGGCCCCGGAGCAGCAGGGGGCCTGGCACGGAAGAACATTTGTCACACCAGGTCTCCCACAAGCTTATCAGCTGGGGAGAAAAGTGGTCTCCGTGGCACCCAGAGTCACAACACAGCGAGGAAGCCACAGCAGCCTCCCCTCCACGGAGGCTGTCTTTGTCTGGAAGTCGCTGCAGAGGAGCAGGAAGGAGACAAGAGCAGAAAAGACAATTGGATCTGAAAGAAAAGAAACCCTCTCTTCGGAAGACACACGTAGTGCATGTGACATGTGACCCTGTTCTTGACGGGAACCTGTTTAAGTATGAAAGAGGCCTTTTGTACTGTGAAGCACAGGAGAATTTATGATTAAAAATGCAAGAAAGCAACCACCCATCATCTCTCTCTTTTTATTCTGGAGCTGGCAGCAATTGGAAGAATCCGTGTTTACTTATTTACTGAAAGTGGGGTTAATGTGTTTACCTGTGCTGGGATCACCCTCTGTGTTCTCCCTGTCTAGGACAAGCTAGCTAGCCGAGAATGTCTTCATTGTAGAATTCATGAATTCAAAATCTATTCTAAGTTCAAAAGGTTTTCTTTGAGCCCAAACCATTAAATTGGTTTACTCATGCTAGAAAACCTGTACTCTTATAACCAATGAAAACAGGTTTTGATAAACAAAATAATTGACAGCTACCTTTGTAATGATCAAACAAACAAAAACGCCCTGCCATCAAGTCAATTCCAACTGTGGGGCAGGGTCGTGAGTTTCTGATGCTATAAATCTTTACAAGAACAGAAAGCCTCAACCTTCTCCCACAGAACTGCTGGCGGATTTGACCTGCTGACATTGCGGTTGGCAGCCTCAAAGTGTAGCCCATGACACCACCAGGATAATGTACCGTAAAATGCTACTATGTGAGAAATAAAAGAACAATCATCATCCATGTCCTAAAAGATTTTAAAAAATGATTCAACACCCATATTCAAAGAAAAAGTATATAAGAAAATTGTCCATTATATGAACCCAAGGAAGAAGGTTATTTAAGTATCTTAAAATCAGGAAACCCATTTCTGCTAGTTATTTTACAGTGGCCAACTCAAAGCTATCCTCCAAAATAACTTGGGGGGAAATGCACCAATTAAAGCAGCACTTCTCAGAGCCCTGGTAGCATAGCAGTTACCAATTCAACTGCAGTTACTTAGTTTCTTTAGCAGTGAGTCCAAAACCACCAGCCACTCATTGGAGGAAAGATGAGGCTTTCTATTCCCATAAAGAGTTACAATCTTGGGCCAAGGGCAGTTCAACCTTGTCCTATAGAGTTGGCATGTGCTGGACTTAACACAAAGATGGTGAATTTGGTTTTTGGACTGATTTACTACTAGTGTGGAAAGAGAATAAGCTTAAGGTCAGGCACTTCTAAATTCAAATCCAGGTTGAACGTGTGTGTGCGCGCACGCGCGTGCGTGCGTGCGTGCGTGCGTGCGTGCGTGGGTGGGTGTGTGACAGGGAGGGGGGAGCCATGGTATTCCTCATGCTCTAATTGAGGTTGATTTATTTAGTGCTTGTTGTTAGATGCTAACTCACCGTGACCCCACGTGTCAGAATGGAATAACTCAAAGGTTCCTTGGCCTTATTTGACCTATCACTCAGCACCACCCCCCCTTAGAAATTAAAAATATCTGGTATCATAGCCCATTATCCAGACTAAGTAAGGTGTTGGCTTTTGCCAGCCCCCTGGATAGTTCCAGTGCCTCCCAGAGGTCAGTATTGCTCACTTTGGAAAACCTTGGAGTAGCCCTGTCGTGTTCCTTAGGCTATAATGTTTCTGGGGAAAGATCACCAGATCTTTCTATGGCTGCTGGTACACTGCATTAGCAACAGAGCACTTAACCAACACTGTGCCCCAGGCCTTCTAATTAGTGCTGACTGCATGTGATGCCCACTTCTGGGGGGACAGGGATCAAGGGTTACCAAGGAGCCTAAAGAAGAGGACAGAGCTAAGGCAGAGCCAGAACACGAGGTGCCCATAAGACCACGGTAAGGTCTTTAGTACTGTGTAAGAGGGACCCAGAAGCCCCGAGGGCGATATGATGTTGGGAGTGACTATTTAACTTCATCAGGACCACTCTGCCTGCTCTGAAGAAGCAGAGAGACTAGTTGGGAGGCTATTACAACAATGCAGTTAAGCAATAGTATTGTATTGAACTATGATGATCACTGTAGGACTAGTGAAACGTCGACCCAACATTTTCAAGTTGGAACCAGGAAAATGTCCTGTTCCACCCAGAAAAGGGCATGGGAAGAAAACAAGGAAATCCAAGTTAGCCCTCAAGACTTTTGACCTAAGTTTCTAGAAAAGAAAGTTGTCATTAACTGAGAATTAGAAGTTTGAAGTTGGAGGAAGGTGAAATATCACAGACGCCTTTTAAGGTCCCAAGTGGATATGACCCTTGAAGACATGAGTTTTTTGGAAGGAGAAGATACCAAGGACTAAGTCCAGAGAGACTCCATCAGTGGGATCAAAAAGCTAAGTATAAAATATCAAGGGAGACTAAGAAGGAGCAGCAGAAGGGTGTAAGAAACCACGCCAGAAGAGTGTGATGTCTTGGAAACGAAATGAAGTGAATGTTTCAAGTAGAAAGTAATAAACTGAGTTACATCCCTCTAAGAGGTCAAGTCAGATGAAGATTGAGATGCGACCACTGGATTCAGCAAAGTGGAAATCATTGTTGACCTTGATAAAAGTGGCTCCAATGAGGTGGTAGAATGACAACCAGTTTGAAATAGTTTCATGAAGAATGAGAAGAAATTTGCATTAACAGTTTCAGAGATGCTTGTCAAGTATTTTTGCTATAAACAAAAAGAAATAATGGAAGAAGAGCAAAAGAAATGAATAAAGGAAGAGTTAATTTTTTTTCTTAAGATTAGAAAAAAATAATTCTGTGATGCTCACCTTCCCAACATGATCACTGAAGTCAAAATGGGTACAAAAGCAAATGTGGTGAAGAAAGCTGATGTGCCCGGCTATTAGAAGATATAGCATCTGGGGTCTTAAAGGTTTGAAGTTAAACAAGCGTCCATCTAGCTCAGAAGCAACAAACTCCACATGGAAGAAGCACACCAGCCTGTGTGATCACGAGGTGTCAATGGGGTCAGGTATCGGGCATCAGAAGATATAAAACAGACAATCATACCAATGTGAATGAGGAGAGTCGGAATGGAGACCCAAAGCCCATCTCTAGACGATTGGACATCCCCTCACAGTCGGGTCACAAGGCAGGGATGAGCCAGCCAGTGTATGGTATAGCACCTACAAAACACACAACATTCCTCTAGTTCTTTAATGCTTCCTCCTCTCCCCCACCCCCACCCCCCACTATCATGACCCCAGTTCTATTTTACAAATCTGGCTAGACCAGAGCATGTACACTGGTACAGATAAGAGCTCTCAACACATGAAATCCAGTATGGATAAACACCTCAGGAACAATAATGGTAGTAGCAATACCATGAGGGTGTGGGGAAGGTTGGAGGCGAAGGGGGAAAAGGGGGAGAAAGGGGTAACCGATCACAATGATTGACATATTAAACCACCCACCCCAGGGGGACAAACAACAGAAACATGGAGGAAGGGAGACAGTGGACAGTGTAAGATATGAAAATAATAATAATTTATAATTTATCAAGGGTTCACAAGGGTGGAAGGGTGGGGGAGGGAGGGAGGGAGGGTAAAAAGAGGAGCTGATACCAAGGGCTCAAGTAAAAAGAAAATGTTTTGAAAATAATGATGGCAGCATATGTACAAATGTGCTTGATACAATTGATGTATGGATTGTTATGAGAGGTGTAAGAGCCCCCAATAAAATGATTTATATTTATAAAAAATGTTTAGAAAAATTAAGAGTATGTTTAGTTCTGATGGAACTAAGTGAGGACGTATAAAGGACACCAAAATCCTCACAACTAGACCAATAGGTAACATCATAATAGAGGGGGCCAAAAATTGAAGTGGCCAAGGATTTCATCTTGCTTGGCTCCATAATCAATCCTCATGCAAGCAGCAGTCAAGAGATAAAACAGCGTATCGCATTGGGTAAATCTGCTGCACAAGAGCTCTAGACAGTGTTGAAAAGCAAGGGTATAACCTTGAGGACTAAGGTCCATCTGACCCAAGCCATGGCATCTTTAATTGCTTCATGTACATGTGATAGGTGGACACTGACTGAAGAAGACTGAAGATGAATCGATGTATTTGAACTATGGTGAGGAATATCGAAAGTGCCAGGGGCAGCTGAAGGAACAGGCATCTGTCTTGGGAGAAGTGTCACCAGAATAGTCCTTAGAGGCAAGGCTGGTGAAACTTTGTCTCCTTTACTTTGGGCGTGTTATCAGAATAGACTCGCCCCCAGGGAAGGGCATCATGCGTGGTAAAGGTAGAGGGGCAGTGAAAGAGATGAAGGCTCCCAGTGATGGATTGACCAAGGGGCTGCAACAACCACAGGCTAGCCAGTGCTTCGTTCTGGACATGGGGTTACCATGAACTGGAACCAAGTCCAAGGTCCCCAACAACGGAAACTAACTAGAGGTTTGTTTTACTACGTGGGCTTGCTTGCTTGATTAACCATGCGATTGAATCGAGACGCTAGGTCAACTTAAACAATACAATCCAAAGCTCCCACCATACATCATAAAACTATTCTTTGTGGCCTTGCCAGCCTCCACCCTAAGACAATCAAACGTGGCCGGCCCCACTCTTCGTTATGTTCTTTCCATCCACTATCGAGTTTGGCCACACATTGACACAGGTTGAGTAGCACATCCCTGAGAACAAGGGAGATTTCATATTTGAAATCCTCCCCCATTCTTCTTTCCTGGCCTGATTTTTCTATTCTTTCTCTGTAATAGACATCACCACGAGTATAAGAGTTTCTAGTACATTCTTTCTAGGGAATTCTCAAACCTGAGGAAAATTAGAGACATCCTCAAATGGGCAGTGGTCTCCTGCAGACCCTTCCTCTAATTGTGAGGCTGGATTTGGAACTCTACCATTGGGGTGAGAAGTCTGGAGTAGACTTGGCAAGCTAGAGGATTAGTAATCTTGAAGTTGGGGCAGTTCCAGGTAGCTGTTTATTAACGTGAGATACAGGTGGCACTTGGGACACATGTCCCTCCCAGACTTGCCAAAAGGATTCAGTTCCCAATGGGGTCCTCGCACCTCCTTTTCTACACTCCTCTCATGGTTGTCTCCCTGGCGTCCAGGGTACACCACTGCCCGCTTATCGCTGCATGTCCCCTGAGCTTCAAAGCTCCCTCCCTGCTGCCTGCTCAATTCCCCACACACTCTTGTTCTCAATAGAGCAATCTCAGGAATTAGGAGAAAATAAGTCACATTAGAGTAATTAGCTGTAAGCGATGATTGATTCGATGGCAAAATGGGTACTTTCATGGGAAAAGAGAAAGAGAACTTGTTAACTCAAATACACTTCTACTAGAGAAAAATGTGTACACGTTTCTAATGGGGGAGGGGAGCTCTAAAGAAGGGCTACTTGACAGAACCAATCCCATTCTTGTGTCCATCACACCACAAAGGAGAAGTATGATAATGACATTCCTATACTGAGACAACCCTCTGCTTTTAACATTTCTGTTTTTAACAGCCGATTTCAGTGGAAGAACACTTTTTC
>NW_022111300.1:46685549-46690324 GCF_000313985.2 Echinops telfairi
CCCCCCCGCCTACCCCCCAAGAAAGCACCATCAAACATTGGGTCATATTAATCTCCCATTTGTAAAATTCTCTTTACTTGGATTATCAGCAGGGTACATATCCTCTCGGAACTTGTTTGCTGGGGAATGGGAATTTTTTCAAGTAAATTACTTTGCAAGCAGATACAGCTATTGCCGGATGAATGGATTTTCTCTTGGCGCTTTGAGGGGAGCTCTGCGAGTATCTGGGCTATTGGCATTTGCAAAAGTCCTCAGCTTGTCTGCCAGGCCCATTTCTATAACGCTGCAAGAAAACATATGTGACACTTTTGCAGTTTGGAACACAGCTCAAGCATCTAGCTTCCAGCTTTTTAATGGGTTCTGTGAACGCATCATCTTCAGACACTGTCATCGACGTGGCCACCTAGCTGGTATTCTTTCGTGACTTCTTAAGATGATATCTGCACAAGTTCCACTCCAAGATTTTAACGGTCAAAGGGTTCTATCCCATGAAAACATACCTCTTGGGATTTAATAACATGCAGCTAGCCATTTAAAATCAATCGATTCTGGAAAATCTATAAACAAGAGAGATTCAAAAGTAGTTGAGCTGTCATATCCTGTCACTCTGAAGCAAATAATAATGATCATGATAATGATAAGTAATAATGACAAAAACAAGTTTTGGTAGATAGGCATATGAATTCACCGCAAGGTAGGGCCTTCAGCTACAAGTAAAAAACCAAATGAATGCTTATGTGCTATAAGACCATGTGGCTTAGTGACAGTGAACTTGACGGTCTGTTTTAAATTGTATCCTTAGTGCTTCACATAAAAGCAAAAATCACCCAAAAGGAAAAGAAATACTACCAGCAAATGTATAAGTGGGTATTCACCAATCTGTTCAGAGAACTTGGATAGAAAATGAGCTATCACAGCACATCCTCCACCTCAAAGACGTAAAAATTCTCTTTCACAAAGTTTTCTAAGTGGTCAGTGTTGCCAGTGGTCCCTTGAACATTGCTTGGCCAGTATGGGGTAACATCGATCATGCTTAGTCCAGGAAACGAGGCGATGATAAAGGTTCCGCAGGGAACAGATAAACTTCAATCTACAGGATGAAGGCTGAGAACCGGGAAGGTGATCCTGCTTTGTGAAAGTGGTGTGACACGCATCCTTTTTTCATCTCTGGCCTTGGGTACTTAATGGTCTGGGTCTCAATTGCACCATCTTTACAACGAGGAGTTGAGCAACAAACGTATGCACTGCGCTCCTTTTGGCGCTCAAGTTTCCTCTGTAAGGTTTGATTTGCAGCTTAACCCCTGGTAGGATATTCTCTTAAAAAGCCCAACTTTAAATTGGATAAGACATCTACCCATTGTTGTATTTCCCCCAAACAAATGGGCAGCTGTCTTCACTGAATATTAGAGAGCTACAGAAAATACACATCATCAGAAGGTCACTGCCGCCGGCCGCGGGGTCTTTCCTGGTTGGGGAGAAGCCATCTTTAACAAGGAAGAGTCCCTGCTGGGGTAGAAGGCGGCAGGCTGGCACTGCCCGGGAATCAGAATGTGTGAAAAGGCCCTGATAATCAAGCTGAAGATCGCTGAAGGCCCCCTCCTAGCAGATGGCAGTCATCCTCCCCATTAGCTATAAAACAAAGGGAAAAAATCCTGGTAGAGACTACTCAGGCAGAAGGGGAAAGGAAGGTGGAGACATGAAATGGGTTTTCCTAGTTTTCTGTCTGCAAGGAAAAGGCTAAGTTCTAAATAGAAATCAGCCTTGGCTCTGCCCTTGCCCTTTGACTACACATCATTTTCCTTTACTCCTGAGGAAGAAGTGTATTCGTGCCTCTTGTTATAGCTGTAAAAACCACCAGGGGACTTAGAACGGCAACTGGGCCACCACTTCCCCGCTGATGAGGCTATGTCTCAGGTCTCTATAAAATAACCGAGTAGAGCAGCGGCCACAGACAGGTCGGTTCTTGAATAATAGACAGGCAATCCCCACAGATTATAAATGTGTTACATTCCTAAATCTGTGTTTAAGTTGAAATTGTATGTAAATCAGAATAGTGAGGTATAGTTCCTATTGACGTCAGTCAGTCAGAAGTTTCTTTCAGAATAGGGTGAGCCTTTCTATGCACCAAAAATCGAGGACGCAGTTCCAGCTATGCTGCAGCACCTTTAGCGCCGGAAGGCAGTAGGAACTCTGCTATTTTGATGCACATCACAAAGGAACGCTCATTGGTTATGATGAACCGTTGTATGTGCTCCGAACTTTGAACATAACTGACTTTACAGGGCTTGGTTGATACCCCGGGTTGTACAAAAGCCAGGCATTCATAACCCAGGGACTTCCTGTATTTCCCGGGGTCTCTCTAGAATGAAAAGGAGGCGAAGGAGGGTATAAATCAATCCGCCTGGCAGCTCTTTCATAGTCCGGGCTTCGGCAATACTGAATGCTCCATCCTCCGGGGAGGGCAGCTGTTCTAATTCCTTTTAAAGAAGCAGCTGCGTACCTCTCTGCAAAATGGATTGGTTCCTCGGGAGCCGGATGAGTTGGCTTTGCTTCCCTTGGTCCTGGTATTCTCCCTTTCCATTGGAAAGGGGGTCTTGCTGTTCTGTAATGTGACTCAAGTATACAACTATATAAAGTGGCTTTGTTATTTTCTATATTAACTATGGCATATGGGCACATACATGTGTGCATAGCTATATCATTTTATCTTAAAATTTTCATTTCTTTCTGCTGTCTTTCTTAACACAATGTTTAGAACAACTGCTCATGTTAGCTTAGGTGATGGATACATACTCAAAAGACCAGTGTCTCTGTGGTAACATGTTCTGTGATTCGTACCTGGTTGTCCTCACTGGGACCAGTGAAATCTTGACTCTAATCAGCAGGTACTGCCCTGTTCATAGCTACTATTCATGTGAGACAATTTAAGATTAAATTCATTCCAGTTCAATAAAAGGAATATTTCACTCCCTTAGCTGGCCTAGTCTACCTTCCACTGTTCACTAATCACCTGTGGTGAGTAGCTGTAATACTACACCTCCCAGATGTAATATATAGCTTCTGCTCTCTGATCTCTTCGGTGAGGAACTTTTATGCAGGGTGAGGAACTTTTTTTTTCCTGCCAAGAGCTATTTTGATATTTATAACGTCATTCTCAGGACAGATCATACCAGTCAAACACTGAGTTAACTTGCAGTGGTGATTATGCATTGAAACACTAACTGCAAGGTCAGTGGTTCAAAACCACCAGATTCTCTGTGGGAGAAAAAAAGTGTTTCTACTGCCACAAAGAGTTACCCTTTCAGGAATCCACAGGGGCTGTTCTACACTGTCACACAGGGTCACTGTGACATGAAATCTATTTGATGGCAGTCAGTTTGGGTTGGGGAATGTGATAGTTGGAGGTACTTCCCTTTGGTGTGTGGAATTATCCAGTATTGATGATTGTGTGGCTCTTAAAAGGAAATGTGCCAAGATCTGTACTAGGAAATCACAAGGGAAGAGCACTCTCAATGTAGCTGAAACTGAATGAACGCAAGAATAATTCAAGCCTCAAGTTGCAATATTTCAAGTTTCTACGGACCAAATCTTGAACGATGCATGAAACATTGAAAGAATACATGGTGTCACTGTACAAAAAGAACTAGTAATCATTCAGCCATTTCAAGAGGTAACCTATGAGCAAGAACCAGTGGTACTGAAGGAAGAGAGTCGCAATTCACTGAAAGCATTGGCCAAAGCCAAGACTCCAGGAATTAATTGATGGACTACCAATGGGAATATCTTGAGAGCTAATGAAGCATTAGAAGCACTCACTCATCTGTATCAGGAAATAGGGAAGACAGTTACTTGGCAGAACTCCATGGTGGTGTGGTGAAGATTCTTTGGACTTCAAACACCACATGTTGGGCATTTTGAAACCACCAGTAGCTCTTGGGGGGAAGACTGAGCTTTCGATTCGAATAAACAGCTACAGCTTCAAACACCAACAGGGGCTCTATGTGAGTCAGTATTGACTCAATGGCAGTGAGATCTGATCTGACTCCCAAGAAAAGTGACCCAACAAAATGCTCAAATTATAGAACAATATCATTAAGATAACATGCAAGTAAAATTTTGCTCAATATCATCCAAAACGCTTGCAGCAGTACATTGACAGGAGTTACCAGAGGTTCAGGCCAGATTCAGAAGAGGCCATGAAACAAGGGATTTCATTGCTGATGTCAGATGAATCTTGGTTGAAAGCAGAAAATACCAGAAAGATGTTTATTCATGTATTACTGGCCATGCAAAAACATTTGACTGTGTGGGTCCCAACAAACTATTCATAGCTCAGAGAAGAATGGGACTTCCAGAACACTTCATGGCGCTCATTTGGAAACTGTGCATGAATTAGAGGCAGGCGTGTAAACAGAGCAAGGGAATACTGCATAGTTTAAAATCAAGAAAGAGGGGTGTCAGGGCTGTATCCTAGCACCATAGTTATTCAATCTGAGGAGCTGGATTAGATGAAGAAACATACAGCAGCAGAATTGGAAGAAGGCTTATTAACCATATGCAGTATGCAGACGACACAACCTTGCTTGCTTGCTGAAAGTAAGCAGACTTGAAGCCCTTGCTGATGAAGAACCAGGATGGCAGCCTTCACTGTGGATTCCAACTCATTAAAAAGTGAACCCAGGACAGATGAACCCCCCAGGACCAGTGGAGAGAGTGGTGATGGCGGAAGGGTGGAGGGAAGGAGAGGGAGAAAGGGGGAACAGAGGACAAGGTCT
>NW_022111300.1:46690690-46706451 GCF_000313985.2 Echinops telfairi
TCTCATAATAGGTAATACTTCATTAGCTTGGAATGTTATCAAAGAAAGCTTGAGTCCATAATCAATGGTCATGGGAGCAGCAGTTAATAGATCAAGTGACCAACTGCATTGGGTAAACCTGCTGTGCAAGACCTGGTTACCGTGTTGCAAAGAAAGGGTGTCACTTTGAGAACTAAGATGAGCCTTACCCAGGCCACGATGATGCCCCTTGCCTCGTATGCATGTGAAAGTTGGACATTGACCAGGAAGACCCAATAAAAGTAAATGCTGACAAGGACGATTGAAAGGGTTGCCGAAAGAGCAAACACATCCATCATGGAAGAGCCACAGACAGCATGCTCCTTAGAGGCAAGAATGGCAAGACTCTGTCTCCTGTTCTTGAGTCATGTTGTCAGGAAAGACTAGTCCCTGGAGAAGGATGTCATATTTGGGAATGTAGAGGGGCAGCAAAAAGAAAAAGAAAAAATAAAGGAAGACCTTTGTCAAGGTGGGTTGGCCAACTGGCTACAGCAGCGGGCCGAACAAAAGAACATTTGTGAGAAGGATGTAAGAGCAGGTGGTGTTTGGTTCTGCTGCATATGGGCTGCTACGAATCAGAACTGACTAGATGGCACCAAACCACAACCACATATGGCCAGTGGATCAGACATTCCCCACACAGGCCCTAGAACAGCGGTTCTCAATCTGTGGGTCGTGGCCCCTTTGGGAGTCCAACGACCCTTTCACAGGGGTCACCTGATTCATAACAGTATCAAAATGACAGTTATGAAGTAGCAACAAAAATAATTTTGTGGTTGGGACTGGGAGGTCACCACAACATGAGGAACTGTATGAAAGGGTCCCGGCATTAGGAAGGTTGAGAACCCCTGCCCTAGAGCTACAAGCTAAGATGGTACAACACTTTCTAATAGTAGATGACATTTTTTTGAAACATGCTTCACATCATTCAGGCCCCCATCTTTTTATTGACAACCATTACTAGCTTCATGACCACGTGTCACCCAATTACTTAGCAAATGCCACATATTTTAAGTCATTGTCATTGCGGTGGAGTGCTTTGCTGCTAAATGGCATTTCGAGCTTAGAACTCATCAACTGCTCCCTGGGAGGAAGATGTGGCAGCCTGCTCCTACAGAGATCACAGAACCAATAACCTTCTGGCACAGTCCTACTGGGTCAGAGAGAGTCATCAGGAGTCAGTATTGAATCAGCCGCAGTGGGTTTAGTCATAGCAAACCCCTACTTCCAGTGTTAACCAGGTTGGCAGTGAGGATTTGATCAGCTTCACAGAAATGGCTTTAGGAATTTCAGCACAGTAGCAATTTCACTACAGCCCTTGGGGAGCTAGGGATAAGGAGACCAGGAAGACCACTTTCAGTGAACTCAGTATGTGGGAAGCTGCCATCAACTGCGAAAACTCTCTTGATGATTCTGAGCTGGAATTTAATCATCCTAGGATCCCATTTGGCCCTCACCCCATGGGATCTATTCTCTCTATGCTCAACCCCCATTCTGCTGCCGTGCTCTCAATAAAGACTACATATGAATCTCAGGCTTCTCTCATGCGTTCTGGGTAGACTTCAACGTGACAGCCTTTGTCTCTGTAACCACATCTCTGTCTGTGGTCCTCCACCAACTGCATTTACTGACACTCAGTGTGCTTCTGAGCCGGTGGCTGCCCCTAGTCGTGGGGAGACCCCATTTGAACTGCCTTCTACTGACAGCATGCCTTCTACTGACAGCAGTAGTAGTCATATTGCCAAGAGTCAACATGATATGGGCTATCTTTCCAGACCTTGTAGAAAAGAAAGCATACATTCACTTTTTTGATGAGACAAAGAAATTGTGAGCTCAGCAAAACAAGCTATTTTCTTCAGAGCCTTTTTGACTTTGGCTCCAACATAGCTCTTTGGAGTTCACAAGGGTACCTGAAGCAAGACTCGTACTTTCTAAGGAGACCTGTCAATAGAATAAAGAGAGTGCTGGGGATCCAATCTTTTCTCTCTTCAAGCCCTTCTGAAATTTTAACAGAGGATTCAGAAAGAGTAAAATATAGCAGTCCTCCGTATAAAATGTATTACTTTTAAAATATCCAGGCGCAGTATGCCTCGAGAAGCTCCAGGTAATCCTTGCCCATATGGTGCGGAGGGAATGAAGCATGCGGTGCTTTCTTCTCCTCACTGCACCGTAATGACGGAGATTTGGGATGCTGTGGTTCAAATCCAAGTGCATTATCATCGCAAGTTTCCTTTGCCATCTCTGACTGTATGAGCAGTAGATATTTTTGTCGGTTGAATGAAAAAAAGAAAAGAAAACAGAAAGGCCGAAAAAGCTAGAGAAAAAAAGCAAAACATCGTCTCCATTTGAAAGGCAGCAGAATTTTTACTGGGAAAATTGAAGACATGGAATGAACCACGGACCATAATGGAAATCCCTAATGCTCTCTGATGACCTGCCCGAAGACCCAAGAGACATCGTGCCAGCGGGAGCCAGCGGGAGTGCTAATCTGCTACAATAACGGTTCGAGCCGCCCAGAAGTAAATAAGAAGTAACCAGAGAGTTGCTGTTTGGAGGGGTGGGGGTGGGGTCATTTTCGAAGCAAAGTGGACTAAAGGCTTTGGTTACTCATTTTTGTTTTGTTTTGTTTTGAAGTTCACAAATCAGCTTCAATTTGTGTTTCCTAAGGCTACCATCACAAAGGAAATGGCTGAAGATGATCAAAATGTATTGTCTCACAGTTTCGGAGGCTAGAAGTTTAAAAAGCAAGGTGTTCACAGAGCCAGGTCCCCCCGGAGGCCCTAGCGGATCTTTTCTTCTGGCTCCTGGATTCCTGTAGCCCAGGAAGCTGTAGCTTCAAGGGTGCGACTTTCCTGCAGTTTGTCTCTCTGTGTCTCCTCTCCTCCTTTATCAAAACACCTTTCAAATGGAAGGGGAACAAACCACACCGGAACACGCTTACATGAACCTAACTGACCCGAAACCCCAACGCACAGCCACTGAGTCGATCCTGACTCACAGCAACGCTAGAGCAACCCTATCACTGTTTTCCAAAACCCTTGTTTTCAAACAAGGTCACTTTCCCCAGGACCAGAGCTTAGGAATCCAGATCTTTGTTGTGGTTGTCATCAGGAGGGGAGAGGAACATATTCTTTCCCCCAAAAGAAACCAGAAAATTGTCGAGCATGGATTTAAGAAAATGGAAATAAACTCCACGAAGAATGCGGAAGCATGAAGAGGGGAGAGAAGACGCCATTTCTTTCCTCCTTGCTGCACTGTGAGAGCAAAGAGAGCCTCAATGACATTAGTGGGCAGTAAATTTAGATCTCATAATAGGTAATACTTCATTAGCTTGGAATATGGAATTCTCTGCAGCAAGAGGTCATGAGATGAGCGAGTGGCTGGGTTTTTAAAAGGACTGGATCATTTTATGTCCATTAATAACTTCCCGAGTTTGGCAAGCTAAGATAATGAGGACGGTAATTTGATCAGTGCATCAAGGCACAAACTAGTTGCTTCTGTCAGCATTAGAAGGGACCTCTCCCACCTTTTATAGGACAGATTACAATCAGATGAATATGTCATGTATGTATGTTTGTGTCCTTTAAACCACAAAATTTAAAATCATTTCTGGAGAGAAGACTTTAGGTCCAGTGAGTCAATATTCAAATTTTCAGAACATATTATAGTAGTTGACATACTTGGGACTTGCTCTTAAAGAATGTAAACTCTGCATTTATTAAACTGTCTAAAATCAATAAGAATCTTCTTCTAGTTAATCATCTGCCATCTACAGAAGTGAACAAAGCAATGGAATCTAAGCAGGGAATTTCATACCCGTCACTCAGCCAAGACCTCAGAAATACAATTAAGTTCTACTCTGTGAGTCAGCCTGGCTAAGAAGAAGTAGAAGACAATAGCTGCTTCGTCAGAGATATTTTACATCAAGAGAAGTTGGACAGGCAGTCGAAGACGTTTACCAAAATCCTACTACATGTTAAGTGCTGTTTGAACATAGAGGGGTTGTAGTGATGAACAGAGGCCTCAATCTTTGTCCTCATGGAGCATCCTGTGTCAGGGGAAAGTGATAGTACTGCATTGCCCAAATTGTAGTGCTTCTTCGTTCTGGTCTTGGAGCAGTGGTTAAACCATGCAGAGGTACAGCTGCTAACTGGGTTAGGGATGATTGTCCAGCCTCTCTGACAAGTGAGAAGGGTAACTACTCTCATCTGCCATACATGTCAGAACCTGAGCTCATCACATGAAACATAAAAAAATAACACCTAGTATCCTCTGGCTATAAAAGAAGCACTTTGACCTAGGAAGCTGTGGATTCCAAAGTCTTTCCAAAAGTGAGCATATACTTGCATTGAAAATCACATGCTATCATTGTGCATACAGAAAACAGTGAGATAGTTTGTGTGGCTATCAGTTTGTGTAATGTTGTGTTTGTGTAACATTGAACAAGATACTTAATCAGAGAGTCAGTTTCCTCAACTTGGAAGTGAAAATAGTAATTGCTCATTTTCAGGGCTAAATTGATCTATATGAATCTATGCATAACTACAGGTAGTAATTAATACATCAATAAGCTAGGATTACATATGAACTCAGTGAATGGTCATTATTTATATAATTATCATTATCCTTATATGGACATTTCAGTGAATTAGATTTTCTAGGAGAAGTTTGTAAGTTGAAGAAGGTCAGTGAGAGATAGAGAACCAATTAAAAGGTAGATTAAAAAATTAAAAAGCAAATAAAAATGAGAAATGATGAAAGGAGAACCCATGAAAGCAACGTTTCAAGAAAGGGAGAAAAACGAATAGTTTCAAATGCAACAAAGAAGTCAAGTAGAGTAGTCACTGAAAGGTGACCATTGAATTGAACATCAAATTGGTCATGGAGAAGGAAGACTGAAGAATAATTGATGCATTTGAATTATGGTAGTAGTGACAAATATTAAAAGTGCAAACGAACAAACAGATCGGTCTTTGAGGAAGTACAGCCAGAATAGTGCTTAGAAATGAGAATGGTTAGACTTGGTCTCACATACTTTGGATATATTACCAAGGAAGACCAATTCCTGGAAAAGGGCATCGTGCTTGAGAAAGCTGAAGGACAGCGGAGAAGAGGAAGAGTCTCCAGAAGATGGGCTGATAACGTGGGTGCCACAACGGGCACAACAACAACCATCGTGATGATGATGCGGGACTTGACAGTGTTCTGTTTTGTTGTACGTAGAGTTCCTATAGGTGAGACCCAACTTGATGGCGCCTATCAACAATGCCAACAAGAGGGCCAATGTTGACTTTCATACCACAGTCACGGTGCAGTGCCATAGATTGGATTGAAAAATACATACTAAATGAAGAAGTACAAGAAATAGGTTAGAGCACAAGAAAAACATCGAAAGAGATATGAAGGGAGAGTTGAAACAAAGGACATACCACAGGCCTTGAGGGTTTACTTTTCTTAGTACTTGACATTGACGTGAAAAGGTTCTACCATGTCTTTGTGTGGCCAAAACCTCATTTTCTTTAAATGCATTCCAACTACTGAACTGGATGACCATCCGGAGAAAAGTCGAGATCACAGCCTTAAAGACCCGATGGAGCAGTTCCAGCCACTCTGCTTGATGGTGTCAGAATTGACTCAATGGTGGAAGTTAGTCCATCACAAAAAGGCAAATCGTGTCTGAGTCCACTGCTGCAGGAACAAGCCAAAGATGGGCACAGGCTGAGGTCATCAGGACACCCAGTCTACTGGAGAGGGTGGCAAGGCCGCCTGGTGGAGAATTGAATGGTGCCATCCTCTCAAGATATGTGTCTTGAAGGGCGAACTGCATTCTACTTCAGACATATTTGTAACCTGAGGGCTTAAAATGGAAAATTCATGGTGTCTGAGAAAGTGGAAGAGAGGTGTACTAAGGTTGTTGAACTGTGGGTAGGCAGACAATCATGGCCTTGCTACATCGATACCCTATGTGCTATATTGCTATATATCATTCTGGCAAACTTGTGATTGACATTCTCAGTGAACATTTTTGTAAATTTCCCTTGACAATCAACTCCCAGTGTTTGTATTGCATCCAGCCATGAAAGGATTGATTCCGTACAACCGAAAATTCAGGTACAGAATGATAGGAATATGATAGCTGTGATATGGAGTTAGCCTACATTGGCACAATATCCCTCTTTCAACAATGCTTTTAAAAATTAGTACGCAGGGCTAATCAAAGACAATATAAATGGAAGATTGTTATGCCCCCTGGGGGATGATCAATAAGATGGTCTGTCATAAATTAACCAAGAGATTTTAAAAGAGATGCAAAGGCAGATTAAAAACAGAGAACAAAAATCCAGGAATGGGTTTTGGAATCACACTAAATCCTAGCTCCAATTTAAGAACAATTAATTCTTACATCATGACCCTGCTAGCAAAGTGTGGTAGAGAAATTGGATGGCGCCTGGCTATCAGATAAAATAGCCACTGGAGTCTTAAAGGCTTGTTTCCCCAAAAACAAAAGCCATCTATGTGGGATCCTGCGAAGTGGGAACTAGACTAGGCACATTTCAATGGAGTCAATGCTCCTAGACAAGGTACACGTGTACCTCAGAGTTCAGGCACAAGTAAAGTTCAGTGGGAGAAGTTCTCCCTCACAGCAAGAGCATTAGTAGCTTGAAGAATGTGGGTGTATGTACATGTGTTTACCCATATGTGTGCATGTGTTTGTGGCTGTGTGTTCTAGTTTCAATGTACTTTGTTTACTTTATGAAAGTTTCACTAGGAACTTCTTTTATCAGTCTGCATATATGACTTCCCCTTTTATGGTGCCAGGAAGACTTAACATGTTCCAACTCATAGATGGATAGTTACTCCTGATGCTCATTAGAGATGAGCACGAAAACAGTAGGAATAGTTTATTAGGCCATTAAATATGTTCTACCATGAATTTAAGAAATGTAAGATAAAATGAACCTTGACCAATTCTTGCTAATGTACAAAATCTCTTTCCTGAGAGAAAGTAAACAATGAAAGACATGGGCTGGCTTTTTATCATCTCCCTCGCGTTTTCTGTTTGGTGCTACCATTCTCTAGTGAGAGAAGAAAGAAAAGCCAAGTATTTGAAATCCGAGAATGCTGGTGGTAATTTTGTAAGCTATTGAGGCATTCTTCAATATCTTTCGTCTTCTCAGCCTTAAAAAAAAAAAAAAGGACAAAAGGACTTTTCTCCTAATTGTAAGATTTTTTAAGGCTAAGCACACACAGAATTAGATAGGCACCAATGATTAAAAGTAGTAACAAAACAAAGTATAAAGAAAAAGAAAAATGAAAATAGCAGGCTTTGAAAAGATCACACAAGTTGGATCAAACACACCCACAAAATATAAAGTGCATTGTTAAACTAATATGCGATGATGTTGTGTTTTGTTTTTATTTCTTTAAAGTTTAGTCATTGCGTCGTTGTTGAGAATATACACAACACAGCATACATTAAATCTACAGTTTCTACATGTACAATGTGGTGACACTGCTTAGATGATTTGAATTGAACAACCATGCTCACCCCTTTTCTGATTCCTTCCTTCCTCACGAGCATAGCTCACTGCCCTTCAAGTACCCCTATGCCATCTGTTAAGTTGTTCCTATAAATTTGATCTCTTTTAGAAAGTCCTTTAAAGGAATGATGCTCAAGGTAGATCATTTTTCCTAGTTAAGCTAAACTATTGCTTGTTTGTTTGTTTCCAAGAAGACTTGACACTTTAATTTTGGTTTAAGTATCAGATTACCACGGAGGCTTCAGGGGTTCCACTATTCTACATAGTTCCAAACAGTCTCATGTACTGGAATATTAGAAAGTCTGCTCTACATCTTCTCCTTTGGATGAGGAGTCTTGTATGGCATCTGGATTCAAAATGTTCTGTAATCATAGACACCATGTAGTTCTTCTAGTATCAGAGTAAAGAACATATTTATTTATGAAAGAAATTGGGCATACATTTCACATCCTTCTCCAATTCCTGACTCTCCTTCTCCCTCTGTTCCTCCAAGTGAATAAGGATCAATTACGGAGTCTTGGGTGGATGCTCACAAGATTCTAGGACATCAAGCATTACAAACAAATTAGGAGGTAGAACTGTAATATTAAACTCTTTATAAGGCCAATGAATTGTGATGGCCCATGGAACCATCCCCTAATCCAGCAGCTCTCAACTTATGGGTCGTGACCCCTTTGGGGGTCGAAGGACTCTTTCAGAGGGTTCACCTGATTCATAACAGTAGCAAAATTATAGTTATGAAGTAGCAACAAAAGTAATTTTATGGATTACAGTTCCACAACATGAGGAACTGTATTAAAGGGTCATGGCATTAGGAAGGTTGAGAACCACTGCCCTAATCGACAATTTGAGTCACCAAATACTATGAGCTGTTTAATTGTATGTAGCAGCATCAGAAGCTACTGTTTGGGGTCATTGCTAGAAATACATCACTCAACTTTTACCAATCACCTTTTTACAGGAACACAATTTATTGAGAGTAATTACAACAATCCACTGTGCAACCCTCCTCTCTACCACTGGTTCTTTCCATCATAATGAGCCCCCAGTGCCCTATCCCTCTTTGCTATTGTTGTCAGGTGCCATACAGTCAGTTTTAACTCACAGCGACCCTGAGCACAGCAAAATGAAACACAGCCTAGGCCGGCGCCATCCTCACGATCGTTCTCGTTTGAGCCCATTGCTGCAGCCACTCTACTGTCAATCCATTGTACTGAGGGCCTTCCTCTTTTCATCTGCCCTCCCCGTCTGCTTTACCAAGCTCGGTGTCCTTCTCCAAGGCCTGGTCTCTCCTGACAGTGTGATGTCTGAGCTCCTGACTGCTGCTTCCATGAGAATGCATTGGAGATCCAAGTAAGAAGAAACTCTTGACCACCTCAGTCTTTCCCCCCATTTATCAGGACGCTCCCTACTGGCCCAGCTGTGAGGTTCCCCTGTTTTCTCTACATTGAGCTGTATGTAACTCATGCTGAGCCTGCAGTCCTTGATCTCACACACAGTGATTAAGAATAAACTTTAATTTCTACACATTTGCCTTTTCTTATACTTTTACATAAGTTAGGTCATACAATACTTGTCATTTTGTGATTGACTTATTTTGCATTCAGCACAATGTCTTCAAGCTTCATCCATATGATGAATCTATCAATAATTCATTTTTGCCTGCTAACTCGGTGATATTCTGTGTACATTTGGTTTATCCATTTGTTTATTGATTGGCATTTAGGTTGTTTACAACTCTTACCTGCTGTGCATAGAGATGCGGTGGTGCACATCGATGTACCTGTCGCTGTTTGGGTCTCTGCCTTCCTGTCCTTTGGATATTTCTCCGGGAGTGGAATGACTGAGCCATAGTATATTTTTTTAAGTTTTATTTTTTAATTATTAATTGAGCTTAACACATATATCAAAGCATCCCATATTTCAATCACATCAAGCAGAATTGTACAATTGCTAAAACAATCAGTATCCAAACATTCTTTTTCCATATGGACGCCTTTGACGTCATCACCCCTTCACCCCACTGACACCTCCATGTTCTCCTCCCCGCAAAACCCTCATTACACTTGCTGCCTCTCTAGGCTCATCAGTCCTGTCTTTCATCACCCCCAAAATGAAAACGCATATACCACAACTTGAAAGGGGAGACCCCCCCAATGATGTAACACTCCTGAGATACCCCCTAATAGGTACAAAACAATACAGCCCTGCAAAACATAAGATTTGGGTAACCAGTATTTTTAATTTTACGTTGTTTTTTTTAAGGAATTACCACCTTGGCTCCCACAGAGACTGCCCCAGCAATAGAAAAGCAACCAATTTTCCCCACACCGTCATCAACATTTATTATCATCTCTGTGTTGGGCTTTTTGTTGGCTTTTCATCTTAGCGGTCCTATTGGAGCACCATGATAGCGCACTGTGGTTTTGATTTGCATCTCTTTGATGGCTAGGGATGCTGAGATACCTTCAGGTATTGGGGAACTATCTGAATGTCCTTTTTGGTAAAATGTCTCTTCTTCTTCCTTTTTTTTTTTTTCTAACTTAATTAAAGATTGGGTTATTTGACTTCTTGGTGTAAACTATTGAAACCGTGTGTATATTTTGGTCTTTAGAATCTTAAAAGACATTCTGAAGATATTCTCTCAGTCAGTAACTTGTCTTTTCATTTTGTTGGAAAAATCTCCTGATGAACAAAAGTTTAAACGTTTTTATGAAGTCCCTTTTTTTTTGGTTTTTACCTGTTTGGGCCTTTCTCATTATACTAGATAATCCATTGTCAAAAACTAGACCTAACAGTGTTGTCCTGCTTGTACTTCTAAGATGTTTATGATTGTAATTTGCAGTTGTAGGTCCTTAATCTATTTTTAACTTGTTTTTGTGTGTAGTATGAAGTAAGAATCCTGCTTCAGTTCTCTGCAGGTGAAAAGCCAACGTCCCCAGCACTGCTTTCTGAAGAGATTCTCCTTGTCCCTCTAATGAGTTTAGCTCCTTTTCACAACTCTTAGTCGGGTGCTTTTGCTTCCGGTCTCGGCTCCATTGCCACAGTCTACTTGTCCCCGTCTTGCCAGTGCCAGAGTGATTAGATTACTGTAGCTGTGGAGTGTAGTTGAAATGCAAGCAGTGCAGGCCCTCCGCCTTTATTCTTCTCTTTCAACGATGTTTTAGTTGTCCAGGGCCTCTTGCGTTTCCATATTCCGTTGAGGATTTTTGCTGTCTTTTTTTTTTTTTTTAGTTTGGAAGCAATTTTAATGGAGATGGAAATGTTTATCCACTCAACACAGGTACCCGAAAATAAAAATTAACATATCATCTTCAGCTGCATAGCAAATATGAATTAAGAATTTAACATCATTATTGGATCACAAGTGTAAGTATAAGTCACCATAAATAAATGTAATTCATTGTACAAAAGTCCCCAACAACTCTTAATACAAATATGGTACATTGGATAGGTTCTAAAACCATTTTTAAAAACTTTTTAAAACTTAAAAAGCTTTTATTTTCTTGGTTCTTGAACATACAAAACTGAAATGGAGCAGCAGTAGTAGTAGGAAGGAAAGAGTAGTAAGCCTGCTCCATTTTTACTGCCTTTTTAATGAAGTATCCCTATAATCTTGAAACAGAAAAATGAACATTTTAAAATATTCGCTTTAATACCATCAGTGATCCATTTGTGGAAGACCTTTCCCGCCACTGGAGAGCTTTCAAAGTTTAGATGGCCCATCATAGAGCCAACTAGCTAGAAAGGTCACCCTTCCTTCAACCTCTCCCAGCTCTCTTTAATGGCCACTGCTTTGGCTTGTCACTTTACTGAGGAGCTTGCATCTTGCCAAAAAAATATTATTCTTCTCAAATTCTACTCTAATTATAGCCACACATTCATTTTTCTGAGACTTTGGGATTTCTTCCATTAAGCATATAGATATCACTTAAGTCCTATTTTTTTAAAAAGAAAGCTTTTCTGGCTTTTTATACATAACATCAAGCAAACAGTGTTGACTCTTTAAGAAACTTGAAAATAATGGCTGCATCTTGGCAGTGGTGTTATTTTATTATAAATAAGGCTAAAACAGAGACTCCTCTGTCACCCTAATAATTCATAACTCACTAAATCATGAAGCAATTGTAAAATCAAAAGGCATTTTGGAGGTGAATATATCTAATGCTTTGAAAAATTAAGACCTTTCAACAACTAAATCTAGAGGGGAGGTGTAGACTAGGGGATTTTCAATAGTATGAAAAATAGAACTAAAGGATAATGGAATCTTTCTATTCACTTTTTGAAGACCCCTAGTAGATGCAAGGAAGTCAGAATAGCTTAACAAGTTAAAAAAAAAAAAAGTCAGCCGTGAACATGATGGTCATGGAGAAACGGTCCGATAGGGTCGTGGGCACAGTGGGCAGGGAGTGGATGTCAATGGGGAAGGTACCACTCCGAGAGGAGGGGAGTGAAAAGGCTGCACATCATGGGCGGAGAACCAGCTGCATTGGGGTGGGCTGTACTGTGTATCTCTGCAGCCGGCACAAAATAAATGAGCCGCCAGTGAACTCCCGCTGCTCACAACTGAAGGATAGGAGGACATTGGTTACTAAACACAGTGCATTCGAGAGTTGAGTATTGAAGATTGAAGGCATAAATTTAACTTGAACAGTTAAAACTTTGTCAGCAGATCCCCCACCCCCTACCCCGTGATGCATATTGGAACTGATCTGGTTTCCAAACTTTTCTATATTTTGAAGTTGTATTATTTTGTTTGTATATATTACAGGGTATTTCATAGAAGTTAGGCCATTGGGGGTCATCCTCTTGAAGTTTTGTTATATATATTTTTCTTTTCTCAGTAAATGAAACCTAGGTTTGACAGATGTATAGAGATAACAAGTAGAATTAAGGAGTCAGGAGGAGAGGGTACAATGGTGATGGGTGGGGGTGGGTGGGGAGGGGAGACAATGTCAAGGAATCCATATAGCTAAGAATGTTTGGAAACTGATTATGGTACCAATATACAATTCTGCTCGATGTGATTAAACTATGGAATGATATACGAATTGATAATAATAAAATGAACAAAGAACAAATAAATAAACATTAAAAACAGAATACCAGAATAATTACTAGTGATGGCACTCAATGTATTATCACATCACAGAGAATAAATCATATGTACTCGTGTGCCTCAGTTTTTGCCACAGCCATAATGCTAAACGTTGTCGGGAAAAGTCCTCACAGTAGACTCCCATAAGTGCCAGAAATAGTCTATCTCTACAAGAAGAGAAACCCCAGAAATGTCAGAGGAAGTCACCTCCAGGGACCTCATAGTTCAGTGCTCAGTCACTCCCCTTCATGGGTTAGTGTGAAGAGAGAAACCCACTTCAACAGGAAGGAAGGTGGTCCCTGAGTAGAACCCCTGTACTACCTGGGGCAAAACACACCTCGGTCAGCGTTCAATGTGTGGTCTTCACAGTCATTGGCCCCACTTGCTGATCCCAATTCAGGGTGATTTTTTTTCACAATTTAGGGACACCCATTTCTTGTTTTCTCCTTTGGAGTAAGACGCAAACCACAAGCCCATGAGGCAGCACTGAGTTGGAAATGAACTGGACGGGGGTGAGTTTGTTTTCTTGTCGATGAAGCAACCCACAGCTTCTGTCCCCACAGGATGGGCCTCGACAGCAATAGTGTGAATTTTGGATTCGGGACAAGGCTCAAATCCAGTTCTTCCAAACACCGATTCTGTAGCCGTAGGCACATTTCTTGACCTCTGATCCTGATTTTCTGATCTTTAAAATGAGAATCGTATTATCTGCACAACTATTTCAAGGATGAATTTATATAAACTACATATAAGATTTTGCCCATGGTAACATTCAATAAACATTCAAAACAAGTCCTGGTAATACAGTGAATTCAGTATTTAATTACTAGCCACAAGGTCAGCAGTTCAAATCCACAATCATCTCCATGGGAGAAAAATTAGGCTGTCTGGTCCTGTAAGTTTACAACCTCAGAAGCCCTTTGAAATAGTTCTACTCTTTCTTGTAGAGTCACTATGGCTAGAAATCACCTCACGGGTCGTGGGTCCAAGGCAAACCTACGGTCCCAGAGTCTGTTTCCAATGGTAGTGATCCTCTATCAGCAATGGGCTGTCACTGTTGGGACCCCTTTGTGAGGTGGTCCAAGAAGATGGTGGGCATTGGGCTGCTCACCTTGCAGTTGGGAGCCACTCCACAGGTGGAAGACGGGCTTTCGGCTTCCCAGAAGGTGTGAGGAGTCAGAATGAACTTGAAGGGAATGAATGTCTTGAGGAGACTCTCACAAGTTCACCGTGTCACCACCTTCCGGGCGTCTTCAAGTCCCCTCTGGAGACCCGTGTTGTCCAAGCCATCCGCAGATGCTTTCTCCAGGCACCGCTCTCCCTGTGTGGCTTGTTGGGGTTCTGTGACAATTATGAATGTTTCCAATGGTAACAGAGGCCTCTTTTCTACGGGAAGCCTTTTCTTGGAAAGCTACCAATCAGAGGTGTGCAGACTTCTCTATGAAGGTCCAGGTCAGAGATGTTTTAGGATTTGCAGAACATGCTCTCTGTTACCAATGCTCAATGTTGCCATCATGGCTTTAAAGCAGCAGTAATCCACAAATGAAAGAATGGGTGTGGTACGGTCCAATAAAACTTTATTTACAAATGCAGGTACGGTTTGAATTTGACCTGCAAGACATCATTTTAGATTCTACATTGTGCTACTTTGCCATCTTTCCACCACCTTCCATCCCCACTGCCCCACTTAAGGATATGTAAAAGGATCTGGTTTAGATACCTTTATACCACTAAACTATTTTGTATTAAGAAAGCCTTGATTTAACCTGATTTTTAAAAAATATCTTTTATGAACACTCATCAGGTAATAAATAGGCTGCATGTTTTTTATAACATTACACACTACGGTTGGGTCAATTTCAAGTCACAGTGGCCCTATAGTACAGAATAGAACAGCCCACAGGGGTTCCCAGGATGTATGGAAGCCGACTGCTAGATCTTTCCCCCGTAGAGCAGCTGGTTGGTTCAAACCACTGACCTTTGGGTTTTCAGCTGAGCGCTTTAAATGTCACGTGGGCTCCTCTTCATAAGTGTAGCCACTGTAGCTGGAGTAAACCTGATAGAATTTCCTCTAACCTATAAGGTAAGAGGGAACATTCGAATCCGATGACTAATCCTAATCACAATAACGAATGGCTCGAGCATCCTTCCCTGTGCTTTCTGGCAGTGCGTTGTTTTCTTGGAAGAGGTGTCTGTTCAGTACCCTTGTCACTCTTAAATTGTATTGTCTGTCTTCTTCTTGTTATGTTGGTTATATTTTACAGCTGTTTTACTCATTAGTTTAGAAAATGGGAGACCTTGATAATTGTGCAAATCGTAGAGTACACAGTGATTCCTCTTTCCTTTGGTTAATTCGTGTTAATTATATTGTCACACGACCAGAATGAGATACTCTTTTTATTCTATACCATTGGGGGAGGGGGGGGAGACAGGTGCTCTACTACATGAATTTTAAGCACATTCATTGTATACTTTAAAATAAGCCACTTTTAAAGAAAGAGAAAATAAAGCTAGAAGTCACAGGGGAGGAGAATGTGTTTTCCTACAATTTTTGTGAATCAAACTCGTGACTCTGAATCCGGGGTGAACTATTTCTGCCTGAAAGCATTTCAGATCATCCTCACAAGGCAGGGAGAAGGGACCACCCACCTTGGTGATGCTGCGTGAGACCATTACCTGGAGGTCCTCACACAGCAAGGACAGCAAGCCAGGTCCATGGATGGGACTTTCCGTGCAGTTGGGTAAACTAGAGATGCGGACATTGCTCATCTTCAGGTTGAAGGAATTGAATTTTTCCTCCATGGGTAACATTTCTAATCAGTGTATTTTTCACAGAACATGGAGATTTATTCTGCCCATATGGATCCTTGGAAGGTGCTTTTCAAGCACTTTAAATCTGACTTCCTAAATGCATCTTCAAATAACAGATGCTAAAATAGTAGGGGCACAAAGAAAACCTGTCACCGGCCTGCACATGTTAGCACTCTGACTTTTGTTTCTTTTTTTTTTTTCTAATCATTTTATTAGGGGCTTATACACCTCTTATCACAATCCATCCATACATCAATTGTGTAAAGCGCATTTGTACATTCATTGCCCCATCA
>NW_022111300.1:46709219-46728458 GCF_000313985.2 Echinops telfairi
GGTGCAAGGGGGAAGAACAAGCACAATAATCAACCCTCCCAAATGCCCAGCTGTTAGGTGTTCTGCAGAGAGAGCTTCTGAATTCCATCCAGATGGTTGAGGATTATACACCGCCACTCATAACTCTGGTGTCCAAGTCATAGGGGACACAAAGGTTGGAGATAAAGACTGTCAAATTCATAGAATCTCTCACTCTCTTTCTCTCTCCCTCCCTCATAATCACTTCTTGATTAACAAAACCAAGTATACTTGTTCAATGTCCTACACAGAAGTTCTCATAAAATGGCTATAAAATTCTGCAGAATAAAAATATAACATTTTGATGAGAGAACCAGGAAAAAAAATGTAATCCCTTTAACTCTTTGCATTTTTCCTCTCGATATTCCCGTCTTCATTTCTTGGGTTTGTCCTCTGTTCACTGTATGCCATCCTATTTACCCCAAGCAAAGCAAGTCTGTGGAGGAAAACGTTCGGAAAGGCTGTGGATGAAGACTGATGATTCTTTGGGTTTATTTGTCAGCAATGTAGTTCAGCCTGGGCTGTGTGATAGAAGTGGAAAATTGCTGCATTATCTCAGGCTGTTAACACTGAGGCTTAGTGTTAATCCAGGACTCACTAAAATTTTTCATATAACCTCTAGGTGGTAATCTTCTTGATATGGGCTTGCTCCTTTCCCTCCAACATTCAGGACTTGGGTGTGTGTTCAGAACGCATTTCACCCACCATTACAGACTCCTGCTGCTGATTGCTTGTATGGGTTAAGCCTCCTAAATTCTAATACTATAATTCCATAGCTCTGTCCCTCAAACTATTATGTAATCAAGCCAACTACCAGATGTCCAGGATTTACTGAAGGAAGAATCTGGAATGATGCTTCAAGGCAAAAAATAAAAACTAAACTGAACTAGGAGAGCGCTGGTCTTTAAAGCAAGTACGAGGCGCTGCCTCGTGCTAGGGTGTGTTAGGTGTGTCTTCATTAGGGTGGAGCAGTTGCGCTGATGATGATGCGCCTGACGGCTGGGACAGGCTTCATTTCCTGCCTTGTACTTTCACATGAATAGGTTGCTCCGTTGAAGTAGTGCCGTCCTAGTGATAAAGGCAGGAGCACAAATGAGACCTGGCTCCCGCGTCAAAGACGCACTCGTTTGATGGTGTCAGTGCAAGAGAAGAAACAACTCCGTGGATCCACGGGGGGCAGAGGAGTGAAACTGTTTTAGGATTTTTTAAGGCGGCAGAAATGCTCTATTTACCTTCTTTCTCTTATAAAATCAGGACAAAGGCCATCGAGCAGACATATTGGAATTCATTGCTGGAAGATGGCTTGAGATAGCAGGATAGATTAGCACTCTCTCAATCCGCTATCTCTTTTCAGATCACATCTAACTGTGTGTTCGTTCCCTTTCCCTCCATGCTCTGTAATTTTGCTCAGTTGGCATGATCGGCCTGATGCTGAATGCCCTTGTCTATTCACTTGACGAATTTGCTTTCTTCTTCCTCCTCCATTTCTTTTCCAATCCTTTCAACACAACACACGTTTACAACATTAAAATGGAGCAGCTTGGGATTGCAAACATCCATTAAGCACTCCAAGATGGAGTGTCCTCACTAAGTGATGGTGTCTGTGTTGCTAAACAATGGATTTTACTTAGCCATTGTGTAGCTCCTCACCGGTACGTGCATGGATAGTGTTGGTCTATCAACTTGACATAAGGCTCTGTTCATTGCATCACATTCAAAAACCCACTTCTTCAGGGTTGTATTTTAGATGTGATTTATGTATGCAAATGGGAGAACTCTAAACCTGAGAACTCACCAGTGGAAGCACATCTTGGGGCTGCTCTCGCCAGTGCTAAGTGGTTTAAACCAAACAAATGCATGACTGAGGAATGGCACGGGAGCCACATCTGACCTCCTCCAGTTACACGGAGCAGAAGGAGAATTCAACTTTACATCTGCCCAAGGGTGAGGCAGAGCGCAGTTATGCCACCACCATCCAAGCTCCTTTACCCTGTTCTGACACCGACTGTTCTTCCCACGACACTTTCCTTTTCTGCTGGATTCATTAATCCATTGTAAGGGCCACAAGGAACTCACAGAGAATGCTCGTGATTATGTGGGTTTATTCTACAAGTTGACAGGTTACCAAAGGTCAAGCTAGAAAACACCGAGGAAGCCGTTCTTTTGTCAACAACAGTGCCTTTTCTCAGTCGTGCTGGTAGGCATGCCTCCCTCTGGTCCTCAGTCATGTAGTCCCTTGGCATCTGCCCTGATAAAGCTCCTGATACATCCAGAAATACAGTGACATGTTTAATATGGCTCTTATATACATCGCTAAGAGCCCTGAAAACATAGAGGCTATGCGGGGCTGCTAACCTCAAGATCAGCAGTTTGAACCTACCTGCTTCTCTAATGGAGAAAAAAATGGGGCTTTTTATTCCAATAAAGAGTTAGAGACTCAGAAACACAAAGGGTAAGTTCTGCCCTGTCCTATAGGGTTGACATCAGCTCAGCAGCAGCAAGAATAAGAGAGATACAGCCTTTAGTACTTCAGTCTCCTGATCTATCTGGGTAAGGTGGTCAGGGAATATTCAGGCTAGATTATAGGACTCCACTGTGAGTGATCATTAACAAGGTTAATGGTGATTGTCATTGGTATGGGTATAGAATCATCCACCTCAGAAACAACAAGAGGAGGGTAAGGAGTTCTCTACCAGCCAGAAAGAAGAACCAGGAGTGGAGTGTGTTTTCTGGACCCCAAAGATCCCTGCACACTGAATCTCCTTGAACCAGTTGTGACATCAGAGAAGTGGCAGAACAGCAGAAGCAGAACCAGGAGCCAGAGCACGACACCGAACTCCCCAGTTCACCTAACAAGTGAAGATGAGAGATCGTGAGAAGAGCCTGGCTCTGGGTCCTTCACTGGGAGAGCTGGGTTTGCTGATCCATGAGCTAAAGTTGAGTGTCTTTGGGTTAAGGCAGATAGTTGAGTGGCATGCCCTTTGATCAATTATTGGCAGCCATAAAAAGTGTGTAAAACTACCTGAGCAAGGGGGAGTTCTGGCCAAGAGGGTGATGGTCAGAGAGAGACATGACTGTGGGCATAGAGTAGAAGAAACCATCATCACTGAACAACTGTATCCTAAGAATTTCTCTCCTGAATTGTAACCTGTTCACTTCTCTGATAAACACCACAATCATCCCATTGTCTGCAAGTTCTGTGTGGCCACTGTTGAAAAGTAGAGTTTGCTGTGAGGGACAGTTGGCATGAGAATTGGTAAGGAAGGTAGAAGTCTGGGAACATGTCTAACCTCAGCCTCCTAGAAATATGCCTTGTGGTAATCAGCTGTGGGTGCTGGGGAAGGTCAGATGTGGCCCCCATACCATTTCCTCAAATGCTCAAAGCCATCCCACTCTCAGTCTGCCAGCCACCCCTCTGCCTGAAGGTACTCCCCAATACCTCTCGCACAGGCTGAAACACCCACCGCTCTGTCTCACGGTCTTGAGGCAGCTCGGTTGCTCATGATCTTGGTGCTGCAGGATTGGGTGCCTCTAGCACTTCAGGCAGGGACCTCACACATGCTCTAGAAACTCTTTTCTGGATGGCCATGTTATTTCTCTCCTTGCTTCTGAAATGGCCCTCTTTATACTAAGGGGAATGACAAAACTGACCAATCCCCAAGTTGGAGTCCTCTCTCTCTTATTTGTATGCTTCAAGAAGACCCCTGGGTGGGAGCCACAAAGACTGAATCAGAGAGCCATACACAGAAGTTTCACTTCACTGCACTGACGGTTCTGGAGGTTGCGCTGCATTCCTTCTGCGGGTTCTAGAAGAGATTCGTTTGGGTTTGGGTTTTCACCTTTGCCGCTTGGGGTTGTATCTTTACAACTCTGCTTTTGCCATCATGTTTCCATCTTGAACTCTGACCTCCTTCCTCCATCTTTCTTTTAAAAAAAATCATTTTATTAGGGGCTCATACAACTCATCACGATCCGTACATACGTCATTTGTGTCCAGCACATTAGTACATATGTTGACTTCATCATTCTCACAACACCCGCTTTCCACTTGAGCCCTTGGTGTCAGCTCCTCATTTCTCCCCCTCCCTCCCCGCTCCCCCGTCCCCCTGAACCCTTGATAATTTATAAATTATTATTATTTTATCATATCTTACCCCATCCAACATCTCCCTCACCCACTTCTCGGCTGTCCATCCCCCAGGGAGGAGGCCATATATAGACCTTGTCATCTGTTCCCCCTTTCTCCCTCCCGCTATCGCCACTCTCTCCACTGTCCTGGGGGGTTCATTTGTCCTGGGTTCACTGTATTTCCAGTTCCTATCTGTGCCAGTGTACATCCTCTGGTCCAGCCGGATATGTAAGGTAGAATTGGGATCATGGTAGCAGGGAGGAGGAAGCATTTAAGAACTAGAGGAAAATTGCATATTTCATCGTTACTACTCTGCACTCTGATTTGCTCCTCTCCTCCCCGCAGCCCTTCTGCAAGGGGATGTCCAATTTCCCCTGGATGAGCCCTGGGTCCCCACTCTGCACTCCCCCTCATTCACAATGTTATGATTTTTTTTGGGGGGGGTCTTTGATGCCTGATACCTGACCCCTTTGCCGCCTTGTCATCTTACAGGCTGGTGTGCTTCTTCCATGTGGGTTTTGTTGTTTCTCAGTTAGATGGCCCCTTGTTTATCTTCCAGCATGTGGGACCCGATATTCTGTGTAATTTCAATTTTATGTGGACCCTTGTGACTCCACTAGGTGCACTGGAATCATCCAGGATCATTTCCACCTCAAAATCGGTCAGGTGATCACAAAGTCCTCTCTGCCACGTAACAACCTTATCTACAGTTCATGAATGCAGATTTGAGGACTTCTGGGGGAACATTATTCAGCCTACCACCGGGCCTCCCTATGGTGTTCATTGGATAAGTGGGGGTGCCTCTGTGATTTCTTCTCTTTTCTCAGTCACAAACAGTTAGTCGCCCCTATTTTTGATACCTCCTTAACTCTCCTCCTCCTGAGACTCTTACATAGTTCATAATAGAGCAAAGCCATCTCTCAAGAGTGTGTCGAAGACATCTCCACCTCAGCTCAAACTCCTCCTGAAAGAGTCTCCTCTGAGCTACTTTCAGACTCTCTCCCAGACCACAGGGGGCATGTGGACTCTCCTAGAAGCTCTGACTCAAAGACAAAGTATATGCTACCGCTGCCATCTGGGTGGGATGGCTCCCCACTGCCACAGCTTGCAGGAATGACAGATTCCCCTTTTCCCTCCACGCCCATGGAGAGAAGGGCACAAAGATCTCTCTGCTGTTGCCCTTCCCTTTGTTTCATCAAAAAGCATCTTCCCTCTGCTTCCAACATCTCAACTAGCAGGGCGCCATGGCACACATGCCTCCACTCTCCGCTCTCTCCGGTGTACGCACTCCACAAGGAGCCAGGGGTCAGAAGACTCGATTCCTCTTCCTGCCTCTGAGAGTATTCCCTGTTCTCCCCAAGGAGGCATTTCCCCTTCCCCGTGCAGTGCTGCCAAATTGTGGAACAGGGTGCAAGAAGATGAAAGCTTACTGGTTATGAACATTATAACAAATCATCTTTGTTCCAGGGGCCTCATTGTTCTGTCTGCCTTATTTGCTTAGACATAGCAATATTTTTAGGTTGGATAAATTATTCTGTAATGATGATTTGGAATCACTACATAATATTCTTTCATATGAAAAACCATTTTAAATGATCTAGTAATAGTCAGAATATGTAAATTGTGCATCAAGTTATTATTTTCTTGTTGAATTTGTCCCCCTCACCCCCTTAGGAGAAATAATATTCACTGGAATCATATCAAAGAGGATAGGGACGTTATGGTTCTGAAAAGATGATCCCATGTTGAATTCAAAAAGGTCACTCCCATTGTCACCGATTGGTGCAAAGGGGGTCCAGATACATGTGTCTTAACATGTGGTATTAGCATGTGTCTTACATGTGGCATTAGCATGTTTTTTTTTAATTGGGAGGCAGCAGTAATATTAAGAATTGTAAATAACTCTACTAGGTTTTCTTCTGAGCCAGGTAGTAATCTTAATGTTTTCCATGCATTAACTCTTTGACTTCTTATAGTAGCCCTGTGAGAGCGATTCTATTTTTACCCATTCCAGAGATGAAAACGCTAACCAAGGAAATTAAGCAATTTTCCCTGGGTCACACAGCTAGAAATTGAAGTAATTTCCTAGATTTTAAAATTTAATTTCTTGGTAGCTAAGTTGGACCATTTTCTATAGGTATGTTAAATTATATCTCGTCTTATAAAAATCTTAAGGGAGCTACATTGTTGGATTTTTTTGACCACAAAGTATGAGCTTTTTATATAATATATTCTAACCTTTTGCCTGTTGTTTTTGGAATAGATATTTTTTAGTCTATTATTAATAACTTTTTATATGTTTAGTCTAGCTGGCATGCTAAAAATATGATTATTCATATAACCTTTCCTGGGGCTTTATTTCAAAGAAGGGAAATCTGGTAGATGTCTTCTTAAAAAATAGCCTACTGGGACTTCCTAATACTCAGAATTACACATAATATCTAAAAGGACATTTCATCACATATAGCATTAAGTTTAATTTATATCACCTGGCATGCTGTGAGCCATATATCCTTCAGTGGCTAAGCTGTTGCCAGGTTCTAAATTAGGCTCCTTATGGAGGCCGAATTAACTCTTTCAGGGCAGCAGTGAAGAAGGGAGTACAGACTTTGTGGTGGAAATCACAGGGAGGTTGTGTTTGTTGATCAGGCCAAGGTTTCAGCCAATAAAGACAGTAGCACATTATCAGAGGATACTTAGCATGCCAACAGCTTGCTTAGCACCCAGCAGGTTCTCTTAGTTCAAGTGTGATGAGCAGAGTTGACGGAACAACACCTTATAAACATAGTAGATAGAGAGATAAGGTTTTGTTCTGTCATGGCCAAAATGATAACATGCATACTATTCTCTTGTTAAACTGTAAACCTTCTTTCACTATGTCCATTGCCTGCTTCTACACCATTGGTTGATGTAGAAGATATTTTATCTATCTATCTATCATCTATCAATAGATACATAGATATATAGATGGATATGAATCCACAATACATATATTCTAGCATCATCTATACCATAAGTTCTAAATTTATTTGACCTACCACCCTCTTCTCAGAAAAAAAATTTACGCAACACACCTTTGGCAATTAAAACTTTCACACTGTAGCACATAGTCCAAGATAAAGTGTGGTTATCTGCTTTTGCAGACCCACCTGGATCATTCTAGTGCCCACCCTATGGGGGTGGCATCATCCACTTTGGAAACACTGATTATTTAATATATAATAAGCATCTACCATATGCTGGTAATTTATCACTCGCCTGCTAGTGTATGGTACTGGTACTGTGGCTTGCATGCTGTAATGCTGGAAGTTATGCCACCAGTGTTTCAAATACCACAGCATTATGCCTGATGGATAGGCTTCACTAGCGTTTCCAAACTACATTCTTCAATATGGAGTCAACTACACCATAAAGGACACAAAAATCCTTGTAACTGAACCAATAAGCAATATCATCATGAATGGAGAAAATATTGAAGTTGATAAAAAGTTATTATATTTGAATCCATAATCAATACCCATGGAAACAGCTGTCAAGAAATGAAATGATGTGTTGCCCTGATCACATCTGCTGCAAAGGACCAATTTAAAGTGTTAAAAAGCAACGATGTCACTTGGAAAAGGAAGGTGTGCTGTACCCAAGCTATGGTCCTTGCTATGGCGGCATATGCATGTGGAAGCTGGACAGTGATTGATGAAGACTGCAGAAGAGTCGATGCTGTTGAATGATGGTGCTGGTGAAGAATCTAGACTGTATCATGAGCTTCCAGAAGAACGGACACACGTATTTTGGACAAAATGCATCAGAATGCTTCTTAGCCATGAGGATGGAAGCCTTCATCTCATATACTTTGTACATGTTATTAGGAGAAGCCAACCCCAGAAGAAAGACGTCACGCTTGGTCAAGTAGGGGTAAGGAAAAAGAAGACCTTCAACAAGATGGACTGACATGGGTTCTGCAAAATGGACTCAAACAGAGCAACAATTATGGCGCTAGTGACCGACTGAGGAGAGGATCATTGTGTTTTACTTAGAAGCACTATGCATTCAAACCAACTTAATGGCCCTGAAAGCTCAAGAGACAAAGAAAGCTGTCTTGGAGGAAATGCAGGAAGGATATTGAGACTTCCTCTCAGGAACTTCGGACATGTGATCAGGAGTGATGAGTCCCTGATGAAGAACATTATGCCTTAGTAGAGAGCCAGTGGAAACAGAAATGGCCTACAGGGAGACAGCGTGACAGAGCGGCTGTAGCAATTCACTCAAACATCACAACTGTGAGGAAGACACAGACATGAGCAATGCTGGGCTCTGGATTCTGAACCAGCATCATGGCACCTAACAAGAACAGAGCGCTACAGTGGAGACTACAAGAGTTCTCAAGACACAGTCTCTGCCCTGAAAGCATTTACAAGCACTATAGTCTATGTTCTGAATTTAGTCTATGTTCTGCTTTTCCAAACAATATTTGGAATGCATCTTTATTTCTTGTACATTAAGTGGTATTTGCCGGTTGCTGTCTAGTTAATTGATTCAGGGCAACCCTAACTTAGTATACAATGGGTTTGCAGTGGCCACATTTTTAGATGGAGATCGCTCATCTTTTCTCCAGAGGTGCGTCTGGGAGGATTTGAATCTCTAACCTTTCAGTTAGTAGCCAAGTACTTTAACTGTTTGCTCCTCCCAGGGATTCAATAAGTAGGTGAGGCTAACAGTTTAAGGAGTAAGAGAGTCTTCTTAGCGCTCTTTCAAACCAATCTCTCTCTCTCATCTTATTTCCCTAGACTCATTTTCAATATAGACCTTGAAGACCCCGGTGTTTGCTAATTTGCTATGGAGAGAAAAGTGAATTGAGTATCCAATTCACTGTGCTACTTAGCCAATGAGAAAATCAATTAAAAGTGTCTTTTCAATGTAAACTTTGTGTTGCATGAAGATGAGGAATATCTAGATGGTGAGAGAGAGACAGAACAACATTCTGAGACATAATTTATGATGGCTACAGACCGGGCTAACCTTTATCTTTAGAGAGGAGCCATTACTCATTCACAGCCATATGATGTATATGAATTATCACTATTCACTGGGAAATATGAATGTGTAAATATCACCATAGATGCTAATAGTCATGCAACATCACTCTACTTTTAATAGAATATTAGTGTGGGTAGCATTAGTGAATTTTAAAAGGTACTCTTTTTATAAGTTAAAGAACCCTGTTTTCACTGAAGAAAAAGGAAATAAAGGGGAGAAAACAAGAAGAATATAAAGTAAGGTTGTAGGGGAAGGCGGAGCTCTGGTAGCACAGTGATTAAAACTCTCCGTTGTGAAGGATTTACAAACACATCAGCAGTTTTAATGGGGAAAGACAGATGCCCCAACAAAGGTTCCAGCGTGGACGCCCAATGGCACCGTTCTACTCTGTCCCGTCGGCTTGATCCTGGGTGGGAGTGGACTCAATGGCAGTGGGCTGGGTTTGTCGGAAAAAATAAGGAAAATGGAAGAAAACATATTGTTAGGTGCCGGGCAGGCAGCTCCAACCCATAAAGAAGCTTTGCCCTGCAGAGTAAGCACGGCAAGTCCTGTGCCATCCTCACAATGCCATCCTCACAAGGACGACGCTTGAGTTCATTGTTGCAATCACTGTGTCAATCCATCTTGTCGAGAGTCCTCCTCACTTTCACGGACCCTCTACTTTATCAAGCCTGAGAGCACGATGTCTTTTGACAGGATTCCTCTCTCCTGATAAGCTGTCCGAGAACCGTTGGCTAAGGCTGGTTCTTATTTCTGCGAAGCATTCTGGCTGTACTTCCACCAAGAGACATTTGTTTTGTTCTTGCAGCCCATGGTACTTTTCATATTCTTCATGAAAACCGTAATTCAAATGCATCAACTCTTGTCTTCCTTCTTCAATTCAAATGCATCAACTCTTGTCTTCCTTCTTCAATAGCTCCCTTTCACACTACGTGAGGCATTTGAAAATACCGCCGCTGGGGTCAAGTACAAGTACACCTTCATATTCTCATATAGATATCCTTGGGGTCTTTAACGTTTTAAATAGGTCTGTGCAGCAAATTTGCCCAATGCAATACATCATTGGATTTCTTGATAGCTGCTTTCCTGAGTGTTGATTATTGATCCAAGTAAAATGAAATCCTTTGCCACTTCAACCTTTTCTCTTGTATCAAGGTGTTGTCTATTGGTCCAGTTGTGAGGATTTTTGTTTTCTTTACATAAACTTGTAATCTACACTGAAGCCTCTATTCTTTGATCTTCATCAGGAAGTGCTTCAAGTCCTGTTGGCTTTAGCAAGCAAGGTTGCGTCATGTGCATAACATGTTAATAAGCCTTCCTCAGTGTATTCTGACTGCTTCAAACCTGAGGGGCTGCTCCCTTGGCTTTATCTGAGTCCTGCTGCTATTCATAAAAGTTTCCCCTGGCTAATCCCTCAGAAATGGGGGCCAGCCTATTCCTTCTTTCTAGCCTATGCTTAGTCTGGAAACTTCACTGAAACATGTCCACCGTGGGTGTGACCTTAATGGCATTTGAAACACCAGTGAACAAGCGTCCAGTAGCACAGCTGCAAGCCAGCAGCCACAGTGAGACCAAACGACTGACAGGTAATGTAATAGCAGTCTGCTGCTCGTTACTGCCAGCTGTTTCTATAGGAAATGCCTCATGTAATATTTATTTCTCTACCACCAACTAATGTTACTATCCTCAATTGTGAAATAGGAAAATGGAGCCTCAGAGGGGCTAATAACTTATCCAGAGACACAAAAGGATTGTAGTTTATGAGAGAGAGTAGCACACAAGCTTTAGAAAAATGTCTAGTTATCAAATCCAGCTGTACCAATGATGAGGAAGCCCTGGTGGTGTAGTGGTTACTCGTTGAACTGCGATTTGAAGGGTCACCAGTTAAAAAGCATTTCAAGCTCCCTGGGAGATAGATCAGGGTCGCTGTGAGTAAGCATTGACTCAATGGCAGTGAGTTTGGTTTTGATTTGGTGAGTTTCCAAGATTGTAACTGTTTATGGGAGTACAAAGCACCATCTTTATCCCGCTGAGCTGCTGGTGGTTTCGAACTGCTGACCATGCTGATTGCAGCCCAACGTGTAACCACTACACCACCAGCGGAGTTGCTATAAGTCACCATTGCTCCATGGCAGTGAGTTATTTTTGGAGTTTTTTAGGATTTTAATTTTTGGGGTACCACCTCTCAGCTGTGACAGCCTGAGGAGCTAGCATTGTTGTGCCTCCGTCCTGTCTGAGGGAGTACAAATGATGCTTCTTATGTGTCTCATAAAGACTTAATGAGGTAACACGTCTGAAACGGTCTGGTTTGTAAACAGAACCCTAACAACCATGGGCTTCTACAGCATCTTCTCTCACAGGGAAGACCCAGATTCAAGGTGAAGGTTGACTCATTTCAAGCTAATCTCTTCATGAATAACCCATGGCACCAGCACAAAACTCTGGTGTGCTTCTCACAGAGGGGTGACTTGCAGTGCACCGAGGCTCTTACATTCACAACCATCAGTGCATCATCTGGTGCGCATTCAAAGCCTCCCACCAGGTTCTGAAGAAGGTAGGTCAGAGCACAAAGGTTAAGTCAGATCAGGTCATTCATTACCTTCAGAGAGCTCACACTCTTGCCTGAAAGGTAGTCGTGAACATGGACAGACTTGACCGTGTACCAAGAACAGGGCTGAGCCACTCAGAGGGCACACCAGAGCCCTACCCCTGGGGCTGATAATACATTTACCTACCACCTCTCCTTCAGAAGGATGGGCAGAAATACAAAGTAAAGGATTCGGTATAATTTCCAAGCTTTGTGAGGGGGTGGTGGGGTGGTGGTGAAGAAGCACCTTTAAAGATATGAGGACCATCTCTGTGAGAACAATATACAAGGCAAATAAAACTGTGAGGCCACTAAATGTATTCATGGACCAATACCAATCACCCACAGGAAGTATCATGGTTCATGATGAGCATACTGCAGTCTCGGTGTCTGCTTTTTTCTTTTGGATACTAAATAATCAACATTAACCTGCTCGTCATAATCAGCTGTGTGAGGATTACTGTTTGATTAAAGCCTACTTTAGGGGGAGCAATCGTTAGGTACAGAATTACAGTTCTGGCATAAATTATCTGTTTTCTTCATCCTTCAGTTTAAAAATTAGATGTAGCAGGACTGACTTTCTCGAACATATTTTATCCATGATTTGCACCAAGGAGGAAAAAAATACATCAACAAATGGTGTTAAGTACAAACTCAAAAAGCCCCGTTTACAAGGTTCTCCAGAAAAGGGCAGCGTCTGCTCCCTTCTGTGCTCGGCACCTCCTACATTCAGAAGTGATAGCACAGCGTGTTAACGAATACCCACAATTCTCCAGTGCCAATCTACAAGGTCAACTTTAATGTGCCAAATGGCTATGTTTCCTTTGTGCCAAGAACCGTTACTTATTGTAAGCAAATAGCTGTGCTCGTTGAGTAAGTCTTGAGCTCCTACTCCCCATCATCAACCACGTCGTGTTTGGCGACCCTCTGTGAAACCTTTGTGACTCACGACCACCTCATGTGTTACAGAGCAGAACGGCTTCAGAGTTTTTCTTGGCCCCCATCTTCGTGGAGCTGGCAATGAGTTTTTGATAACGCTGTTCCTCTCTGCCTCCCCTGGTCCCAACTTCTCAGTAGGACTCACTTCTCCCTCCTGTTTGCATCCTCCTGGGTATTGTATGCATCGTCCAACCTTTTAGCAGAGTATCTATAACACTCAATGACCCCTTTTAATTACATGACAGCCTCCTACTAGGCTGTATGTTTCTTGGGGTCAATGGAGTGTAATTTATTCCCAGTATCTAGAGTGCACCTGGAATACACTAAATAATTCATAATATTTTATGAATCCTCATAAGTGAGTGACAGGGGCTATCCAAGTTGTTCATCTACAGCTCTGATTGTTTTCAGCTAGTGGTTTATGCACAGGAGAACTTGCTGTGCTGAATGTGAGTCTTGGACCCTGAGTAGTAGAGATAGAAGGGACTTCAGGAACCACTGAGAGTCTTATTTTACTGATAAGGATGCCTTGACTGAGAGAGATTATTTCTACACATGACACAGACTGTAGGTGCCAGTGCAAGGGCCAGACTTTATATCTCCCAACAACTTCTCAGATGTTCTTGACCATGAGATCTCTCTTGAATGTAATCGAAATATGTTCCTTTGAAAGAGTTTGTACCTGATGGATCTTTTCATTCACAATGGTTTCTTCTCACTTAAGAGGCCTGAAGGCACATGTTGTTAAGCATTGGGTTCCTAACCACAAACTCACCAGCTGCTCTAGGGAGAAAGGTGAGACTGTCTGCTCTCATGAAGATTTATCATCTCAGACTCTCACGGAGCAGTGCGACTCTGTCCTACAGAGTTGTGAGGAGTTGGAATTGACTCATCAGCAGTGGGTTTTCTTCTCAGATTTAGCCATAATCAATGAGCTTGTTACTCTATCACTACCTCTGGTGAGACCAAGGCCTTGAACATGATCTCTTAAAGAAATATATTCAATGCTTAGGTTTCTTATGTATACACAAGGATCTAATCAAGACACAAAATCTGTCAATTTTCTGGGTTATAAAACCCCAAACCAAAGCACTGCCTTCAAATGGATTCCAGGACAGAGTAGAACTGCCCCCTGGGATTACCAATAATGTGATCATGATGGAGGCATACTGCCATCTCTCTCTGTGGCACAGCAGATGGTGGGTTCAAACAGCTGACTGGTCAGTTGGCTGCCAAGCACTTTAATTACTTCTTCGATATGTTATTGCTGTGTACTGTGAAGTCCATTCTGACTGGTCATAACTACATGATAGAGTAAAGGAGTCTGGGTGGTGCTGTCTCATAAGCATTTGGCTGTTAACCTCAAGGTTGCCCATCCAAATCCACCAGCTGCTCAGCAAGAGAAAAATGAGGTCGACTGCTCCTACAGGATTCACAGCCTTGGAAAGTCTTTATAGGGAGGGCCCCTGTGTTAGTCTGGGTAGACTAGAGAAACAAATTCATAGACACTCACATGTGTATAAGAAAGAGCTTTACATAAAAGAGCAATTGTATATTGAGAAAACAGCTCAATCCAGTGGAGATCAAGTACATAAAACTGATATTAATTAACCCATATGTCTGATACCAGTCTATAAGTTCCCCTCCCGACTCATGCAACACATTCAATGACACTGAATGCAGGAAAAACATAGGCCAGTAGGTGGAAAGTCTTGTGGATCCAGTGGTGGTGGAAGCACCTCAGCACTAATGTGGGTCTCCACATGGCTCCTTCAGCTCCAAGACTCTGACTACATCGGAGTAGCTCCATCTGGCTTTTGAGCAGGAATGTCTCACAGGGGAGTGTGTGTGTCCTGCCCCCAGCGAGCTATTTATCTCCATAGCTCCTCCAAATGAGGTCATTAAGCTGCAACCTGACTGACAGCTTAACTCTACCCCTTCCCTCTTAAGTCTCAAGTTGACAGCAGATTATGTAATGAGCACAGTCATGGTGCATCATAATTGACTCAGTGGCAATGGGCTTGGTTTGATTGTTGGTAGATGACAGAGTAGAACTCCCCGGTGGGTTTTCCCTAGCAGAAATCTCTATGACGCACATCACCAGGTTTTTGTTTGTTTGTTAGCTTGCTTCCTGTTCTGTGACTGGTGGGTTCAAACTGCCAACCTTTTGATTATTAAACAAACACTTAACCTCCTATTTTATTTATGCAATAAAACAAATTCATTACCATCGAGACCACACTAACTCATAGCAACACTTGACAGGCTTTCCAAGGCTGTAAATCCTTGGGCACAAATCACTTCCTCTTTCTACAGAGAGGCTGATCTGTTTGAACTGATGACATTGTGGTTCGCTGTCCAAAGCTTACCCCAGAGCCGCATGCATTGAGCCACCGGGGCTTCTTAATTTTATATTAAAGTATAAAATCTATGCATTTTATCCAAATGCAGGGCTTTTTAAAGCAACATGTCGTCAACTGTACTCATCATATCCTACAAGTAGGTAGATCCTTCATCACTCTATGTAAGATGAACTTCCGTTAAGAAAGTAACATTTTCCAAGAGGTAAATATGTCTGCACAAGCAAAGAGCATTTCAACTGTTGAAAACTGAGGTGTTTGTTTGTTTGTTTGTTTGTTTGTTTGTTTGTTTTGTCTTTAGTGATTTAGGAATTGATTCTTCTTGTATCAGGATGTAGATTCCACTTAGGACTCAGATTTGTACTTGAACGTGCACTGTGAAATGCACACATCGCACTCGGGCTCACCTCTCCAGGTGACAGATGATAGATGGCCAGCTGGAAGCATCTTTGCTTTGAAGTGCTTAAGACACATTTGTTAAATCTGAACTACTGATTTCAAAAGATTACCTTTTGATGTCTTTTTAAAAATATATATTTGTTTTTATGCTGGCTGGGGTTTAAAAGTTTATCCGGGGCAGCTCAACAATGACAGAACCGCTTGGCCTTCAAGTGGCACATTAAGATGTAGATTTGAAGTTGTTAGGATGTCAGTCATTTTGACTGACAAATTTTACTGCTGAATGAAACTTCAAATGACTTCTCATCTGAATGCCAGTTGCAGCTTGATGTAGTCACCAGTTTTGTGCATAAAAATGTCCTGTGCAGGGAAAACCAAAGCTGTGATGGGGCTGGGCATTGTGGCGCCTGCACCCTTCACGTTTCTTTTGGAGCTTGCTCTCCTTGTGCCCTGTTGTGCGATAAATGACAAGTCCTTCAGAATCTATCCAATATTAACACCAACCTGCTAAGGAATCATAAGGAGACAGCTGTCCCAGGTCTCACAGTATCAAACACAGCCCAATCATTGTCCAAATAGAAATGAACTAACACGTCGCTAGCCCAAACCAGGCTAGAGCACCATTGCCATTCTCACATTTCCCATTGACACGGGAGTCTCCGTTTCCCTTTCACATCTTCCCCTGACAAGCCATTCTCAAAACAGTCTTTGCTGTGGCCCCTGTCACGTTGCAATACTATTTGCTCCAGAGAAAGGAAAATGCCCATCCCCTATATCCCGACATATCATTTGGAGATGTGATTCCACACCAGGTTTTGTGAAAGATCTTTGTGTGTTGACACACATAATATCAATCCTAAGAAGTGAATGAAAATAGATTTTACTTTTTCAACAAGTTTGATGAAATATAGTTGTCCCTCAACATTGTGGAAATGACATGACCTTTGGAGGACCTGGAATGCAGAGTACTAACCATGAAATGAATTCCTGTCAAGAGTATATTTCCATGGTCTAACAATTGTGTGCTTCTTTATGACATCCCTGCAAGGGAACCTGTAAGGACAAGCAGGCGTAGAAGAGACAAAAGAGATACCATCTCTGTCACCTCTAGTATATTTGGAGAGTTTTTTAAACACAAATATATATAAGTAGAAATGTAGTAGTAGGTTTATAAATGAAAAGTTAATCTAAAATTGTTTCACTAGCCATCAAAATAATACTTTGTGTAGTTAATTTAAGTGGAGCCCTGGTGTCAGTGATTACATGTTGGAATGCTAACCACAGGATCAGCAGTTCGAAACCACCAGCAGCTCTGTGAAGAAAAGATAGGGCTTCCAATATCCATAAAGAGTTACAGTCTTGGAAAACCACAAGGGGCAGTCCTACCTGTCCTACAGGGTCACGGTGCGTCAGCATCGACTCAATGGCAGTGAGCTGGTTGGTTGGTTGGTTCATAGCAATATTACAGATTATACATTATTGAATAATAAACCTATGACAATGGTCAAGCTCACTAGAAAATGGGTAAAAATAAAATAAAGCAAGGTGCGGATTTTTACTCATTATATTTCATAGATAATAAAGCTCAAAAATAACCTCTATTGGTAATGTAATGGAAAATCAGGCATTCACATTTGATATAAATGTATAAGGCATTCGCATTTGGTATAAAAGTAAAAATAGTTAGATATTTTCTAGGACAATTCGGTATCATGAACCTGCATTAAAATATAGGCCCCTCAACCCCAACAATATCTCTCCCGGGAATCTCTCCCTCAGATACAGTCACGCAGGTGCAAAGGTGGGTCTTTAAGAATGACCCTGACTGCATTGTTAAATTTAAGCATTTTCAACATTCTTAATGTTTACCAATACATGCAGTATTGCACCTACACATGACACCAAGAATCCATGCAAAGGAAGAAGGAAAACAAATGTGTAAATGCGGAAAGGTAGAAAAGATGGGAAGAAAAGGTAACAAATCATATAATATGGTTTCATTGATATGTTTTTTGAAACTGTCTGTATGGTCATGTCTATATTTTAAAGCGCAGAGAATCTATGATTATAAATTACAGAAAAGGACCTGGAAGTATATACAAGCCAGTACTGACAGTGATTGCCTGTGACAAGGGAAATAAGAATGGAATAAAGAAAAGAAAGATTACTTTTACTGTCCTATAAAAATATGCTGCTTTATTTTCTCACAACAATCTTATTCATCTATTACAGTAGCATTTACTGTCTATATACAGACATGCACACATATGACTAAATATATTTAAAAACTAGATTAACCAAAGGCTAGCTGATTTTTTGTGTGCCAATTCTTGCAAGTTATGAGTACTTACCACACAAAGGATCCACTAGTAACAAGGAGTGACTATTTGTCAAAGGCACGTAAACAGTTTTTCTATGATGTTTTTTAAATACGTATTTTTAAAAATCCTATTAGTCAATTATATATACAATTTAGACAAATAACCTGGAAATAAAGCATGCGTGAAGTATCGGGACATTTCAGTTGAAATCCTGTCATCACTGATACCAATGGAAAGTTACTAACAGTTCCCAGGATAATGAAAATATATTGAACAGCAGTTCATATATTGAACAGCTACCAGTCATATTTGTGGATATTGGGGCAGCCCTAAGACTCATTTAAAGAAAATGATCCTGTCCTGCCCATTGTTGTAATAAAAGCGCTCTTGCTAATCAACTTCTCCTCACCTTCCCTTTGAGGCTGAGTAATTTCCCATTAGGCAGACTCAGTTTAAACCATCTCCGCTTCTTTGAGAGGCCCTTAAACAGTGAACCAGGGACCAGCTTAGTATAGCAATGGTAATGGATGTAAACATAACAGACACTATGCTTCATAAAGTAGAGGGTCAAAGAAATGGATTGACACCGTGGTTGTAACAATGAGATCAAACATAGCAATGATTGTGAAGATGCTGCAGGACCACACAAAGAGTATGTTTCTCTTTCACACAGTCTCTATCAGTTGGCACCAACTCGGTGGCTCCTAACAACAACAGTGTGGTTGGCACATGTCACAGTCGACAGCTGGTGGTGCCACTCCTTTCACTAAGCTGCTCTGATGGGAGTCGCCAGTCACAGTCTAACTCCATCTCTGATCACAGCTGTGTGAATGTGACCCAGCTTGGTGGGTGACAGGACCTAAACCCAAGAGCCATGTCATTTTGATAGCTATGGATAAATGACCAAACTGGACCCAAAAACATATCCTTTGTGCTTTGTGCTGTTTGGTTTTTATTGTTGTTGTTGTTGTTGTTTTGATTGAGACTGTCAGTGGAAGCTGCCATTCCGTGTACCTTTTCTTCATTCACAGAAAGATGCTCCTTGAAAACTAAAACCCAGAGTGTCCAAATGGCCAATAAACATGTTACAGATGATTATTTCACTGATGAGGGAAATGAAATCTAAAATCATTATGCAAAACCATCACACACCCACAAGATTGGCTAACATGAGAAAAAAAAGTTCAATTATTTTAAATGTTAGTGAAGATATGAAGCAGCATTCCTACATGATGGTGGGAATAAAAGTGATTCAGCCCCTTTGGAAAACATTTATGGTGTCTTCCAGAGTTGATCATTTGCATACCCTCTGATCCAACACTAGAATATTTACAGCAGTAGTACTGCAATCTTCCAGTGTTGGAAGCAATCCAAGTATGCATTTTCCAAGGGTGTAGCATTTAGTGTTCAAAAAAGGAATCGGCAGGCAGGCTGTATATATATATATATATA
>NW_022111300.1:46728576-46748061 GCF_000313985.2 Echinops telfairi
TATATATATATATATATAAAGGAATCGGCAGGCAGGCTGTATATTTCAGATATATGTATATAAAGGAATCGGCAGGCAGGCTGTATATTTCAGATATATATATAAAGGAACCGGCAGGCAGGCTGTATATTTCAGATATATATGAATTGGATGATGATAACAAAGAACTAGCCCTAAGGGCTTAGTTCAGCCTGTAGTCTGCTTCTGTAAAGATTGCTATGTAGCAGGCAGAGACCCTCAGGAAATACAAAGCCGTATTGACAAATAATTGTGAATGGAAGACTATAAAGGTAAAGGAGCCCCAGTGGCCTAGTGGATTCCATGTTGAACTGTTAACCACAAGTTCAGCAGTTCCAATCCACCAGCTGCTCTGGGGGAGAAAGATGAGAATGTGTTGTTGCTATAGGATTGCTGTGAGTCAGAATCAACTCGATGCCAGTGAATTGGGATTTCTTTCTTCTTGGAGAGAGGGGAAATGAGGCCTGGCGGTGCCGTGGTTGAAGCACTCCGGTGATAACAGAAAGCGTGGTGGTTTGAACCTGTCAGGAATTCTTCCGGAGAAAGATGCAGCAGTGTGCTTCTGTGAAGGTTGACAGCCTTGGAAACGCTGTGAGGCTGTTCTAGTCTCTCCTCCAGGGCTGCTTTCGAGTCAGAATCGATTCAAGGGCAGCAGCTTAGGCGTTTCATTTCTCATAGGGGAAAATGAATACAAAGTTTACCCCCGACCCTTCGCTCTCTGTTCTTATTCCTCTTCTTGCTCTCTGTTCCATGTGTAAGATAGCAGAGTAACTCCAGTCATTTTTTTGTCAGGCAGCAGTCTCATGCATCAGTGGGTAGGCACTGCCTTTTCCTATGTCTAAAGGGGATAATGCGTGTGGCATCATCTGACCAGTTCTGGACACATTGCAAATACTCCTGTTACACCATAGTCGCTCTTCCGGTTCCCGCATTGAGATATGGTTGAAATCAAGGATCCTGGATGCCGCAGCTTATAGTATTATCTGCTTCTCTAACTCGGTTTCATCAGATTTCCTGCAAGGGTCACTCAGCAAGCTGTCTGTGTTTCCAGCCTCCGCAGGTTCGACCTCACTCTATTTCACAAAATGAGTCCCGGTCACAGGTAGCCAGGACCCTTCAGGAAATACCTGGGCTTTGAGTGACGCTGACGCTTCTAAAAAGCAGTGGGACACTGAAGGGGAGCAGAGGACAGATCCGGGAAATCACTGTGTGCCATCGCTATGTTCTGCTTCCCGATTCAACTCCACATAAAGCATCCTGTGGGATCTTATGCCGCATGATATAACCATCTTTAGTTTACAATAAGAAATGAATATGGCATTAATTATTGTTGCTTAATCATTTTAGGACACGATAAATGTTTCAATAAAAACTGCTATGCTAATCAAAATATTGCCTGTTTCATTAGAACTATGAACTTACCCCATGACTGCAAAATGAGCAATAAAGTTTGATGGCCTTGCACACAGTCAAGATTGCCTATTGGATAAGGGTGATTTTTCTCAAAATGGGTTCTATGAATGCATTAAATATTTGATGCTTAATAAAAGCAAAATAACATCCCTTTCCACAAAGCTGCCTCAGATACCAATTACACAAGAAAGATTTGCTAGGCTAATGATTCTCTAAGTAGCCTCAAACACTTCTTTAATTCCTGATGTATTATTCTTTGTTCCTCAGAAGGAATGTGAGTGGTTGTTTCCAATATCTGGTAGCTTAGCTGTTTTACAGCCAGGATTTCCTTAACAAGCCCCCCACCCCCACCCCACCCCCCTGCCTTGCATTTCATACTGACAATGGGAGGAACCTTACCGCAGCTGAAAAAACACAAACACAAAATCAGGATTGCTGGTCCTCTCCATCACAAGGCTGTGGTCTCTGTACCAGTTTCTTTTGATCATCCAGGGACAAAACCGTGTTAGTCGCCTAGGGCTATGAAGCAAACCACATCTGCTTTCCTGCTGACTGTAGACATCATTATGTTTGTCACCTGAATGACTCACTTCTCCTGGAGTCCACACTTGGTAGGAATTGAAGTGCATCCCTTCCAAAATTGGTGCAAATTTGGCCAGGCCACGGTCCCCACTGTTGGCTGATTGGCCTCCATTTTGTGATGGGTGTGAATCCCTCTGCCTGTGGCTAATGAGGCACAATTGTGGTTGACAGGTGACTTTGAGTCAGTTCTGACGCATAGTGGCCCTACCTATGTACGAGAGGACACACTGCCTGGTCCTGCACCATCCTCACAATGGCTTGTCTGTTGGCGCCACGGTGTCCATCCATCTTCCTCTTCTTCACGGCCCGCGACTTTGTTGGTGTTGGTGTCGGTGCTGCCGAGTCTGCTCGGACTCGCTGCGGCAGCACAGCAGAAAGAAACCCTGCCCGGGCCCATGCCGTGAAGAACACTTGTTCTTCTTTGAGAGCACCAGTGCGGCCACTGGGTCCATCCATCTGGTCGAGGACCTGCCTCTATTCTGCTGTCCCTCCACTTTCCCAAGTAAGATGTCCATCTCCAGGAGATGCCCAAAGTATGCGAGATGAAGCCTTCCCCACTTGACCACGAAGGAGCCTAGTGGCTGTGCTTCTACGGACAGCTGTCCTCTTGGAAATCCTTGCTATTTTCAATATTCTTCACTTGACCCATCATTCAAATGCACCAATTCTTCTTTAGTCTTCCTTCTTCAAAATCCAATTTTCACCTGCATACCATGGTGTGGATCAGGTCCTAATCCTAATCCTCAACGTAGCATCATTGCTTTTCAGCACTTTAAAGAGGTCTTACCCATGCAATGTGTCCTTGGATCTTTTGACTGCGTTTTCCCTGAGTACTGATTGTGTGTATAAGGCAAAATCCCTGATAACGTCAGCTTTTTCCCATTACTCGTGATGTTAACTATTGGTCCACTTGTGAGGATTTGAGCTTCTGTAAATGGAGTCTTAGTCTACACCGAAGGCTGCAATCTGTGTTCTTCATCAACAAGGGCTTCAACTCCTCTTCACTCTCAGCAAGCATATCCAAAGTTGTTAATAAGCCTTCCTCCAATCCTCATACCCCATTCTTCTCTGTACAATCCAGTTTTTCTTATTGTTTTCTAGGCATACGGATTAAAGAAATAAGATGAGAGGATGTACCCCTAACACACACCTTACATATTTTAAATCTTACAGTATTCCTCTGTTCCTTTGGCACAATTGCCTCTTGATCTAGGGACAGGTTCTACATGAGCACAATGTAGTATTGTGGAATTCCCATTCTTCTCAAGGCTGTCCATAGTTTGCTATATTCTACACAATTGAATGCCTTTGCATAATCAATAAAACACACATAACCATTAGCAATGATATCCATATTTCCATGTCTTCTTCTGAATCTGGCTCAAACCCCTAGCAGCTCCCTGTCAACGTAGAGCTACCACCACTGTTGGATAATCTCAGCAAACATTTACTTGCATGTGATATTAATGATGGTTTTTGTATAATTTGAACATGTTATTGCGTCACCTTTCTTTGGTATGGGTACGAATAGGGATTTCTTCCAGTCAGTTGGTCAAGCAGCTGTCTTCCAAATTTGAGGGCACAGACGAGACGGGTGAGTGCTTCCAGTGTACCCTCAGCTTGTGCCCGGAGTCTTGATTTGGGCTAATGCTTTCAGTGCAATGTGGGCTTCTTCCTTTAGTATGATTGTTGTTTATATGCTACCTCCTAAAATGATGGACTGTTGACCAGTTAATTTTGGTAAGGTGACTCTGTGTATTCTTCCTATCTTCTTTTTCCACTTTAACTTTTTAAAATAGTTTTGATATAAAATTCAATATCATACATTTCTATAGTTAAGTTGCATTTAAAGAGAGTAGTATATGCATAATCACAACCAGTCCTAGTGCTTCCTTTAAACTCGCAAATTCATTGTTTGCTCCCAAATTCCCCTCACCCTCACTAACTCCTGTCCCTATTAAATCGGTTATTTTTAAAACCAGTTATTGTATCTATGCATTCACTCCTTCGGTGCCTCATAAACTGGGAAACCTAACAGAAATAAGAAAAAAAATGAAACAAAGAAATAATAATATAAAAAGAAAAAGTAAGAAAGAAAAGACCACCACCAATATTTAAAAAGCCAGAGGATACATTTGTTTTACAGAACAAGTGAGAAATACTTAAGCCTAGAGAAAATTCAAGTTGGGTCAAGAGGGTGGTCAACTTATCAATATCATATTATACCATAACTCCATCCACCACAATCAAGTTTACAACAATCTCTGTCTGATAGTAAACTTGTTTGCATCCTTTGCCTGTGACCAGAGAGCATCTGCCAGAGACACAATCTGCCTGGATGCTCTGCAGATAGATTTGGGGCTCCCACTGTCCCATTTCACCTTCTACAAATGGAGTATTCACAATTTAAGCTCTTATACTTTAACCTTCATTATAATAGGATTTTGTTATTGTCTCTTTGAATGGCACAGGCTGGTGTGCTTCCTATATGGAGACTTAGTTGATGCCTCACTTAGATGGATGCTTATTTGAATACAAGCCTTTAAGGCCCCAGGCACTATTCCAATAGAAAGCCAGGCACCATCTCTTTCTCCATCACACTTTGCTGCTTTACACCCTGATTTTTATTGACCTCTTCATGAAGGTGAGTATCCATGCTATCAGAACTGTGTTAGACCGGGTCGAATAGAGAAACAAATCCAGAGACACTCATATGTGTGTAAGAGAGAGCTTTATATCAAAGAGCAATTGTATATTGAGAAAACATCCCAGCCCAGGTCAGATCAAGTCCATCATTCAGATATTAGTCCATAAGTCTGAGATTAGCTCATAAGTTCCTATTCTGACTCACAAGGCAGATGCAATCATGCAAAATGCAGGAAGACCCCAGGTCAGTGGGTCAAGGTCTGTGGAAGCATCACAGCGCTGGCCCATGTCTCTTCGAGCTCCCTGGCTGCCAATCACAGGCCAGTGAAGCAGAGCGAAAATGTGTCCCAACACCAGGGAAGAGAGGAAAACTCCCAGAATCCTCATGAGAAGGCCATGCTTACAAGGAGCCATGCTTGATGGGCTAGACTCCACCCCTATTACGTATTTATCAAACTGAAATTATGTAACCATCACAAGAACTAACTGTGCTTGGATTGGGGCTAGAAATAAGAGTGGGAATCCAGAATCCATCTGCTTGTCCAAGAGTGATGAATGACTCTGGTTTACATTATCAGTCATCTTATCACTTTATAATGAAACAAAACAAAAACAAACAAATACCCCGTCCCCCCAAAAAAGAAAACAAGACACAAAAGGAAAACATTGTCAACATCTCTCCCCCTGGGATATAAGGCAATTGCATTCATAACATCAATCATTTATCCAGTGGCATAGAAGTTAAGGTACTGTTGAGAAGAGGAGTTTATATAAGGATCATACAGCTGTCAACTACAATCCATGACTTGTTGCTTTGAATTCTTACAGGACTGAGCTCTGTTGACATTATGAATTCCCATCTTCTTTTGGGTTATCATTCGATATTTTCCCCCATAGAATCTTTCAATATTTCAAATTGAACCTTTAATTATCTCTTCAGTTTAAGGCATGCTGAATGTATTCTTTCTTTCTTTCTTTTTTCTAACTATAGGTTTTCACACATTTCATTATAATACTTTTCTTTGTCTTCTGCTGAACTTTGAAATTTTCTGTTCAGCTCTTTGACTTCAATTTGCCTTAGCTATTCCACAACCAAGAGTAAGGGTCAAGTCCATTCTGATCTGGTCTTTATTTCTTCTCTTTTCAATGACCTTTGGCTTTCGTCAGGTATCATGTTCTTGATGTCCTCCCACGGTTCTGCAGGCCTTCTGTCATTAGTGTCCAAGGCATCAAATCTGTTCTTGAGATGTTCTCAACATTCAGGTGGGATATGCTCAAGATTATATTTTAGCTCTTGGGCACTTGTTTTAATTTTCTTCTGCTTGAACCTGAATTTATATATGAGCAATTGATGATCTGTTCCACAGTCGACCCCTGGCCTGGTTTTAAGTGCTGATATTGAGCTTCTTTATTGTCTCTTCCTACCGATGTACACACTTTGATTTCTGTGTATTTCATCTGGAGAAGTCCACTGTATAGTTGTGTTTTGTGTTATTAAAAAAAGGTATTCGTGATGAAGTCAGTTTTGCAAAGCCTTATCCCTATAACGCCAAGCATGACACTTTGTAACATTTAATTAAATGCATATACTAATATATGTTGATAACTATGAAGGTAAAGAATAAAAACCAAAAAAATTTCCTGAAATTAAAAATTCAGGCATCATAGGGTTTATAACATGAGCTCCAATGTTGCTTCTATCACCAAGTCTACAGTTTCCAACTACTGCTCCTTCCGTTTGCTTTCTAGTTCTGCACCCTGGAGAGACATTTGTTGACCCCCCTCCAACTAAAGAAAGCCTCTCTTGAAGAACTTTAGCCTACAAACAACTTGGTTTGATTCCTTGAGAACAGTTATTGTTAATGGTCTTTTTAAAGAGTTATTTGGGATTATCGTCTATTTTCCCTCTAGAATGGCTTGACCAGGACAAGGAATTGCTGTTCCTGTCTCCCAATGTGGAACACAATAGCGGATCAACAGAAGACACTCAGTAAATGTAAGGGGCTTAAAAAACCCATTATCTTTTCCCATGACAGTTTTGAAGCCTTCTCATAATTGCTTAATAAACACTCCCAAGTAAATCATTAGTCTTTTGTTGGTGTGCTTGGGGCACACAAGGAATCATACGTCTTCAAAAACTTACATATATATATATATTTTTTGTTGTTGTTGTTGTTACAGAAATAAAATACTTATAAACACCGTTAGTGTTGCAATTACCTGTTAAACTTAGGTTGCAAGAAACATATATCATCCTGAATTTAATTTCTATTTTAATCCTGGATTCAGCTGGTGGAAACTTAATTAAAGCAATTTAGTGTCAATCCCCACTGAGTTAATATTCACTGGTTTCATTAGAATAAAAAATGCGAATCTATTCCCATGAAGTCCACGCTGAGGCAGGTGACCTGATGCTGACCCTGCGACTCAGAGCATTTCAAAGACTGAATCTTTAAGCAGACAGCCATAGCTTTTTCTCCTACTGAGTAGCTAGTGGGTTTGAACTCTTGCCCTTTTGGTTGGAAGTTGAGCACTTTACTACTGACCGTCAGACCTTCTTTTTAATACAATGGGCGACATCGATAGCCATGATGGTCCCAAGTGGAATGTCCATCACTCATTGTTTGAGCTCCTAGTCACCACCCTGTTTCAGTTCTCAAAGTTACTTCCAGTGTTATTTTTACTCCCATAAGTGAGCTTTCCTTCTTAATGCCTATTTCCTATTTTGATCCACAAGGATTAAGAGATTGTAGAAGTCAACTGATTTTTAATGACTTCAAGCGACTATTTTTTATGTGTTCACAATCCTATGAGTCAGCAATTTGAGCAAGGCTTAGTTGGGATGGTTCGTTTGTGCTGCTTGGTACTGACTGGACTCGTTTATGCATTTATGCTGAGAAAGTCTAGCACTGGCCTTACTTGCATGTTTGACAGGTACTTAGGGCTTCCACGCACTCTCCTCACATGATAGCTTACACCCATGGCAACTGGGTTCCAAGAGGGCAGGCCTTAAGGTAGTGGTTCTCAACCTTTCTAATGCCAAGACCCTTTAATACAGTTCCTCATGTGGTGGTTAACCCCAACCATAAAATTATTTTCGTTGCTACTTCATAACTGTAATTTTGCTACTGCTATGAATTGAGCAACCCCTGTGAAAGGGTCATTTGACCCCCAAAGGGGTCATGACCCACAGATTAACAACCACTGCCTTAAGGCATCAGCATTCATCCAGCTTCTGTTGGCATCAAAGTGGCTGATGTGCCATTGACCATAAGAGTCACATAGCCAATCCCAGGATCAACTGAGGAGGGATTTACACAAGATACATAATTACCCGTGCTGTTATAACAGAAATAACTAAACTGAGTGGCTTTGACAAGCAATTTTTTCTCTCTACGTTTGGAAGGCCAGAAGTCCAGAAGAAGCCCAGCTCTAGAAGGTTTTCTTCCCCTGCAGGCTCTCTAGGAAGGGCCTTTCCATAAATATTGGCCTAGCCTTCTTTGGAGACGCCGTGTGTGTTGGCATCAATCTTTCCCTGACCTAGAAGATGCTTAGGGCACGGATCAAAGGTTCAAAGTGTGCACTCTTCTTTCTTGGTGACAGACAGGTCCCGTCCTCTGTTCTGCCTTGTATCTGCTCTCCTTGTATCTCTGGTTAGATAAAAGAGCGTGCATATATCACTCCAAGGAAATCTCCCTTCCATAAGATAATAGGACCTGTTTCATCGGTGCTACACTGCACCCTGACTGGCTAGCCCCCTCCCTGCAACCCTTCTGTAAGGGAATGTCCAGTTACCTACAGATGGGCTTTGAGTCTCCACTCTGCACTCCCCCCTCATTCACAATTATATGATTTTTTTGTTCTTTGATGCCTGATACCTGATCCCATCGACACCTTGTGATCACATAGGCTGGTGTGCTTATTCCATGTGGGCTTTGTTGCTTCTCAGCTAGATGGCCGCTTGCTTATCTTCAAGCCTCTAAGACCCCAGACACAATATATTTTGATAGCTGGACACCATCAGCTTTCTTCACCACATTTGCTTATGTACTTGCTTTGTCTTCAGCAATCGTGTCGGGAAGGTGAGCATCTTGGAATGCCATTTTAATAGAACAAAGTGTTCTTGCATTGAAGGAGTACTTCAGTGGAGGCCCAATGTCCATCTACTACCTTAATACTAAACCTATAAATATATGCGCATAGATCTATTTCTCCATCGTCATATATAAATATATTTACATATGTACATGCCTGTATTTAGACCTCAACAAATGTCCTTTGCCTCCTAGTTCTTTCCTTAATTTCCTTTTACTTTCCGCTTGTCCCACTATCATGTTCAGCCTTCATTTAGGTTTTAGTAATTTCTCTGGGTTACATTGCCCTTGATCAAGCCTTACCAGGCCTCCTACACCCTCCTTGCCATTGGATTTGGATCACTTGTTGTTCTCTTCTCCCTGGGTTTGCTATCTCCCACTTCCTTCCCCACCTCATACAACTTTCCTCTAGTTCTTTAATGCTTCTCCACCCCCCACCCCCAAACCATCATGATCCAAATTCTACCTTACAAACCTGGCTAGACCTGAGGATGTACACTGCTACAGTTAAGAGCTGGAAACACAGGGAATCCAGGACAGATAAACCCCTCAGGACCAATAATGGGAGCATTGATACCAGGAGGGGAAGGGGAAGGTGAGAGAGAAAGGGGGAACCAATCACAAGGATCTACATATAATACCTCCCTGAGGGGGTGGACAACAGAAAAGTGGGTGAAGGGAGACATCAGACAGTGTAAGACATAAAAAATTAATAATAATTTATAAATTATGAAGGGTTTGTGAGAGAAGAGGGGCAGGGAGGGATGGAGGGGGGAAATGAGGAGCTGATACCAAGGGCTCAAGTAGACAGAAAATGCCTTGAGAATATTGACGACAACAAATGTACAAATGTGCTTAACACAATAGATGTATGTATTGATTGTGATGAGAGTTGTATGAGCCCCCTTTAAATCAGAAAATCAGATAGCTTACTCCACAAGGAATGACAGATTCAAGAGAAATGACATTGCATTCATTGTCAAAACGGACAACTCGAGATCTATCTCTCTATGCCATCTGTGATAGGATAATACCTATCGGCATACAAGAAAATTCAGTCAACGGACCAATTATTCAAATGTATGCACCATCCACTAAAGCTAGTGATGACAAAATTGAAGAATTTTACCAATGTCTTCAGTCTGAAGTTGATGAACCATGCAATCAAGATGCATTGATAATTATTGATTTTTTGAAGAATGGTTGTCACAGGTCACCGGAAGTCAAAAAGTTCCTTAATAGTGAGCACGTATTAAATGTGGCATTAGTCTTCCATTCTGTGGGTCAACATTGGAAGTGGCAAGAGAAGATAATGTCCTATAACTATCTTCAGTGCAACTTGGCAAATCATTGAAAAGTGTTTTGTAAATCAGTCTGTTTGGTAGATTTTTTTTTTTAATTTTCTCACTAGCTGTGATGAAGTTTTATAAACCTATGTTTATATCAGCACAGTCTAGGTATGTTACTTCTTTATTCAGAGACCCAGTTTAAGACCTAGACAAGTTAACTTGTACACACGTGTCCACTGGATTAAGTTTATGATCCACATAGGTTTCTACTCTATTGTATCATGTGGCAAGTCAAAAAATAAAAGTTAAAAATGGAATTAAATTATAAAACATAAGTAAATTATAAGATGCCTATTCAGGTTTGGGAATTTATTTGAAGCTAAGAGTCTAGAATTCTTGACTTCTAGCATTCTGCTCATTCTCCTAAACCCTTTCCCTCATATTTTTCAGAAAAATACTGATTTCACTCCAGAGAAGGATGCTGTATTTATATTTTGGATATGGGAGATGATTCTTATATACATTTATGGCAGGACTAGGTCCACAGAAAAGAAACATCCCAGTGTAAAAATAGAGTGTGGTGGTAGAAGCAAGATGTGTACAGTAATAGCTATTTCACACTTTCAGAAAGTTGATTCCAGCATGGTTTGCAATTACAGGAACAGAGAGACATAAGGTAATTAGTTATTGAGTCCCTATGTTCTTCTTTAAGGAAAGCCATCGATCTTTGCCCTCAGAAAGTTATTTTTATACAGTCACATGTGCAAGCTGGTGGGTGACAGACAACCTGTAGGGACTCCTTTCAGCTTTGGTCTTTGAAATAAAAAATAACCCTACCTACTTTTATTTGAGTTCTAAGTTGTCCAAATAATTTGGAATATGGCTGCGGTCACCAACAAAATATGATGAATGACTGGTGACTAATTACATAAATATAGCTAATATTAAGACTTCAAAACCGTATCTTTTTAACTGTGTCCCTTCAAAGTTTGATAGCAGTAGTCCTGTGGCTTTAGTCATGAATACTGATGCTTCTAAAATGCTGAGAGAGAAAAAAATTAAGGGCTAAAGAAGAAATCTATTTGACCACGGTGGGCTTAATACAATATTACAAATTCTTTACAAATTGAAGATGCCTTTGTTCGAGTATAGCTAATTTGGGATCATGGGTATGACTAGTCCAACACTGCATGCATTATCTTAAAAACAAGATAGATTAGCATATTTATACATTTCTGTATTCTTTCACACACAATTAAACCAAATTAAATTTTCTGACACAGAATATTTTAAGGCATACATTTTTAATCCTTTACTCTCCTTTTACATTACTAGGACTTCAACTAATATTAACTGAGTAGTAATTATTCATTGGGGTATCCAAGAAATAGAGTAGGAGCTGGAATTTGACTCCATGCTTAATGAAGAAGGCAGGAGCGTGGACGTGTGTCCTTCCTTACCAGATTCTGGGAATGAGAAAAACAACGGAGAGTAGGCCTATGACCACAGTTGACCAGAATCACCTACTCTGTATCTCCTTTCCCTTGAATCCTACTTTAGTTGCCTGCCAAGTTGCAACGTTGAGAATAAGTCCACAGAAGGAGGAGGATCTGGTCATTTTTCCATAATAAAAGCATGAGACTTTGGAGAGAAAGACACCAATCCCCACCAAGGTATTTCACCATGAAATCAGGCTCTGCCCATCTTCCCTGTTCCCATAGAAAGCTTTGCTTGTTATTTTGCAGCCTAAATTATACTGTGCAAGCTAATAAGAGAGAAAGATCTTGAGCCTTCTTTGTATAGTCCAGAGTATGTTCTTGGGACTCCTCAATATTTGGGACTTATTTTTCCCAATTGGCATAACAGCTGGAACAAATATCAAAGATCATGGTGAAGGCAAGGGACTAAGCAACATTTCATCTGTTACACCAGCGGGTCTCAACCATCCTCATGCCGCAACCCTTGAACACAGTTCCTCATGTTGTGGTGACCCCCAACCATCACATTATTTTCATTGCTACTTCAGAATTGTAATTTTGCTACTGTTATGAATCGTCAGGTAAATATCTGATATGCAGTATGTATTTTCATTGTTACATATTGAACATAATGAAAGCATAGTGATTCATCACAAAAAACAGTATGTAATTGATTATGTGTTGTGAAATATTTATTTCTAATGACAAATAAATGAGATTTAGTCTTGAAGCATGGTGTAGCATGGGTAACAGTCTTCACACCGGGTACTTATCTGTGGGTATATCTGCATGTGGGCAGACCCGCCCGTAGATGGATAGAGGAGTGGTGTCTCAGTTCCTAAGACCATCGGAAATATGTGTTTTCCGATGGTCATAGGCAAACCCTGTAAAAGGGTCACTCAAACCCCAAAGGGGTCGTGACCCACAGATTGAGAATCGCTGTGTTACACAGTACATAAGGTCAGCATGAGTCAGAGCCAATTCAACAACTGCTAACAGCATTCAAGTGAATAGGCTTAGAAATTAAGCCAGTGTCTCCTTAAGAAAGAATATGGGAAACAGTGTCAAACCTTATTGGCTCTAAGGTTGCTATTGCAATTATTTTCCACTGTTCATGTAGTTAACTGGACAGACAGTTCAGTCCCCCCAAATCTTTAAAAATCACTCTTGAAAAAAATTAAGGGAGCTGATTGCAATGACCGACACATACCATCCCTTCTCCCTCCCACCCCTCGGTACAAAAAACAGAAACATGAGTGAAGGAAGACAGCGGTCGGTATAAGATATGAAAATAATAATAATTTATAAATTATCAAGGGGTCACAAGGGTGGGAGGGAAGGGAGGGAGGGAACAAAGAGGAACTTATACCAAGAGCTCAAATAGAAAGTAAATGTTTAGAAAATGATGAGGGCAACATATGTACAAATATGCTTGATACAATTGACGTAGGGGATGTTATAAGAGTTGTAAGACTCCCCAATAAAAGGTTTTTAAAAGAGAAAGAATTTTTTTAATCTGTGCTAAGCTTTGCCTTTATAGCATCTCCAAGTCATTTCCTTTGTCTACTTCTATCTCGGTGTTTAATCAAACCAAATGCATTAAACGGGGTTATCGTGTGCCTGACAGGACACACTGTAAACCAAATAACACAACCCCGTTTTTACAAAATGTGCCGGCTCTTGTTGCTGCAGTGGCTGCTGACCACAAGGCTGGCCGTTGTAGGCCGCCAGAGGCTCTGAAAGAGACAGCTGGTTTCCCCCATAAAGATGCACAGTCTCGGAAATCCTACGTCTACACCCATGCTGTTGAGCCAGTTCTGAAGGAGATCCATCATGGCTCACACAATCACTGCCACTGAGTCCATTCCGCATCAGAGGCACCTGGAGCACAGAGGAGAGCTGCCCCTGTGGGTTTCTGAGACTGTGACTCTTGACTAGAGTAGGAAGCCTCATCTTTCTCCAATAGAGCAGCTAGTGGTCTCAAACTGATGACCTTTCACTCAGCAGCCCAACTTGCAACCCATCCTGTGTGGTCAGTGAAAAGAAAGGAAATCCTTAAGGAGATGGATCCACAATGGTCTCAAACATTGATCATAAAGATGGCAAATGGCCAGGCAACATTTCATTCTATTCTGCATACAGTGGCCGTGAGTTGGAATGGACGCAATCACACTTCATAATAATACCACCACAGGAACACTGTTTCTGGTTTCTCATTCCCCGGGGATGCAATCCCCAGGTGCTAGATATTCTGTTTACTAGCACACAGAAAGGTGCCTGACCGAGCAGGCAGGAGCCCCGGTGGTGCGAAACCGTTTCTGTTTAAGTGGCTCAGTCCCAGTGTGTGCTCGTGAGGCATTCCGGGCCTCTTTTTAAGCAACTGTGGTCTGAGGTGATAGCAGTCTGGAATGCTTCCTTTGGAAGTTATGACAGACTCCTTCAAATTGAAAACAATCTGCTTCCAGGAGCTGTCAAAATACAGATAAATAAAACCAATGAGATTTAGTAACACAGCCCAGTCTCAGATGGAAGCCTGAGCAGTTTAGCTTCCTGCCATTTGAGCGCAGCGCTTTCATCTTAACGTCTAGAACCAAGAGATGTCACATTTCTATTTGGTCGAAATGCCCACGAGAGTTGGCCGTCCCATCAGCAAAGCCCTTTGATCTGGGAGTCCAGGTTTCTATACAGGCCCTTGCTAACAGCCAGCACTATTCTTGCAAGGTTTGCCCTTCTGTTCTAGAATCCTATGTAGGATTAAGAGTGGCCTCTGTTCTAGATTCTTCTCTCTCCTGTGAGCCCTATACATTCTCGACGATCCAATCTTGTGTTCCATCCTACCAAGTCAGACCATTCCTGCCATTTTCATTTCACTGCTCTTTCTCAGTAACATTTTCAATTGCAGAGCGGAACATCTTCCTTGCATTTCCACATGGGGGAAGAGTTCTTCCCGACAGACTCCAGAAGTTCTTGCCCCACCTTCACTCATTCTAAAGTTGTCCCATCTAAGGAAGTTTGAAAAGACTTTGTGACACCCAACCTGCTCTCCCAAACTCCACGTTCAAATTCAATGGGGACTTGAACAGCTATTAAAATTTTGCCCACAACATCAACACATCTATTTTAACACTATTTCCAGCTGCCACCAGATCTGCCCCTGCTGGTTCTGAAGTTCTAGTTTACTCTGCTGTTTCCTTGGTCCTTAGCTCCGTTTTGTAAATCCAACCACTTAAGTTAGAACAGGAACAAGCCCATCTGCTCATTCTGTAGATCTCCTTCGTTCTGCTTTTTCACTTCAACCATCTTTTTTCTAATTTGAATCGATTCTGTTTCTTCGTAATCCCCAGAGTTCTCCTTTCAAACCCCAAGCAACAGCATTCTGTTCACATGCAAATAACCACGCTCAATGGCAAAAAAAAAAAAAAGTTTTCACATTTCTCTGACTTCAGGAGCTGGCTTTTGCCAGCAGCAAAGAATTTCAAACATAGGTTCTCTTAACGTCCATTTTGAGTTGTGTGTTGTAAGAAATACCTTGTTGATAGATAAGGTAGTGGGAGAGCGTGCGACCTTTCTAGCAAAAATCCTCTGTGGGTGACACTGTGGGCTCCCAAATTTGAATTAACAAAAGGAAGAGCAAAGGAAAAATATGCCTGCTTCTCACCCCTGGCTAAAAAAAAAAAAGTGGGTGGGGGGTGGGAAATCAATCAAATGATAATGGTGTTCTAGGGTAGTAAATGTCATGCCTGTCAACAAGACCAAATAAATAAGTGCACAATAGAAGCTTGTTGATTTTTCTAGGAGGTCTCTCTGGCCTTTAAAGCAAATTTCTATCCCTCCCAAGACGAGATTCTCCCTGGCTCCGTGTGGGATCGTGCCCAGCAGACATGCAGCTGCTCTTGCAGAATCTGTTCTGGCCCAGAAACTCAATCCTTCTGCCTGCCGGCATGAGTCTCTGCCTGTCCCTCCGACAGCAACAAGACACGCTCCCTCCGTGTGGAACATCCTCTGTGAAATGTACAGCTGTTGCCATCATTTGAGGTTCCCAAGAGAGTCTGCTTCCCAGATATCCGTCCTCTATGCAAGCATATGCCTGACTCTACCATGCTCGGCAGAATCTTCAGACTCTCCTATCAACCAGCCTGCCGTAAAATCCCGAGGGGGCTGAGCAGACACAGATATACTGACGCTGTTAATCAGCACAAGTCTCTGACCCTGTGTCCCTGTGTTTGCAAGCTGACATGGACTGTAGATGAACCACAGGGCGTTTTGCCTCTTCAGGTTACAGGCTAGACAAGAAATATGTTAAGTTGATTCTTTCTCCCTAGATCTCATCAGGGTTCATGGCCTTCTGTGTCCCATCGTGCTGTCAATAAGAGAGTTACACAAATTTACATAAGGGAAAACAGTCAGGTTTATCATACATTAATCAAGTGAGTTACTACCTGGAACCCTATCTTTATAAGAATAAAGCTAGACCTCAGACTAAGAGTGAGATAATCACCAATATTCTCACTAATAGAACATTTTATGTCTCTACTCCATTCATCAGGTAGAGTTTATGTTAATTATGCAATAAATATATGTACTTATCTTGCAGTCAATTGGAGGGATATATATTTGACAAGTTACCACCTATCAGAATAATTCAGTATATTCCATGTGCTATGTACAGTGTAAAATGAGTGCAATGATGTAGAGAAAAATAATTAAAGCCTTCACTCATAAGGAACTTGATCTCGACTAACATTTAACACAAATGAACCCTGTTTTATTTGGAATTGTATTTTGCACAATGGATAGCAACTCCAACATTGGCTTATATGGAAATTTCCATATTTCTGAATACAGTTAGGTATTGCCATCATCACAAACTCATTCCTCTCTCTGCTTGACCATTCTCAGCACCTGCTTTCATTCGTATGATGATAGAAGGTTCAATGTATTTCTTGGCATGAGTCCCTGTTCCACAGAGAGATGGGGAATGGCTAGGGTGTCTGAGGACAGAGGGGAAGGCCAACAGTCTGTCCCTTTGTACAAATGTACCCTGAATATCAACCAGCAGCCTTTGTTCTTATCTCACTGTGACTAAAGTTTTCTAATAAAACAAACTACCTTTGACTAATAAATAATAAAAAGAGTATAAATATATATGTAAATAGTATAGTAGTAAAAAATAACAATATAGCAAAAATAATATAAATAGTATAGAATAGAGAAAATAAGGCAAAGGCAGAAAATTCCAGTCACCTTTTGGACATTTCTTGCATCTAGCAGGTCCAAAGTCTTTTCTCTCCTGGTGTCTGGAGAAGTTGGGATTTAATGGCTTCAATCATCTTCCAAATAAAAAATCAAGACCCCTATAGTGTTGCCACCAACTGAATTCTCCACTGTTGGATACTACCTAGCAACACGCTTTTGACGGGCACTTATTGTTGTCCTTGTTTTCCCTAATTTTACCAGGACTGGAAAAAACTGTAAATGTCTAGGCTAGGATATAGTTGTCCTGTGTTTCTTTCCCCGCTTTGCTTTCTTTCCTGTAGGACCAAGCGCCTGCTCACTAGTTCACTTAAGGGTCAGAGGGTTCACCTTCCACATGGGTGCTATTACAAAGCAAGTTCTCCAAGCATCTCAAGAAAGAGAAAAATATTTCTTCATCTTATCTCATATCACAAAGGTTTTAACCTTGTGGTTCATCCCATGAAAACTGCACCCCGTATGCCCTTGATCCCTCTTCAGCTCCTCTGCCTAAAGAGACCACGTGGATGATGAGGATGGTCCATGTAGTGTTGATCCATAAAAGCAATCTGAAAAGAGTATACCAGAATTCCAAACTTTGCTACTGGAGGGCAGTGTTTGCAAAGTGATGCTGAAGCTTTTATACGTCCATTAAGGTGCCTCCAAGCCATCTGTGCCAAGGAGAGTGGAGCTAATGCCTCATAGTCGGTCTGCTCTTCTAATACCTTCATACCTTCAACCAAAATTTTATCTCTACCATAGACTGATATTCTTTATGAGTTTATTGGAATAAATTTGTTTTCCCCTAAAACTCACTTAAAACCAATAATACAGAGGACCTCAACCCCTGTATAATGCCTCTTAAAATTAATGACCTATCTTTAGCAATATCCATTTCAAAGGTCAAGAAGTCTTGTCACATTCCTTTTGTCAATTGTTGTATTTTGTCACACTGAAATAAATGTTTACAAATAGATTCATAGTGCCACATTTTGAAAACTGTACAAAGTAAAAGTACTAAGCAATTTTACAATATAAATGGATTGGGAATAATTGCTCCATAAACGTACAATTTTCCAATCAAAGGGGGAAAATATCAGAATCTGTTACTATGACACAAGAAAATACCATAGTTCATGACCCAGGGAGAAATTAAAAATCTTATATATTTCAAATGAAATACAGACCTGGCTTTCAGTGGGCACAGAAAAGAAATATTAAGTTACTCATAAAGCTGAAAATTTGCCCAAAGCTCAGTGATAATTTACAAGCTTACAATGAGTGGAAGAGACAAAAACACAGAATGGTAACTCCTTCAAGTGTCACGCCCATGAGCCCTCCTGACCCAGCCTGCTCTTCCATGTGTTTCCGCACTCTCCCCCCAGGTGTGGACTCCTCCTAACCCCTAACCTGTGCATGCCATCCTCTTTGTCATTCCTCTTCCCATCTCCAACCCTGGATCTCGGCATAATTATTATCATGGTTCACGGCATCCCTGTGTAAACATTCCATTGTTCACTCTAGAATCATCAACATCTCACTTAATTGTCCTCGTTCCATGGTTTCAGCACTCATTTTTTGAACTCTGCGAGTGAAAGGTAGAGATTTGCTATGCAAGACAATACAATCCCTGCCTTCCAGCCATTCACAATCCATTGTCACCACACAACGGAGACAGCCGTGACTGGAACACAAAAGGAAGACGGCTTCACTCTTCCAGGAAGGGCAAGGAGGACATCCCAGAAGAGGCAGAATTTGAGTGGATTCGGGTATGAGCCAGAATTCAACTTTCTGACAAGGGGTGGTGGGTGGGAGCAGAACGTCATTATTGACAGAAAAAAAATCAGTAGTGTGTGGCAAGTACATGGAAACATAAGACAGCAACTGCAAGCACTTCAGCCCAATTTTCACCTGCGAGCCTTCAGGGGTGAAGAGGTGGGATATGAGCAGTGGGGGGTGGGGGGGAGCAGGGGAGGACAGCAAATAAAAGGTGCCATGGAAGGGAATTTGCATTTGATCTTATTGGGACTGAGGAGTTTTTAATGTATTTTTCATAGCAAAAGGATTAATAAGATGTGCTTTTTAAAAAATCACTCTAATTGCAGTATGCAGCGTAGAAATAGATTAATCGAGACTGGAAGCAGGGAGAACAAACTGGCAACTGAAGTAATCCAAGGAGAAATCTGAGACCCCGGGCCTTGGCTGAGAGGAAAGACATTCTGAAGTGCAGGAGGACAGTTATTGGGAGGCTTGTAGGACAGTCACAACCAGCTCTCCCCTAGAACAGGTTATCACCAAGCCCAGGAAGAAACAGACACCTTACCATCGAGTACAGTTGCAAGAATAAAAACTGGATATAGCACCCATCTTCTCCAATTCCTTTGTCATCTCCCCATGACTCCATCCACAAAATTCCCTCATCCTACTCAAAGGGGTCCCAACTCCCTTCTCCAATTGATAGAAAGACATCCACAGCTTCTCTTACGAACAACGCCCCAGCGTGTGCTCCAGCTACTGCATTTCTCACCTGTGTGTACCAATGTGGGACGGTCGCTTCCTCAGCGTGGTCTCCAGGACTGTATCCACAGTCGTATCCCACCTACGATGCCATTCTCCTTCATTGATAAACATGCTGCAGCCTCCATTGGCTTAAATACATATGTCCGAGGGAGCAAGAAAATTTCGTGAGGAAAAAAATTCCATTGTCTTTCAGTGGCATGTTTCCACAATCTT
>NW_022111300.1:46748161-46750337 GCF_000313985.2 Echinops telfairi
CCCATCTTCTCCAATTCCTTTGTCATCTCCCCATGACTCCATCCACAAAATTCCCTCATCCTACTCAAAGGGGTCCCAACTCCCTTCTCCGATTGATAGAAAGACATCCACAACTTCTCTTACGAACAACGCCCCAGCGTGTGCTCCAGCTACTGCATTTCTCACCTGTGTGTACCAATGTGGGACGGTCGCCTCCTCAGCGTGGTCTCCAGGACTGTATCCACAGTCGGATCCCACCTACGATGCCATTCTCCTTCATTGATAAACATGCTGCAGCATCCATTTTCTTAAATACATATGTCCGAGGGAGCAAGAAAATTTCGTGAGAAAAAAATTCCATTGTCTTTCAGTGGCATGTTTCCACAATCTTTTATACATATACATGTATGTATGTATGTATATATGTGTGTGTGTGTGTGTGTGTGTATATATATATATATATATGTGAGAGAGAGGAGTACGTGTGTCCTATGGAGAAAAAAAAGAACTCCAATCCAAACATAATTCACAGAGACACATTTATTAAGTCTATAACAGGATAACGACAAAGACAAATCATCCCAATGAGGGAGACCATCAAGGAGGTCACAATGTGCTCAAGGACTCACAAAACCCAGCCACTTAAATAGGACACGGAGAGCAAAGGACACGCACACCATCATGATTGGCAACAGATCCATTCATCACCGGTGCAGGCATCACGCCAGAAGAGGAAACAGCCATGACTGGGGTAGGCACACGCATGCACAGTGGAACATTTACAGGATTAGTTCAGGACGCTCTGAGGAAGGCAGTTAGGGTATGACTCGTGACAGTGCAATGCCCGTAGCCCTATTTCAATCCAGGGCCTGCCTAATAAGACCCTGAAGGTGAGATTGCCTCTCGGCGGGATGGATATGAGAGAAGTATTCATTTCACTTTCAAACCCACTGTACCCAAAGGCAAAACTTTTTACATTGCTGGTCAATGGTCAGAAAGAACTCAATGGAGGCTGCTCTCTGTGGAGACTGAAAAGTGGACTGAGTGATCCCACTCTAAACCTTAGCCCTCAGCAAATCGAGTGCCATGAGTCAGGATCAATCTGATGGCAGTGAATTTGGCTTTGTTTTTTATTGCCTTAGACTGGGTTCTCTGTAGAAGCAAAACCCATGAAGCCTTGATGTGTTTATATAGTGGTTTATAACAAGGTCATGGAGCATCCAGTTGTAGAAGCAGCAAATTCCAAGTCCATGGGTGAGAATTTAGATGGTTGGCTCATCCTGACTCATGGAGCTACAGAGGTTGATGAATCCCAGATCAGCAGACAGAAAACAGGCCTGTGGCTTCCTAGCCAAATGAATCCAAGGTTGGTAGGTAAGAAGAAAGGCCAATGAAAACTCCCAGGGCTAGTAGGCTATGCAATAGCTCATTGACTGAAGTCCGTCCAAAGAATAAGAGGTTGACAAACAAGATGCAAGGTCTTAATCTATCTAAAAGCGGCTAAGCTTTCCCACCTCTTACATCTGGGGAAATGTCTCATCACTGCCAAAACACTGAGAAATATGACCCAGCCAGTTGACCCAGCCAGTGACCCAAGCACATCCACTTTTAAAACGATGAAACAGAAAAATCAATAAAAGTTATCACTAAAGAGAAAGTGGGTGTATAAGCAAATGTGGTGAAGAAAACTGATGGTGCCTGGCTATCAAAAGATATGGTGTCTGGAGTCTTAAAGGCCTGAAGGTAAACAAGCAGCCATATAGCTCAGAAGCAACAAAGCCCACATGAAAGAAGCACACCAGCTTGTGTGATCATGAGGTGTGGATGGGATCAGGTATCAGGCATCAAAGAACAAAAAGTCGTATCATTGTGAATGAGGGGGAATGTGCCATGAGGACCCAAAGTCCATCTGCAGGCAACTGGACATCCCTTTACGAAGGGTCATGGGGAGGAGATGAGTCAGTCAGGGTGCAGTGTAGCAATGATGAAACATACAATTTTCCTCTAGTCCTTAAATTCTTCCTCCTCCCCATTATCCTGATCCCAATTCTAACTTACAAATCCAGCTAGCCCAGAGGATGTACACTGGTACAGATAGGAACTGGAAACACACGGAATCCAGGACAGATGATCCCTTCAGGACCAGTGGTGACAGTGGTGATACTGGGAGGGTGGAGGGAAAGTGGAATAGAAAGAG
>NW_022111300.1:46750437-46751430 GCF_000313985.2 Echinops telfairi
AAAAAAAAGAAGTTATCTTTTATGATCACTCAGTCCTTCCGTCTCTAGGATCTAGCCTTTCCCCGTTGTTTAAACTCATGATATACTCTTGCCTCCATGTTTATTCATTTTGTTGACAGCACCGAATGCCATTTCTATTCTTCCCTCCCATAAAAATGTCATTAATCATTTTAAATATAGTTTACAATCTACTGTTCCATAAAGTCATCCTTAGTGTCTTGGGTTAGATTAACTTTTTTCTCTGCACTCCTTACTTGTACCTCTATCTTTATGCCTTTCTCTATTCTGCCTAGAATTATAGATCATAATTTGAAGCTTAAGGGCATAGTTCATAGTTTATAATTCATGGTCACATACCTGACATTTCTAATACATTATAAGCTTTGTAAAAGGAAGGCTTTTGTCTTATCTTCATTTACTACCTCGTAGATTCTAGCACTATTCCCTGCTTGTAACAACTGGTCATTTACTTAAATAATTGATTAATTAATTAAGGGGTGGATCAACAGATGGAATAAGATGCGTAAATTACTAAATAAAAGTAATTTTTTCTAAGACTTGAATTTCATAACATTAGTTTTTATTGTTAATAAAATTGTATTCCTTAGAATGATCCTAGATAGTCTATATTGCCAAGTGACTTTATCAAACATTATCAAGTCCTTGTTACCCAGGGCACTATCTGCTAACAATTAACATATAAATGGAGCCTGGGTATAGAATAGTTTTCTTATAAGAGAAGGAAGAGTTAAAGTCTGGATTCTAAATTACCAACTCATTTCCCATCTGTGTTAGGCCTGGTTAACTAGAGAAACAAATCCAGAGACACTCACATATATGTGAGACCTATCAAGAAGTATATCAAGAAGTAATTATACATCAAACAAATACCCCAGCCCAGTCCAACTCATGTCCATAAGTTCAAAACTAGTCCATAAGTCCCTCTTCACACACACAGCCACAAGCAATGATGCAGAATACACGAAGATCACA
>NW_022111300.1:46752478-46754200 GCF_000313985.2 Echinops telfairi
TAGTGATAATTTGTATTCCATCTATCAACACTTGTCCACTGGTTTGTCCTACTGTGGTGGCTTGTATGTTGCTTGTATGTATGTGGGAAGCTATGTCATTGTTATTTCAAAACCAGCAGGGTCACCCAAACTCAAGAGGTTTCAGGAGAGCATGCAGACTACAAAGAAGGACTAGACTGTCCTCTTCTGGTGAACAGGCACTAAAAATTCTATGGATAGGATCAAAACATGGACATTGACTAAGTATCAGAGACAGGGTCAGATAAGCCCCTTCAAGGCACTGAATATGACTGAGGTAAGCTGTTTTCTCATAGAATGGACTATATGACTTGGATGGAGTAGAGTAGACATTAATGGACTCATGACTCAAACTGAGAAGATGAAGCTGTACACATCAATTAATAATTGTAACTTAGAATGTTCAAAATAGAGTTCTAGGAAATCTGGAAGATATTAAAAATCAACTGAAATGCATTAAGATCAATATTCCAGGACTTAGCTGAAATGAACTGGTATTGGCCATTTTGAATCAATCAATCACATAGTTTACTATGCCAGGAATGACACAATGAAGAGGCATAGCATTGCATTTATCATCCAAAAGGACAGTTCAAGACCTATCTTGAAAAACAATATCTGTGCTAGAATAATCTATCCTCACACAAGGAGATATAGTTGATGCAATCATTATTAAAATTCATGCACCAACCAATAAAGGTAATAATGAAATTGAAGGTTTCTACCAACATATTCAGTCTAAAGTTGATCAAACATGTAATCAAGAAACACTGATAATTATTGTGAATTGGAATTTGAAAGTACGAAAACAAAGAGTAAAATAGTTTGACAACATGGTCTTGGTGGTAGAAATAAAGCTGGAGATATAATAAAATTTTGATAGAATTCTACACCGTAGAATTATGCAAAGCTAGTGACTTTTTTATATAACAAATATATTTTTAAACTACATAAAAGGTGACTACACACTTGGACTTGTCCAAATAGAATACAAACTAACTGCAAAATGACGGCATCTGTGGGAGGAGAGATGAAGAAACTCAATATCAGCAGCTAAAAACAAGGTCAGGGACTGACTGTGGAATACACCATCAATTGCTCCTATGTAAGTTCCAGTTGCAGTTGAAAATTAAAACAAATCCATAAGAGCCAAAATACAACCTTGAGTCAATCCGATCTGAATTTGAAGAACAGATTTAGTGCGTTGAACACTAATGGCAGAAGATCTGATGATCTCTTGGAGGATATCAAAAACACCATTCATGAAGAAAGTAAAGGGTCATGAAAAAGACAGGAAAGAAAGAGAAGATCAAAGTGGATGTCTGAAGAGACTCTGAAACTTGCTCTTAATCACTGATAGTTAAAGCAAATGGAAGGCATGAAGTCAAAGAAGTGAAAAGGAACTTTCAAAGAGAATCGGTGGTAATTGCATAATCTCCTGTCAATTTGCAAAGGGGTGCAGTTTAGCCTGTCAATCAGGTCGCAGCTTGATGACCTCATTTGGAGGAGCTAAGGAGATAAATAGCTCCCTGTAGGCAGGAGAGACTCACACTTTCTGCTTTGTATTCCTGAAGTCAAGACACATGGAGCTATGCTAGAGCCCTGGAGCTGGAGGAAGCACTTAGAGACCCACATCAGTTTTGAGATGCTTACAGTGCCACTGGATCCACAACACTTTCCACCAACTGGCCTGTGATCTTCCTG
>NW_022111300.1:46755493-46790377 GCF_000313985.2 Echinops telfairi
GTTGTTTTTGTTTTGTTTGCTATGAAGTTAGAACTGAACGAAAGCTACCTAACAAGAACAACAACACAAACACTGAAAACTCCATTCCTGAGCATATTGCAACACTTCCTATGGCACTGTCTATAACTTTAAAAATAATGCCCTAATGTAGGGAAATAACATTCATGATAAGTGGATATTGTCATGTCTTCTACTTAGAACACTGTCTTCTATTTCTATTGCCCCTTCCTCAGGTCACCAATGAGCATAAGATCTATAAAAATAGTATGTCCTCTGGAAAGACGTGACAAACGACCCTTGGGAAATTTTGTTCTAGATGTCCAAATGGACTTTTTATTTATTTTCCTTGGATCAAAATGTTTTTCATTTGTGTCGATATGTACATTGAAGCATGGGTCATTTATTCTATTGCCAAATATTAATTCACAAAAAATGATAACAACAAAATCAAAATGAAAGCACACAACAGTTTTTAGCCTTTATGCCATTGTACAAATAATAGGGTGTGGCATCTGACTTCCTCTAACTTCCCAAGAAGAAAGAGAATGAAACTGCATCAGCCGCCCAAGACTGACCTTCATGAGACTCAGGTCATACATGTCTCCACCCACTCAGTGTCTTACGGACTCTAAGAGCAGCCATTTGCCCCGCTGCACTCTCTTCTCAGCTGCATTCAGTAATCCATTGAAATGGCCACACAATTCAGACAGTACATTACAAGTTTTACTGGGGAAGCTAACTGGTTATGAGTTAGATGAAAAATGTCCAGGATATAGTTGTTCAGTCAGGCTAGCCTCTTCTCTGCCATGCCCCCAACAGGCCTCTCTCTGACTTTAAGCCTCTTTGTCTGGCCCCTTCCATGCTCACTCCGTGTTTTAAAGGTTTTTAGGGCTCCCACAAAATGCCCAACGTGATTGTCACTATGCCCCAAGCCTCAGCATGAAAACATTCAGCGCTAGCTCCATGCCTTGGTAAATCTAGCTGCCCCAATAAAATGACTGGCAACATCCCACTTCACAAGCTAGTCTTCACCCTGAAGGCACTGCGCTTTACTTGCTCCTTGGGCTGGGAAGTCCACTGCTCTGTCTTATGTGGTAGCTCTTGGCTCTGGCTACTGCTCTGGGACTCCTCTGTTGCTCCTCAGGTGTCACTGCTGTCTCCTGGATCAAGGAGGTACAAGACACAGGGATCTCAGGGTCCAAATGACAAGCTTTGCTTCTAGGTCTTCTTTCTTGATGGCAGTCAAGATGCCCAGTCCCTGCTTTCCAGAGGGCTAATTTTATACATTAAAACAGCAATCACAATTAATCCTGCCAGCAATCATTCATAATTGAATCATATAATCTACCATTTCTCCTCACTTTCTCTTACCCTGGCCCACCAGGAAAAAATTCTAGAAGAGTCATATTAAATAATTCACTGAACTGTAGACATACATTATGCCATGATAATTTCTGAATCTGTGCCACTTGGAAATTTCTCTTTTAGAAGACAGATGGAAAACATAGATTTTTTTTAAAGAGCAGAAGGGGTGATGTAATTAGATTTACGCATTAGAAAATCTAAATGTACCGGATTATAAGCAGAGATCCATTAGGAAGCAAATACACTAATCTCATTGGATATGATGGGGATCTTTGAAAACAGAAAGAAGGTAAAAAAACAACCTTTTTATTATGCATTGATGCCAAATCCATGCAACATTATTGGTTGACGGGGGATGGAGAATCAAGCAAGACAAAAATCCCCACAAAGTCCAGCTTTCTAGCACAAGGTACTGGACGTAGTTCCTCACCATCAGTAGGAATTGAGAAATAATGGAGAAATGGAGTTGAAGAAAGACTATAATGAACTGTTTCAGAAAGGATATTCAGAGCTAGACTCGGGATATACGTTGTGTGTGTGTGTGTGTGTGTGTGTGTGTGTGTGTGTGTAATATGCTTATCACTGTTGTCAAGACAATCCTCTATTGGTGATAAACAAAGACCTAAACCCTTTAGGGTATGAGTTCAGTAAAAGAATTTGATGAAAACTAGGCATTGTCACCTGAAAAATAATCAGGAACGCAATACATTAAACCAAGGTTTTCCTATGAAAAGGACACCCATGAGTGAATCACAGTGGTTAGAAGAAACAGTGTCAAAAGAATAGAAGAATTAACCCATTGAACTGGTTGCTTTTTCATCTAATATAATTGTAAAGATATTATATATTTCTGGTTCTCTGTTTAATTTTGTTGTTATTGTTATTTAGCTTTATAAACACCTCATGTATAATGAGATTTTGACTCAAGGTTGTCAATATTTTCTGTTCAGAGAGTTTAAAAAAATTTTTTAATGAGCTTTACCAAAGTGGTACAATAAAATGAGTATCTGATTCAGTTTTCTTGCTTAATTGCTGTATATACTTGAGTATAAGACGACCCGAATATCAGCCAAGGCACCCAAATTTACCACAAAAACTGCATTTAAAATGTGCTAAAAAACTCTGCTTGTACATGAGTATATACACCTCCTGACTCCTCTCCTTCCAGAAAAGCAACAACAGCAGAAAGCAAGCATCTCTGAAAGAGTGTGGACTGTCCGTGCGCTGACACATGACAGAGGGGTGAAGAAGGGGCCAGCAAGCTGGCTAATTACAACCCTTACTTCGCACGAGAAGGCTAAGGTTTAAGTGAGTAGGTTTTAACTACACAGATTTTGCACCTTATTTAGCATATTAAATTCTCTCAATTAATTACTCTAACAGTGAAAATTCCTTTTCATATTCACAATTTGGATTCCAACCAAAGCACAGCATTATAATTAGTTTAAGTTCTACATCAATGGCAAAACAATTTTGGATGAAAAATAAAATTAATGAAAATGTAGACTAACTTACTAGCAAATAGTGGTCTTTTATATTATGTCAACAATACCTAAGTTTGTCCAAGTAGATTTAATAGGAAGCAGATCATTAAAGAGGTAACTCATCACTTGTCAATCAGTTTGCCAAATGATGTGGCTTGTCTGCTGCTGGAAGCCACTGGATTTCACATACCGGCACGGTCACTGAAACCTGGAGAGGTTTTGGTGGAGTTTCCAGACTGTAAGACTTGGTGATTTATTGAGGAAAAACTGGGCCAATGTCAACCTTATGAATGGCAGCCGAATACTGACTGGTACAACGTCAGAATATACACACTTCAGGTGGGAAGGTGCTCGATATTTGACTGGAGAAGAGTCGCCTCCTCAAAGGAGAGTTGACCTTAACGATGTGGATGGAATACGCTTCCAGGACCTTCTTTTGCTGATATGTCTCAAAAAGGGAAGAAACATCCATAAACAGCCATTAAGGATAAGAATGTAGAATGCCTACATGAATCTTGAAACATTATAAGTAATAAAAAATTAAATAAAACACCAAAAAGAGCTGTCTTAGGCATCAGTCAGTTGAAATTGATTGATACTAGACATGTTGAGTCTGATAATCACAGGACCCCCGATGCCCAAAATTACAAAGTAAAGTGCAACAGGGTCACATTCATTGTCAAAAAGAACATTCAGAGATTTATTCTAATGTACAATGCTCTCAGCAATAGGGTAATATCTACAAAAGGAAAATGAGAAAAATTGACAATGATTCTTCCAGGATTGCTGTGGAATTGCTGTTAGAACTTAAAATAATTATAATGCTGTCATCTTTTGCTTTCTTCAAGGAACTCTGGTAGCACAATGGGTTAAGCATCTGGCTGCTAACTGCAACGTCAGTGATTCAAACATACCAGCTGCTCTGTGGGAGAAAGATGAGGCTGTCTATTCCTGTAAGGAGTTATAGTCTCGGAAAAATTCTAGAGCAATTCGACTCTGCCCTGTAGGGTTGCCGTGAATCAGAGTCCACACATGGTAGTGAGTTTAGTTTGTCCAATTGGCCCTGCTTTCTTGATGTGTGAGGTACTTGGTGCTGTCCCACAACCCATCGGAGCTTCAGTCATCAGTGTTCAAATGTATTCTTCAGATGGTCTCTAAATTCAGATGAGATATGCTCAAGGCCATACTTTGGCTCTCATGGACTTGAATTTGTTTATTCCGGCGTCAACATAAAATGGATCGTGAGCAATTGATGGTGTCTTCCTCAGTTGGCCCCTGGCTTTGTTGTCACTGATCATTTTTAGCTTCTCTGTCGTCCCTTTTCACAAATGTAGTATTTTAATTCCTGTTTATCCTACCAGGTGAGGTGTACACATATGAATATAGTGGTTGTTTATGTTTTTGAAAAGATATTTGAACTTCATAAGACTTCAGTCTTAGAAAATTCTATCATGAAATCTATTGTGTCATTTCTATCACCAAGATTGTGTTTTTCAACTGCTGGTACTTCTTTGCTTCCAACACTCACTTGGAATTATCAGTGCATTTCACTTGGATGTTTTATCAATTTCAGACTATAGCAGTTGGTCAAACCTTCATTTTTTTTCTAGTAGTAGATGTATAAATTTGAAACTCTGGAACTTGCTCTTCAAAGTAGAGTAACTAAAAGTGAATGGAAGAATTGATTAAGTGGAAGAACTGAACAGATTCTACTAGGCAGTTTGAAAGCACAAAGCAAAGTATTGTGTGAACTATGCAAAGACCAGGAGTTGGAGAACCAAAGGCAAGAGCAGGCTCAGCTCTGCTCTAGCTAAAAGAACTAAAGAAAAATCTCTTATCTTGCGTTGTAATGTTGAACAATTCTATGGGCAAAAAATTACAACGTGTTGGAAGCCTCAAAAGAAGATGGAGGAATATATAGTCCTTGTACCCAAAAGAATTCATTGTGCCCAAATGACATCCATCCATTTTAGGTGAAGGTATATGATCAAGAACCAATGGTATTGAAGGGAGAATTCTAGGCTACACTGAAAGGACTGGCGAAACAAACAAACAAAAAAAAACCAAAACCCAAATCCACTGCCATCAAGTGGGTTCCAAGTCTCTGCAACCCCATAGAACAACTGCGACATAGCATTTCCAAGATTTCAAACCTTTAGGGAAGTGGATCACCTAAAGTTTCTTATGGAATTGCACCAGAGACCTTCAGGTCTAAAGACCAGCACTTAAACTACAACACCAATAAGGGTACTTGGTGAAAAACACAGCTCTGGGAATTGATGAAGTACAGATTCAAATGATGCAGAGAATGGATGGACCTTGAAATCACTCATTGGTCCACGCTAAGAAATTTGGAGGAGAGCTACCAAGTTAACCAACTGGATGGACACCACTTTGTGCCCATCTCAAAGAAAAGTGCTCCAACCCCTGCAAAAATTATCAAACAATATCACTGATATCACACCCAGGTGAAAATTTGTGGAAGACAATTAAAAAGTAGTTGCAGCAGCAAAGTACCAGAAATACAAGTTGGATTTAGAAAAGGACATGGAAGAAGGAATATCATTGCCGATGTCAAATGGATCTTGGCTGAAAGTAGAGAATACCAGGAATATATGTACCTGCATTTTATTCATTATGTAAAGGCATTTGATTGTGTGGGTCACAACAAACTATGGAGAATCGGAATTCCAGAACACTCAACTGCTGCCATGGGGAAGTGGTCTAGAGCCCAAGAAAGAGTGGTTGGAGCAGAACAAGGAGACACTCAGGGGATTATAATCAGGCTAGGTGTGTGTTCAAGTGGTGAGCATTCACCATACTTATTCAATCTGTACTTTGAAGCCTGGGGGCACTGTCAGGCAAGCAATAGACTACTAACCTCAAGGTTGGTGGTTCAAAGTTACCAGATGCCTCTCAGGAGAAAGATGAGGATTTCTGCTCTCATAACGATTTACAGCCTCAGAAACATTATACAAGGTAGCTATGTATTGGAATCAGCTCTATGGCAGGTTTTTGGATTTTTTGCATTTTTAACTTTTAATTATTTAATCTGTATGCTGAGCAAATAATGAAAATGAAAGACTACATTCTTCAGTATAAATGACACCTAAATATAAAAAAAATTCCTAACAACTAGATCTATAAACAATATCATAATAAACAAAGAAAATACTGAAACTGTAAAAGACTTAATTTTACTTAGATCAGCACTGAATGGCACAGACATGCGAGTCAATTAAACTATATACTGCCTTGGGCAAATCTGCTGCAAAAGATATCTTTAAAGGATTAAGAGCACAGATGTGACTTAGAGGACCGAGGAATCTCTGAGCCACGCCATGGTATTTTCAGTGGCCTCAGTTGCATGTTAAAGCTGAACAATAAATAAGGGGGACCTTTCGGGGAATGGTATGGGCAAAGAATATTGAACAAATATACGATGGAAGAAATGATTCAAAGTCCTTAGAAGTGAAGATGACAAGACATCATCACAGGCACTATGAGTGTGGTATCTGGAGGCACCCGTGCCTGGGGAAGGACATGACACTCGGTAAGGCAGAGAATAAGGTGAGGTGGACTGACACCTTGATGACAGGCCTGGGTTCAAAGACAGCCATGGTTGGCACAGCACAGAGATGCCACTAGGGTTAGAGTGAGATGGAACTGGCTCAATGGTCCCTAACAGCAACCACAGAGCAATACATTGGACAGTGAGAATGCAGCTTCTATGCTGCCAAAGGTATCAGGGGCAGCTCAGTGTGATGGTTCCTAACTAGCTCACAGATGGGAACTTTAATGACTGAATCAATGTGTTGAAGGAAGAGCATACCGTTTTAAAAGTATCGCTTTATCCAACATATTTACAATGCTTTTCCTTTCCTGTGTATACACTGCAGTGATGGCACACTGGTGATTTAGGCAGGAACAAAGAATGTTCAAAACCCTCCCTTGTGAATTTCTACGTAAGGAATAATGAAAATATAGTCTGTTTTGTTTTCATAGCTATTTCATGTTCTGTTGAATGATCTATAAGGGCGCTGCTATTTATATTTCTGCTTTTCTTGTTGTTTACAAAGGAAATTGGCTCATCTATAATTACAGTTATAGAGTAAAGGATTTTCTTATTGAATTTGCTTTTTTGACAGAATTGATTTCTTTATTGACTCTGGAAGTGAAAAGTAATAAGTAGAACCTGGCATAAAAGGAATATTTGGCCATATGCTTATATCATTGGGTATAATCTGAACTCAACTGGAATACTAATTGCTTCTGGCTTCTCCTGCCGACATAAGGGCACATTTACTCGTGGAAAAGTCAGTGACTATTTCAAACAGGTATATAAATCCACTCTGAGATGCACTTGGCTCCCTAACTGAAGAAATTATGCAAAGGAAAACCAAACAAGGCTTCTATGCTTGGCACAATTTGTAACATTCTAGCTTGAAGGAAATTAGCATATAGCACAAGGAACCAGAGAGAGCACCATCTTTGTTATGTGGCTTGAGAATGAGGAAAACGAATGACAGTGGCTGAATGCTGTTAGCTAGAAAACAACACCACGGGGGGGCGGGGGAGGTGGGGAGGAGAAGGGGGTGTTCCAAATAAGTTTGTTCATTTCTGGGCACAGCATCTGCCAAGATCTGTAAGAAAAATGCACATTCGTTCATAAGAAAGACTGGTTTGAAAACTATCCTTGTTTCCATTTAGCCATATGATCACTACCAGGAAAAAATAAAGAAATTTAGAGGGCCATTATTATGTCCAAGGAGCAACATATTTACCTGGGAAAAGCTGACTCCTGCCCTGGATTGACGGGGAGTGGGATGCTTGTCGACTTGGCTCTATTCAGTACTTGCAGAGATTGGTGATGATAAACCTATTTGTAATCATGAGAATTCTTTCCTGCATTTTGGCAAGCATGCTTTGAGTTATTGGAGGTGCGAGGGCAGTGATTTAGCGGTGACATTTCACGTCTGTTAAGAAAAAGAATGGCACTATTCTTGGATGATCCAGACATGAAAAGGTGCAGTCTGGTGAAGGTTGTGACAGAAAGAGTCTCATGATAAATTTTTTTAAAAGCCATGATGCACTGAGCTTTGACTATGTGCTATAAATATTCGTATTATTAGAACTACTGTATTTCTGTGTCTTTGAACTGCAATGGGCTGTTGTGTGACTCTGAGACATTTGAACCTGCAATGTTATGAGTTTTTCTCAGAATGACAGTTATTAGAAAATACTAAAAGGTTCACTTACTGTTTTGACATGAAGCTACAGCACATGAATTTTGGTTCAGGAGCCTATTTTCTCAGAAAGATTAAGCAGTTTTGAGCTGATATGTCTCTGCTTAAACACACAGATGGGTCTTCCTAAAAAGTAATAAATATATTTTTTAAAGTTTAGTAAATTCCACAGAGGCAAATTAAGTGAAAGGAAACTGGAAGTAAAATCTTTTACTGAACCAAATAACAAAACATGTTTTGTGGTTTTGAGTTATACTGAGGAATGCTTCTGCACCCTCCAATAATCGTTCTTGTTGATTTAAGTGGTGATTCCGAGAATGGACATGACTATAACTTTGATTTCTATTCTACCGAAAGCATAAATAACTAGCAATAAATAGGACTTAGAGAATCCATTCCCTCTGGAAGACTGCTCCTTGTCAAGGTTAATTCTGAGTTCAAATTAGTGTTTTTAAAGAAATGCAGACCCATAAACCCTATGAAAACGCTTCTTAATTTAGAAGGTGCTGGGGTATTCTAATCTAATAGGCAAGATCTCTTAAAGTACCAGATCACATAAAACCAAATGCCTCCTAAATGCAGAAATTAATATATAAATTTAAATGAATTTCAAATTTCAAAGGATCCACCCATGGTAAACAGGTTTCAGGTAAAGCTTCCAGACTAAGAAAAGACAAGGCAGTAGAAATGGGCTGTCCATTTCTGAGTTGTTAGTCCATCAACACCTTAGTCCAGAATAGCCTCTGAACAGTGTCTGATATCATGGATGAAGACCTCAGGGTGGAAAGCACTCAAATCATCACTGATACCATTGCGGAAGACCTACCTTCTCAAAGTAATTTTGACCTTAGTGATGTGGATGATGAGCCGTTTTTGAGACCTCTGTTTGCTGATGGAGCATAACAATGGCAAACTTCCATTAATAACTAGACTATGGAATTTGAAATATGAATCTCAAAGGCATTAAAAATTAAATGGAATGTATAAAGATCAATATTCTAAACATCCGTGAGCTGAAATAGACTGCTATTGGCCATTTCAAATCAGACAATTATGTGATTTACTACGCCAATGATGACAAATTCAAGAGGAACGGCATAACACTGTCATCAAAAAGACCCATAATAATGCACAGTGCTGTCGATGATAGAATAATATTGGTATTTCTATGAGCAGACCAGTTAATTCAAGCATTATTTACACAACAACTACTAAAGCCAGCGGTGAAGGAATTGAGGAATTCCACCAACCTCTTGAGTCAGCATGCGTTACTAATTCCTGGTGACTGGAGTAAGAAAGCTGGAAACAAAGAGGAACTAATCAGTAGTTGAAAAACATGGCCTTAGTGACAGAAAAGAAGTTAGAAATTGCAAGATAGAATTTTGCAAGAGCAGTGGCATTTTCATTGAATATACCTTTGTTCAACAACATAAGTGGTTGATTTTCTACTTGAATTTCACCAAATGGAATTCACCCGCATTAAATGGACTACATTTGTGGGCTGAGGCAATTGAGATACTCAATATCATCGGACAACAGACGACCAAATAGTGACTATGGAACGGACTATCGATTCTTTCTATCCAAGTATAGGTTGAAGCAGAAAAAAATTACATTATGGCCATGACATCTGAAATACAACCTTGAGCATATCCCACCTGACTTTAGAGACTATGTTAAGAACTGATTTGATGCTTTGAACACTACTGACTGAGGGCCAGATGAGTTGTGGGATGACGCTAAGAACATCTATCAATAAAGAAAGTTAAAAGGTGATTTTAAAAGCAGGAGAAAAAAAAGAAGAAGAAGAGAGAGAGAGACCCAAATGGATATCAGAAGAGATTGTAAAACTTGCCTTGAAAATAAGGTAGCAAAAGTGAATGGAAGAAATGATGGAATTAAAACAGTTGAAGATAGATTTCAAAAGGTAGTTCAAGAAGACAAAATAATGCCACAGTAGCTACAATGGGCTCAAGCATGACAAGTGTCAGCACGGTGCAGAACTGAGCAGTCCTGTGTCCCTTTGTCCCTGGAGTCACCGAGATTTGGAACTGACTTAACTGTACCTAAAGCATAAGCAACAGAAATTTAGAAAACACTTTTATTCACTTGAAATCTATCTCACCACTGAAGTGAGATCTAGGTTCCAATGGGGAGCAAAACATTAAATTTTTATTAAAACACTATCTGATGGATTGATGCAGTCATGGCAATAATGCGATCAAAGTAGGGCTAATTGTTTGGAAGTCACAATCCATCAATTGTGGGTGGGAGCCGTCGCTGGGGAGGGTCTCATTCTGTGGCCCACAGGGTTGCTATGAGCCGAAGGCACCGGATACCCCTAATAAGAACTAATAACAATATTACACTTTCTTCTCAGGTCTCCTATCAATAAAGGCCTTCCACCATCTGGATCCTCATAAAGCAAAAGGGACCCAGAAGGATGCTTCTCACGTCAGCCTGTCCGTGTGTCTTTAAATCTCCCATGATTTTCAGTAGTACCAAATAGTAAGATTGTCTCATAAAGGTTGTATAGTTTCTCAAAGGAGCACTGGTGACATGGTGAGTTATGCATTGGGCTGCTGAGGGCAACGTTAAATCAAGTTCAAATCCAACTGCCAAGGAAAAGGAGAAAAAGGGGCTGTCTACTCCTATAAAGACATACAGTCCCAGAAACCCAAAGGGGCAGCTCACCTCTGTCCTATTGGGTCACTCAGAGTTGTAATCAACTCCATGATAGTGACTTTTTTAATGTTTTCAAAACTCATGTATTAGTGATAGAATCACATAAAAATGTGGAAAAATGAGTTTATTTGAAGTGATAAGTTATTGAATTAATAGATAACAACACAGTTAGATCAATATTTTGTAGTTATTTGGACATCCTCATTTTCTGTGAGTAGCAAATGTGAGTTGCTCAGCAGAATGCTAAGGATACATATTTCCCCCCTTTCATGCCCATTAATATAAAACATATCACCTCCTTTTGGACCTATGCATTATTATTAGACATAGGAAGTCCTGGTCGTACAGTGGTTGGAGGAATCAGCTGCTAACTGAAAGGTCATCAACTTGAACCTACAAGCCTCTCAGAAAGAGAAAGATGTGACTGGCTACTTCTCCAAAGATCTACCACCTCGCAACCATGCAGCTGTTGTTAGGTGCCTCCCAGAGGTAACCCTGTCGGACGGTTCTTACAGGGGCACCATGAGTGGGCAATCAACTAGGCACCTGAGAGTTTTGCGCTTATTATTGGGCCTATGTCTTTATATTTGATATGAATCTTGGCCATGAGGTAAAAGAAGACATAAGTAGGATGAGAAGACAAGGAAATGGTTGTATCAGTTACATTTTTCCACAGTATTAAAGTCATCAATTCCTTCGGGGTAAACAAATTGTATAACAGATCATTGGTTTACCTAAATGTTCCCCTGTGACCCCCAAACCAGCCGTTGGCTCTGCAGAGAAGGCTCAACACCAGGCATGAAGCCCAGAGACAAGCCCCTTCAGGATGTTCTTCTTTAATGGCTTCCCGGATGAAAAAGACATAGATGGAGAATCATCCAACTCAGTCCAAATATTTTATAACAGAAAAAACTTTGGAAAGTGGCTATATTATCATAAGAACATAGTTTGGGCAAGAGTTATTGCAGAAATCACTTAGGTCCCAATATTTGAACATCATTATCTTTCGTGAACCAAATTTGGCAAATAGCATTACAATTGGTTTGAATGTTGAGCATGGCAATTAAAAACTGTCCGTTTATGCCCCCAGATGTTCTCCATTCTCAGTAAGCCCACATTCTGCATTCGCTTTCTGGTCTGCCCATGTGAAACTGTCAGGGTTCTGCTGGGAATCCTGGAGGCTCCAGATGCCCTGAAGCTCAGACAAGCCAACTCCTAAGCTCAGTAAATGAGCAGGCAGTAACATTTCTTTGGCAGAAAAACAAAGTCAGGTTTGAGACACTGAGAAAATGGTCCTGAATCTTTGCTTCACCTGGACCAAAAATTGACGTGAAGAAATGGATACACACACACACACACACACACAGAGTATATATTCTCTGATCCAATTTGAGCATTGCTAAATTAAGACAATCTGGTTCATCTATATTTTCCCCTATTTAATTATGCTGATCTGTACCGTTACCCTTGAAATTAGAGAACTGGAGGCTATAACACCATATGCATTGAAGATGCTGGAGAATGAAGACCTGAATTCATAAGACGAACAAACTTTTTAACCAACTTTTAATTTAGTCTTTGGAATGGCCTAGCACAGCTCATCATTTTTGAAATTTCAACGTTGCCCTCCAACCTGCTTTCAGATCATCTCTAGACCATCCTTGACTGCTTTTTAATGTTCAACTCAAAGAAAGTATTTTCTTTCTCTCTCAAGAAAGAAAGGCACTTTTCCATCTCCACAGAACAGCGGGGTTTTTTCTCCATCATTATCATCACAATGAGCACACGCCTTACAGTGCTTACATTTATTCCTCTTTCTTCACATTCTTACCGTGGTACAATAGCTACGCCAAACTATAGAACAAAAATGGTTCAGAACAAACCACGTCACCTTTGATGTGGGCTTTCCTTTTAGCGCAATTCGATGGCAAGTCCATGCAAGAAGAAAAGGCAGCGCGAACACTGAAACTTCCATGAGATCAGATGCAAAGTTCTGGCCCACTTAAGGTTTCCAGTAATTGATTGGCTTCAAATACTGACTCTCAAATATCAACACATAACGCTGTAAGCAGATAATCTTACCAATTCCCAGAACTGCTACGTTCTCTAGAGTTGAACACAACAAACTGGAATTCTCTCCAAGCACAACAGATCAGCAGAGAAGATTTCTCACCAAATAGAAACAACCTATTAGGTTCACTTTTCCCAGCTAACCAGTTTAAAACACTACTCTTCATTTCTAAGAAGGGTCTTACTCACTTCTCCTTCTTAATTCTCACATATATACATACATACATATCATTTTAGATAGTTCTTCAATAGAGCAGTAAGGATTTGATATCTTTTTCCACTTGATGACTTCATAGATTAACTGCCTGTCCCAAATGTCTTGTTGAAAAGGTTAATATATCCTGCCCCATCATCGTAACCACCCATGGGGTTCAGGCACTTGGTTCATTACCTAGCATAGAAAGGAAATGTCACTATTTCTTTACTTCAATCACTTCATTTATATAGCATAGTCTCCCTTCATGCCAAGAGACAATTTGGGGGGATTATTTAGATTTCATAACACACACTATGTGAAGCTGAATGTTACCGGATGCCACAGTTCAAAGACTGCAAGATTGTACAGCTTAACCACAGGAGCCCCTGGCAGGAGAATGGATCTTTCTTAATTCTTTTTTATGCTTCATTTTGCTCTCTGAACCTGCCTTCCTTCACAAACAATATTAAGCCAGGTTCCGAACACCGAAGCAAATGATGTTAAAGAATGAACTTGGCTGATGTTGTTGGAAACAAAGGAATTGTAACAAGGAGGCCTGAAGTGTTCCATCACTTTTGTTTGCTTCTCTTTAAAAATGCTGAGAAGAGGATGCTTCTGTGTTCCGCTTAGACTCTAGTCAGGCATTAAGTCTTCAGTCATCCCTACTTAAATACGTTATAAGCAGTGTTGTTTTAAAATGTTCCAGCAGAGCTTGGCTCTTTCTGCCCTCCATCCAGCCAGTTGGAAAGACCACCATTCTCAGAGAGAGCCAGGAAAAGCTGCAAGCATGAGCAGAGGAAGCACATGAGCAAGTCACCCAGTAGCAGATGCTTTGGGCAGTTTAAACAAAGATGCTAGGCAAAGACGATGAATCAGAGGCCAACCAGACCTCATACAATACATCTGGGTGATTTCTGCATGGATTTCTAAACAACGGCTTCCTAACTTCACAAACAATGAGAGTGTTTTTGAGCATAAAATGCATGCAACATTGGGGTCACAGTATTGTGTTTAAATTGCAGTTCTCAATCAGGATTCATCTACAGACACAAAACCAATAGGAGGTATATTTATATAAAGAAATCTAGGGGGATGTGCTATGTTACTGTGGAGAATGGCTGAGATGGTTGCCCACCTGTAGAGCAAGCCCGGCTGGAGAAAGGGCAGCACAACTGGCTAGAAACCCGAAGGCAAGGAAGAAGGACCCATGCAGGGAAAGGAGAACCACAGCAGACCAGCTGCTTCTGCCCATCTCTTCCTCCAGGAAGAACCCAGTCTCTTTGAAGGCCTTTCTTGATGAATTCTAGCCCATGGAAGAAAGTCTCTGTTGTTTACAGTCCACTCTTTAGGAACGAAGTCAAAAATGGACTCACCTAACAACAAAAGCAAATTCCTTCACAGATGCACCTAGATTCGTGCTTGAACAATTTGGAGAAGGTGTGCAGTGGAGTTAACACATCCAAAAAATCATCACAGAAATCATGACAGAAGTCACATATTTATGAGTATACTTACACGTCTATGTACTACACTATGACAAAATGTATGGCTACTAAGGATCTAGTTCATGCTTCTAAGATGAGCAGACTGCTGAATCTATGTTCGCTCAGGAATACATTCGTTTTAGCCTCCTAGAGTGCCTTCCAAACAAAACTCACTACAGTGACTCCCCAGTAGATCTGCTGGGACAATTCAATTCCAGGCAGAGAGGTCAGCTCAGACGGCTATAGGGAAGGCTTTTTAGGATTCCACAAGGCCAATCTTGATAGATATTCTCAAAGGATATGAGATGATCACCACCACTTATTAGGAAGAAGGTTTTAAAAAATGAACAATTGCATTATTGAGAAAAAGACCAGGAAAGTTGCAACAAAAAAATGTGTTTCATCATGAAAATGCACCTGTCTGCCCTTGAGGGTGTCAAGGACATTCCCATGAGACTTTGACGGCCATAGCTTACCCCAACCATCTATAAGCCTCTTCGAGCCCTTTCAGATTTATTTTTCTTCCCCAAATTCAACGACTATTTAAAAGGAACATGATCTGAGCCCTTGAGGATCCCAAAATTATGGTTTTGATGGGGTATAAATGGAAGAGCGTATAATTCTTCAGGAACGAGTTTGATGCAGACCACACAATTGCAAATATACAGACCTAGATGGAGGGTATGTCAAGAAATTTTAGCTTCACATTTTGATAATTTTGTTTAATAAATGGGTCTATGATTTTTTTTGCTGCGATACTTTTTGCCTTACCCGCAGGTGCAATTGCTAATGATTGTTTCAAGACTCAAACCCTCCCAGACAGTAGTTCTTTTCCTCCTAACGCTAAGTGCCAGAGGAGGGCAGTGACTGCTGCTTGCTCTCAAGTCTATTCTCAGCTCCTACAGCCCATCTGACAAAGAACTCCCCCACAGGGTTTCTCTGGTGTGATCTTGGTGTTAACAGATAGCTAGTGCCTTCTCTTGTGGGGCTACTGGATGGGGTCAAACGATCACCCATTGGGCGAGCAGACAGTACGTAACCATGGTACCAGCAGTGCATGGCTGCTGCTATGTGTTGTTGTTAGGTGCCCTCCAGTCAGCTTCAACACAGAGGCACTTCATGCACAACAGAAGGAAATGCTACCCAGTCCTGCATCTGCCTCACAACCGGTATTGTGTTTGCGACTCTTGTTGTAGCCACTATTTCCATCAATCTCATCAAAGATCTCTTTCTTCACTGCCCTTCTGCTTTACCACACGTGATGTCCTTTTCCATGGGCTGCTTCTCTCCTAGTAACAGGTCCAAAGAACGTAGGATGAAGTCTCGATAGACTCACTTCCAAGGAGCATTCTGTCTGGACTTCTTTCAAGACAGATGTTTTGGTTCTTTGGGCAGTCCACGGTACGTTCAATATTCTTCACCAGCACCATCATGCAAATGCATCAATTGTTTGGTCTTTTTTAATCAATATCTTATTTTCATAGATCGATGAAGCAATTGAGAATACCAAGTCTTGAGTCAGGGGTGCATTAGTCCTCAAAGTGATGTCCGTGCTCTTCAACATTTTAAAGAGATGCTGGACAACATATTCACCCAATGCCAGACATCATTTGATTTGTTCACTGTAGGAGAAAGGCCAGCCCCCCATGACTAATTGCAGGTTCGAAAGGTGCAATTGTACGGTTAATATATATATAATATATAATATATTATATATTATAATAAAGTCATAGAGAGCATGAGAGATTGAAATAATGGAGTCAGACACATTTCATGGAAGCATGCTCAACCTCACTTGGTGGTCCACGTGGAGAGAGAGATTAGCATGCAGGAGAGTGGGGGAGGGGAAGAAGGGCAAGGGGAAAGGGAACAGGGGAGCAAGGGCTGGGGAGAGGAAGGGGGAGCCAAGGAGAGGTCAAGGGGGATCTTTATTGCTAATCAAGGCTTATGTTTCTTTGGGGGGCATGCAAGCCCACTAATTATAGGTATATGTCACAGGAAGGGGTTGCACTATAAGTTATACAGCAATGAGAGGGGGGCAATCTAGGGATATTCACACAATAGGAAGAGGAGGGATTGGGGGTATACATGTGACAAGATGGGCAGATCCCACATTCAGGATGGAGCCTAACTTTGGATGTCACTGAGCAGGTTTGACCTGTCCTCTGGATCTCCATAGAAACCATTATCAGTAGGGTTTAAACCCCACCTACAGGGACCAAACCAATGGCCTCAAGCCTTTAGGGAGAAGTAGCCCATTGTTCTTAACAGCAGGGGGCAGGCCCTACCTGTGGTGGGACCAGACAGTAGTCTGGCAACTGACTGCCCTCAGGGAGGATGTCTCTAAGCAGCTGACCTCCCACCATAAACTGTCAAATAGGCTCTAATGTTTGGCATGTCTTTGGGGGTGACAAAGCTGAGGAAATCTCTTTATAATCCCACAGTTCATGCTGCTTCTATGGGCACTGATTGTGGATCCAAGCAATATGAAATCCTGGGCAACTTCAATATTCTCCCTTTACTCTGGAACCTACTCACTAAATATCGATTGAATACGTGAATGATGGGATGATATGTTTCTGGGTGCTGTAGCATCATAAATGCATGCTCTGTCCACTAATTTGAAGTTCCTCTTTATTTTTAAAGTGGGAAGAATTAAAATACAAAGATATGGAGAGAAGCGGCGTACAACTTAACACCGTGCATGTCAAGAACATCCCGTCTATTCCCTTAGCCCCTTCTACATCTTCCAACAGAGTGGACCCCGCAGACGAGTCTTTGGCATGGGCTATAGAATGCTAAGTCCTGGTAGCGTTGTTATTGGGCTCCTAACAATCGGGTCGGTTGTTCAACCCCTGCATCTACTCTTCAGTGGAACGTTGAGGCTGTCTGCTCCCAGATCAATGCACAGCCGCAGAAACGCTATACGAAGTCACTGCACGAGTCGGCATGGATTCAATGGCAGCATATTTGCTGTGGGGGTTTAGTGAGTTCTAGCTCACATTTTTAAAACTAGAAGATCAGTAATCTTGGCATTTTGGGTTTCTTGTTCACTCCTTTTCATAATAAGAAGGCTTTCCTTCCACACTGGGTTAGACGACCTTGAATCTACACGGACTATAACCTTTATCAAGTCCCGGTATGATCAGTGATTTGTTGGTGCAGCTCATCTTCCTTAGTTGTTAATTCCTTGACAATCACACCCAAACTGGGGTGTGATTTCCAACTCGTTGATTCTATCGGGCAGAATGGAACTGCTCCAATCGGGCAGAATGGAACTGCTCCAAAGGACTTGAAAGGCTGTCACCCTTGAGGGAGCCAGCTATCATATCTTTCTCCCACCGAGCAGCTGTGAGGGTAGGAGCACTGACTTTTCTGTTAGCACTTGAGCGTGTTCATCATTGAACCACCTGCGTGTCTTTCTTTGTCAACAGGTGTAGTTCATTGGAGCTATTGTCACACAATTCTTGAAACAGAGTAGGAATTCAATTACTCCTGGAATGGGTGAACAAATAAAGGAAGAGTAACTGGTGCCACGCACAGTCCCCTCGCCTTGTAGCCCTGAACAATCCTAGTGTCTTTCCATGAGTAGGTTTCTGAATAAGCTCTTTCCTTCTCACCTCAATCCAATCAGTAATCCTAAAACGGAACGAAAATAAAACTTAGTCATCGGTAGATAGATTATTGGCCAGTAATAGATCTGCTGTTTCTCTAAGGATTATATATATATATATATAGCTGGGATTTTTTTTTAATTTTTAAATTAAAAAGTTCTCATTTTGATGAGCTCTGCAGACCCAGTGCAGGAGCTCAGTGTTGATTAATGGAGACATTTAAGACGGTGGGAACGTGGTCAAACATATAGGCTCCAGGAAAGACTCAATGAGCAGCCTCATCTATCAAGGCCAATCTCTGGAGAACACAACCTGGATTATGAGAGGTTTCATGCTTGTCTTCCCCGTCATACACTCAATTTTTCTCAGGGGAGCAACTGAAAGAAAAATAAAATCAAGGATAGAAAAAACACCCTGTACTCTATTCCTGACTTCTGGGTGAAAAGTACTAGCTATCAAGCTGCATTCAGGTAACAAACTAAAACCAGGACAGAGCCAGGAGTCTACTGTACTCAGTGAATTTTGCCCTGGGGGAAAATTATGTGAGCCTAACCAAGGGGATCTTTTATTAGATTTCTCAATAGGACCACTTTTTTGCCAGTTTCTAATTTATAAATAAGCCACGCTGTGCTAATCGCACTCTTTGGCTCTTTGGCTTCGTTTCTGGGTGTCCTCCAGGCAGAGGCATAGCTGTGGAGAGCAGACGGTGGCAATTTGTGTTTAACTGCAGAATGATCTCTCATAGCTGGCGATGGGAATCTTGGTGGCCAATAGGAAGTGCTCACTGGCTCCCCTACCCCCTCCGGTGGTGGCCATGGCTAGTGTCACATACCCTTCTGGCCTTCCATTTTTAAGTAGTAAGAGCCACTAAGGTCACAGAAGGATCACTTTTAGAAATAACTATTTTACTAATTTCTCATTTAAGGAATCAAAATACCCAATGCTACTGTTAACAAGGAGAAGTAGTCATGTTCTCAGCTTTAAGATGAAGCTCTTTCTGCCGCTTCCTGCCCCCTCACCTGCAGAGGTGTTTCAAACTCCAGCCTCATTTACTGGAGGTAGAGCACTGAAAAATACAAAGCTGAGCTGATACAAGAGGGGCTTCTAATACGGTTGCTGCCTCCCTGGAAAGGGATGAAGAGACCTGAGTCGGTTCTTTAACCTCCCCTTCAGCACAAGGGAGCCTTAGTGGCGCAGTGGTTATGCCCATGGCTGCTACCAAAGACAGGTAGGTGGCCCACACCACCAGCTGTTCTACAGTCTGCAGTGAAACGGGGCAGTCTGCTTCTGCCAAGGTTTACATCCTTGGGAACCCTGCTTGACAGCCAGGGGTTTAGTGTGGGCCTTTGAAGGGACATTTCAATAATGCCCTTTGAAGACAGAGGTGCACCGGACCCAAGCCAGAGCATTTTCAATTGTCTCATGTTCACGTGAAAGCTGGAAAAAAAATATGATGACTTTAAATTATGGTGTTGGAAAATGATACCGACTTTACTATGGGTGGCCAGAAGAACTAACATTGTTGTCTCAGAAGAGCAAACACACAGAATGCTCCTTAGAAGCAGGGATGGGGAAACCTTGGCACACCTATACTTGAGCATGTTAGCAGGAGGGACTAGTCCCTAAAGGACATCATGTTTGGCAAAGTAGAGGGTCAGTGGATGTGCTAGTCTGGGTAGAAAGAGAAACAAACTCATAGACATTCATATGTACATAGGAATCGGCTTTATATAAGGAGTAATTATACATTAAGAAAACAGCCCAGCCCAGTCCCTGTCAAGTCCCTAAGTCTGATATAAGCCCATATGCCCAGTACCGTCTGTAAATTCCTCTTCAGACTCATGTAACACATGCAATGACGCCAAGTGCAGGAAGATCACAGGCCAGCGGGTGGAAAGTCTTATGGATCCAGTGGGGGTGGGAGCATCTTAGCGCTGGAGTGGGTCTCCATGTGGCTCCTCCAGCTCCAAGGTTCTGGCTGCCATCAGCATAGCTCCACGTGGCTTATCAACAGGAATGTCTTGAAGGGAGTGATTGTGCGTCCTGCCTCCAGCGAGCTCTTTATCTCCTCAGCACCTCCAAATGAGGACATCAAGCTGCGACCTGATCAACAGGTTAAACTCCACCCCTTCACTCTTAAATCTGAAGGTGACAACAGATTATGTAACTACCACGGTGGATAAAGGAAGGCCCTCAAAGAGATGGATTCACACGGAGAGTACAACAATGGGCCCCGAAATGGCATTTGGGACGGTGGCTCAGGCCCAGGCTGTGTTTCCTTGTGATCTGCAGAACCAGCTCCATGGCCCGAAAATACTGTTGTGTTGGGGATTTTTTAATATGCATATGGGTTCCCCTTCTAGACCAGCCTTGGGTAGAGCTTTACCAGGACTTAGAAAATGCCAGAAAATAATAAGAAAATTCCAAGAAAGAAGGACATTTATTAAAGGAACAAGAAACAATCAGGAAATCGCCACAGGCTAAAGACATGATTTTCTAGACTAAACAGGTCTGTCACTCCCTGCTTTGAAGAGCTTTTTAGAGCAATCCACATGCCCTTGGTTCTAGGGTTTTGGTCCAGTCCTGGAGAAGCCCATCTGACATTATATAGTGTTAGGAAGTGTCACCATTTGACTGCAAAAGCCTGTGTCCAACGGAAAGCTCTTTAAGTATCAGATGGAATTGAAAAAAAGCCTTTATTTAGAGATAACCAAGAAGTCTCAAGAAGGCATGTGGTGCACTCAATCCTTAAATCTGAACTGAAACAGCAAGAAGCATTTTATTATGCTTGTTCATTTGTAAACCCCTGAAGGGAGATTAGCGGCAAAGTAAACATACATCAATAAAATAAAATTCCACTATCGAGAAAGCAATCCTTACAGGGGACAGGTCTTCAAGTTTGGTTGTGACACAACGTCCCTCTGAGGCTGTCTCTGGTTGACATAAGGCTGCTCTTGGCATAAAATGCCGAGCATCACTTGCAGGGCAGCTTGCTACAGACCAGAGAGAGGCACATCGTCTGCTGAGAAAACACAGTGCTTGGCAGTAGAATGTTGAAGAAGACCTCAAGCAGCATCTACCATATGTATGCGAGTTTAAGCCGGCCCAAGTATCAGCTGAGGCACCAAATCTTACCACAAAAACAGTATTTAAAATGTGTTGAAAAACTCGGCTTATACAAGAGAATATACGGTATTTACAAAAGAGAGGCTCTTCCAGAGCAGGTCACACATGAGCTCCTTGCAGGGGTGGTGGAGAGAGAAAATGGATAATCTCCCTGAACATCCCTCATGATTATAATAAACCCTTCCCACAAAGTCACGTGTCACCTGTGGAGCCTTGGGCCCGTTAAACTTCTGCCTTGTGAATGAGTGTTTGCAGCATCTGGGCAAAGTGTGCCTCTCGGTTTCTGTGATCCCCGTCACTACAAACTCAGCCACCCAAGGGAGGCATACCCCACACAATCGACAAGTCAAGGGTAAAGATGTCTTGGACCACTGACGCCAGAAGAGGAGACACACATTTTCCATACGGCCCCGTATTCCTGTCCGGAAGGACTCCGGCAGGGGAAGAAAGGGGATGGCCTTCTGAGTCGCTGCCCACTGACTTTCTCAATTGATGAGCCCGCGGCCCACTGTCACTTGGCATCTTGTCAGCAAAGGTGGCAGAGGGGCAACAGCCACAGCGGCCTCCCTTTCCCACCAGGAGTCATGTGGGGAGGCGGTCCTCCCACAGAGCTGGCACATTCGGGGATCACTCACACCCCAGCATGGGCCTCCAGGCTTGGCTGCCCACCGCACAGCACGGGCCCTTTGTCATTTATTTAGATGCATGTTGACCTTAGTTTCTTGGCACTGTCATGGGAGAGCACGCTCTTTGGGAAGTTTGGGGGATGAGTAGGGGGAGGGGTGCCCAGCACAGGGACTCTTTTATCCTCTATTGAACTGTTTGCCTGGCTCTCTCTGACACAACATTGCCATCTATGCTGGAGATGGGAGACTCAAGCCCCCATGTCCATTAGAATTTTAAGACATGAGGCAATACAAAATGGAATAATAGATATCATTAATCTCCCTTTAGACAAAAACAATAATGATGATGTTTTTTTCTCCCTAAAAATAACCTGATAGCCAGATTCCACCCATCGACTAATGTCATATATATATTTTCAATTCTCCAGATTTTGAAGCCACAGTTGTTTGGATTGAAACAACATTGTAATTCTCTTCTTGGATAAAGTTTCCTGGCCACTTTATAACAATAGGTTTTAAATGAGCATGACTGCCACATTTTTAAACATTCCTTTAAGAATCATGATGAAGATTGACATAGTTTTAGAATCAATGCATCATCCTTCCTTAATTCGCACATCCCCCCCAAAATTAATGAATATATATTTTTAGAGGGACTACTTCCTTGATGATTTTCATTCTTCTATTACATTATGCCATAACTTATACCTCACTGGTAGTGTTTAATTCAATTCTTCTCCTCTCTCTGAATGTGTAAAGATTCAAAATGATGATCATTTATATTTAAAGCATTCCAATTATTTTAGTACATCACAAACTGTCAAGGTCTATATTTCCATAATGCCTTTGGACTGGGACACAGAAGATCTGTATATCAAAATTGTAGCTGACATCACACTGAGAGGAAGAGTTGCAAGGCTATCATTCCACGGTAATAGAGTTAGAAGGGACTGCAGGGTTCAATCACTAGTCAAGTCCTTCATTTGCCCCATGAGACACAGAAAAGAGAAGTTAAGTAAATTGACCTAGACTAGTCTTCTGAGTTTGGCCTAGTGTTTTCCATTAAACCAGGGTACATGGCAGAACTATATCAAAGCCATATTGCATCAACTCATAATTGGGAAATTTTCATCATAGCGTATTACTCCCCCTTTCCCTTGTCACTCTGAAATGGCATACTGTTTTATTTTCCTCTGCATCTCTTATTAAGAAGCAAAATTATGTAAGGCGATGCATTCAATTGTCTGCTATTATCTATCTTCCTCACTGGCATTACTGTGTCCTGGGACATGAATTGCACTGTTCCAACTCCCTGCTATTGTCTCCTGTGGTAGGTGCATCCACTGCCATGGGATCCACAGGACTGTCCACCCACCGGCCTGTGATCTTCCTGCATTCAGCATCATTGCATGGGCTGCATGAGTCTCAAGGGAAACTCATGGACTAGTATCGGACACATAGGCTAATATCAGACTTATGGCCTTGATCTGGCCTGGGCCGGGATGTTTTCTCAATATATAATTGCTCTTTGACATAAAGCTCTTTCTTATACACATATGAATGTCCCTTGATTTGTTTCTCTCATCAAGCCAACCTAACACATCTTCACTGGAAATAATGCCTGGCTCATAATAAACACTCAAGAAACAATCTAAAAATTGACTAATCAATTAATGTTGGAGATTTCAGAAGATCAGTTTCTTATGGCTGTTATATGCAAGTACCATAAAGTGGGTGAATCTATGATGCTTTGGAAACTTCTAGAAGAAGGACCTTTACTTCCGGAAGCCCAAGTGTTTCCTGGCTGTGCGCAACACTCCATTCTCTGCCTCCATCTTCATCTGGCTTCCTCCTCTGTGTTTGTGCCTTTTTGTCTCTTCTCATAAGGACACTAGTCACGTTCAGGAGTCACCTTACTCCAGTATGACCACATGATCATCTCAGTGATCCTAGTTCCAAGTAAACACACATTCTGGGGCTCCAGGGAAGACATGAATATCGGGGGGAGGGGGGTGCTACCCAGTACAACAGGCATGCACTGCACTGACATCAGAACTCACACTAACAAAAGCACCTATAACAAGACCAACCTGGCTTTATTGGGTGGTCTTTAAAGGAACCCTGTGATGCAGTTAGGTAAACATTGGGCTGTTAACCTCTAGGTCAGTGGTTGCCACCCTCCAGCAGCTCCCCAGGAGAACGATGAGACCACCTGTGCCCAGAAGATTGACAGCCTCCAAAATCCTACTTAGAGCCCCCAGGCGTTGAAATCTACTTAATGGCAGTGAGTTTGGGTCTGGGGGTGACACCATTTAGTCTATAACTACCTGAACTCAAACTACAGCCAGACTTGCTTCTCCGGCCACTCCCCGGCCACTCCCCTGAAACTGTATTCACAAGCTCAGTGAATTATTCCATGTGGTTCTTCTTGTCAACATCTCTTAACTCCCACCAAACAGTTCCCTGCCTGGGTCTGGTAAGAAGCTGGGGGAAGATACGCATAGAATTCAACTGCGAGTAGCTGCCCCCGTGATTCCCTGGAAGAACATTGTACTGTGTATGAACTGAGCCTTCTGAGAAGCAGGAGCGAGTCAGGAGCAGAGTGCATCATCTGGACCTGCGATCCTTCTGCCCTGAACATCTCAGATCCTGACAACAGCTACAACATCAGAGGAGCAGCAGCGAATCAGGGTCAGAGCGTGGCACAAACTGCAGGACTTCCCAGACAACAGAGCAAGTCAAGTTCAGTGCTTTGGTCCAGGAGGCTGCCTTGCAGCGTGTAATGCCTCTGGGCACTTAATTGAGGAAGCTGGGCTTGCTGACCAACAGCAGTAGAACTACGGCCTTCAGGCGGAGGCTTCCCGGAGTGAGGTGCCCCTGGGCACTTAACTCAGGAAACTGGGTTTGGCAACCCACAGAGCTTGGAACTGAATGCCTTTGGATTGAGGCTTACAGCAAAGTTTATGCCCCTTTGAACCTTGTGAGCAGACCAGAAATAACTTTGTAATCTAGCATGATAAACCACTCAAATCTGAATGTTTCCTACTAGCATTACAACTTGTTAACTTGCTTAATTAACCCTTTAATCATGAATTGGGTCTGAGTTCCGCCCAGCCATTGCATTGGATAATAGAACTTAGAAAGGTAAAACAGTGGACATGAATGGAGACTACACACGATTCTCGAAACATTGTAATTATAATATCTAGTGGCTTTTCCCCTCTCTGTATTAATAGCATTTGACATATCTGACCATCGGGGCTGGACATTTCCTGTCACTTAGTCCCACTCTTCTCTGACTGACAACCATGGAAGGCCACTTCTCTTCAGGACTGTGAACCAAAGGGTCTCACCTGTTCTCATTGCTTTATATCTCCCCTTCCAACCTCAACTTCCCATTCTATAGGATCTTCTCAGTTCTGATGCCTTATTTCCAAATGTCTGAAAAAACATTTCTTCCTGAACACTGTCACCTCAAACTCAGTCTGCCTAAAACGATGTATCGATGACATTTTAAAAAATGAAAATATACCTTTTTTCCCCAACTAATCAAGTCCTGTGCCGTGCCTTTATAAGTTCTTAATAAATACCTCCTTGATAAAAAGCCAGCATGGTGATTAAGAGCAAAGCTTTTTGATCAGAGGGACCCAGAGGCATTTCCAAATCCACCATTTAATTATATGAACTTGGGAATTTTATTAATGTCTCTTGTGTCTTCATTTTCTTTTATGTAAAGTAATAGTGATACCTGTTCCATAGGGCCTTTGTAAAAGTTAAATTTGAGGATATAGGTTGCCAATATAATGAAGAGTCTAGTGCAGGGGATGTGTTTAATAATGGATATATCATTTTCTAGTGGCAAATTTAAATGAGTGTTTTATTTACAGTACCTGATTTATTTATAAAATAACTAAGTATTGAATATCTTTTCTGGGTTAGTCACCACTCTTGGGATTTGAGACACAGAAGTAACCAAAGAGAAAGAGGATTCTTTCTCAGGAATTTACATTAGGGATAACAAGCCAGGCTGACTAGCATCTTATTTTTGTTTTCTTTAAGAGAATTTAAGTGAGCTGAAACTGTAACTATATTTTGTCTAGAACTCTGTTGCAAGGAATTATGATAACAGTAATCAAATTTGGGTTACTGCTTATGATCCATTCTTTTCAGAGTATCAAAACACATTCAAAGAAGTCATCATCACACAATGCTTTCCTAACTATGGTATAAAACCATAGATAGTACCTTTCCTTTTATGATGCACCCAAACCCAAACTGTCTGCCTTGAGTTGATTCTGACTTATAGGGACCCTATAGGCTTCAACTGCCCCTGTGAGTTTCTGAGACTGTGACTCTCGACAGGAGCAGAAACCCTGGTCTTTAATCCCAAGAGCAGCTGCTGGTTTCCAACTGCTGACCTTGTGGTGAGCAACCCAATGCATAACCACGACACCCCCAAGGCTCCTTTTAAGATGCAAGGCAGAGGAGAACAAGAATGTTTTATTTTCTTATCTACAACTCCAAATTTTGATGAGAGGCACAAAGAACCCAATTCACTCTGGGACACCCCGGAGGGCATCAATGTCTAACTCCTTGGAAGTGGTTCCATCAGCTAATCCTGAAAACCGCCTGAGTAACAGCTGAACACTGTCCAGTCCCGTGCAGGAGGAGGAGCCCTCATGTTTGAAAGCACTCAGAATATGACTGCGGAAGAGCTGCCTTTTCAAAGTAGGGTTGACCAGAATGACTCGGATTGAGTAAAGCTTCCAGGACCTCCATGTGCTGATGGGCACAATTCAGATGAGAAGAAAAGAGCTAGGACAGCAATTAATATTTGTAACTTGGAAAGTACAAATTATGAATCTACAAAATTTGGAAGTAGTGAAAATGAAATGGAATGCATGAAGATCAATATCCTAGGCATTAGCAAGCTAATGTGGACTGGTAGTGGCTATTTTGAAGCAGACAATTATGTGGTTTACTGTGCCAGAAAAGACAAATTCAAGAGGAAGGGCTTTGCATTCATTGCCAAAAAGGACGTTTCAAGATCTATCTTGAAGTACAATACTGTCTGTGACAGGGTACTGTTTATAAACATATCAGTGAATTCACTTCATACAATTATTATATTCAAATTTATATACTAACCATTAAAACTAGTGATGAAGAAATTAAAGGATTCAACCAACTTCTTCAGTCTGAAATCGATCAAACATGTAATCAAGGTGCATTGATTATTATTGCCAATTGGGATGCAAAAGATGGAAACAAAGAGGAAGGGTCAGTAACTGAGAAATATGCGTTGGTGCCAGAAATGAAACTGTAGAGGACATGACTGAATTTTGCAAGAATATTGACTTCATCTCAATCATTTTTAATCTACAGCAAATGTGTGGACTTATTCAGATGGAATACAGAGAAATAAAATTGACTACATCTGTAGGAAGAGATAATGGAGAAGCTCAATATCATCAGCCAAAAACGAGGCAGAGGGTTGACTGTGAACAGACTAGCAGTTGCTCATATGTAAGTTCAAATTGTACAGTAGCATGCTGACAGGGAACTTCCAGAAGTTCAGCCCAGATTCAGAAGAGGACTTGGAACATGGGATATCATTGCTGATGACAAATGGATCTTGGCTAATGCAGAAAATACCACAAAGATGTTTACTTGTGTTTCATTGACTATGCAAAAGCATCTATGCAAACAACATTAAACTGGGTGGACCATAATAAACTGCTAGAGTTGTGTCCTCTCAACTTAGTTGTTCAATCTATATGCTGAGCAAATCATCAGAGCAGGGGGGTTTTATGAAGAAGAATGTGCTGTGCGGAATAGAGGAAGGCTTAGTGACAACTTCCTGTAGGCAAATGACAAAATCTTGCTTGCTGAAAGTGAGGAGGAATAGAGGCATTTGCTGATGAAGACCAAGAATGTTTTAAGTATGGATTATGACTCAAAGTAAGAAAGGCCCAATCGATAATGATAAATAAATGAAAGGTTGAAGTTGTCAAGGATTTTGTCCTACTTGGATCCACAATCAATGCTCACGGAAGCAGAAAAGATAAAGACACATATTGCATTAGATAAATTGCACTAGAACTCTTCAGAGTATTGAAGAGTGAGGGTGTTTCTTTGAAGACTAAGGTACTCCTGACCCAAGCCCTGGTATTCTCCATTGTTATCATATGCATGTGAATGTTGGCGCTGGATAAAGAGAACTGTAGAAGAATACCTGCATTGGAATCATAGTGCTGGAGAAGAATATTGAACGCCCATGGACTGCTCAAAGGACACGCAGATCTGTACCGGAAGAAGTAAGCCCAAAGAGCGCCTTAACGCAAGGGTAGCAAGACTTCTTTGAACATATTGTCGAGAGACCAGTGCCTGGTGAGGACCTCATGCTTGGTAAAGTGGAGGGGTGGCAAAAAAGGAAGGTCCTCGATGAGATGGATGACACTGTGGCTGCAGCAATGGGCTCGGGCAAAGGAGCAATTGCGAGGATGATGCGGGAGCACCGTGCAGAGTTTCACGCTGTTGTGCAGAGTCGCTATGAGGAAGCGGGGACTCGATGGCACCTAACCACCACAACAATAAAAATAGTATATGCCGTGAATGGGAATGTATTCACCGGCACTAGAGTAACCGAGGATTGTTCAGCAGAGTAGTGAAGCGCAGCACGTGACTACTGCACTTGTATAATGAGACCAGATTCAGATGTGCTCTAACTGTGAAATTCACTTCATTTAGAAGACTTAGTGTGGAAAACCACCACGTGTCTGTCATTTTGTCATCCCAGGCTGGCTGGCATGTGGCTAGAAGTCAGCCTCCAGCACTTCCAATATCAGTAGGTCATTCATTCATGGTGGGCAGGTTCCACAGAGTTTTCAGATTGAGACGGACTAGGAAGTTTTAAGATTCAGACTGACCCACTCCAAAACATCGACCACCACAAAAGTGGCCAGGGAAAACCTTATGAAGAGCAGTGGAACGTTGTCTGACATAAACCTAAATGAGCCACTCAGATGGGAAAACATTCAAAATACAAGGAATGAGCTGCCTCATCACCCTGGAGTTGATCTTAATGACGTAGGTGGAGCAAAGCTTTGGGGACTTCCATTTGCAGACATTACGTAACTCAAAACGAGAAGAAACAGCTGCAAACACCAATGAATAATCGAACCTTAAAATATACCCAGTATGTACCTCAGAAAATGGAAAGTTTTCAAACATGGCATGGCACGTATAAAGATCAATATCCTATGCATTCGTGAGCAAATATGAACCGGTGTTGGACATTTTGAATCAGATAAGCATCTGGCCTACTATGTCAGCAATGATAACTAGAAAGGGAATATGTTGTATATCCTGTTGAAAAGAACATTTCAAGGACTATCCTGAAGGACAATGCTGTCGGTGACAGGATATTACCCATATACCTACGAAGAAGATGATCTAATATGACCACTATTTGAATTGTCCCCCAACCACCAATTCCACAGATGAGGAAACGGCAGACTTACCACGTCTGTAGTCTGGAATTGATCAGACACGCAGTCATGATGCAGTAATCACTGTGATTACAACGCTTTACACATTGTGTGGCATTGGAAGTAAAGGGGAAGGGTCAGAAGTTGAAAAAAAGTGGACTAGGTGATAACAAAAAATAAACAAACAAACAAAAGATACCAGGGATCACATGACAAAATTTGCAAGATCAATGGTTTATACATTCCAAAAACCTTTTTTCCCCCAACAACATAGACAGTGGCTATCATTTGTAGACCCAACACATGTTGGGTCTGTCAGTGGTCTTGGGTGGTGGCTTGCGTGTTACTGTGGTGGGGGCAGTTAGGTCGCAAGGATTTGAAATAGCAGCAGGAGAACCCATGATAGATTTCAGCTGAGCTTCCAGACTAAGACCAGACCAGGAAGAGGGACCAGGCTGCTCATTTCACAGGGACTTGCCATTGACGGTCGTGTAATAGCAGTGGTGCACTGCCAGCTACAGTGCCAGCAGATAAGCCCCTCAGATTAGAAGGGACTAAAAACTGGCCAGCGCTGCCTTCTACAAGTAGCATAGACCTTATTGACAGAGAGAGCAATGTTTTCAAAAGCTTTATTTGCTGATGGGAAAAGACTCTAAAGAACCAGGACCACATGCTAACATGTATTAATAACCGAACAAATAATGCACAAAAATATGAATCTAGGAAAATGGAAATCATCAGAAATGATATAAAACAAATAAAGATTAATATCCTAGGCATTAGTGAGCTAAATTAACTGCAGGTGGCCACTTTGAGCAATATAATCATATGGCGTATTATATCACGAATGACAAATCCCAATAGAATGGTTCACCATTTTTCCCCAAAAAGAATACTTCAAGATCTGTCTTGGAGAACAATGCTGTCTATGCTAGGATACTAGCTATATGCATACAAAGATATTATTTAAATTTATATGAAAGACACTAAAGACAGTGGTGAAGAAATTGAAGAATTCCACCAACTTCTTCAGTCTGAAACTACCATAATCAAATATGCAATCAATATGCATTGATAATTATTGGTGGTACCCATAAAACCTGATCGTCTTCAGTCACTTGTCTGTCTTCCACGACTGGATCTTAAAACCACTTGAGAGAGGCATGCTTTATTTGATTGTATGTAGTACCTGCCTAGCATCATGTTAAGTAACAAAAGCTTGTAGAGGGTAGAAAATAAATAAAATAGAGATAAATATCCCACACAGCTGATGCAGGCATCTTTTGAAATACTTTCACAGGTATACACAAATGGTTAGTGTTTGTTTCACTATTAGTTTATTCTGTAATATCCTAATAGAGGGCTGTTTGGCTCCTAAAGAAATAATAATGTCATCGTCATCACCATCATCCCACCTGACATAATCACCATCATTACAGGGCCACCTTGCATAATGTAATAAAAATCCCCATAATACCACCACACATAATATAATAATAACACCATCTAACATCATGTGAGGATAGCACTATAATGCCACCTAACGTAATGGAATAATAATCACCATAGTGGCACCGAAGACTCCTCTGCTAAGTGGTGAGGCACTTCCTACTCAGAATGCTGAGGTTGGCACTGACAAGATGGAAATGCCTTGGGATGATTTTTATGATCGCATGTCCTAGTTTGCAAAACACTTTCACATGTAACTTCTTGCTTGCAAGTCTTTGTGACCCAGTGAGAGAGTGGGAAGAAACTGTGGATGTCTAATAATTCATGTGGGAAGGCAAAGAAAGACCTAGAGAAGTGCAGAGACTTTGCAATATTAGTACATCAGAACAAGAGTCCAGGCCTCATGATCCCAAGCCAGTGCTTGTCCCACGACCTGAAGACCATCTCGCATCATTACAAATTCACCGGGAAAAGTCAGCTACCTGGAGAATCTGGGAATCACACGCTTAATGGTTTCATCAGGGCCCCTGACTTCTCACTCCCAGACATGGTCACGCTTAATTTTGGCATTAAAGTCTCCTCCTCCAACTCCCTGCCTTCTCTTTTTCTCTTAATAAATCCACCTACTGGAATGAAACCAAGTGGCATGACCTGTAACAACCGGAAGGTTTTGCTTGCAAATAGGAAGGTATAGAACTTCCCCTTAAAAGCAGTGGCTGTTATTTTCTAAAGCAGAGACAACGGACCATGACAGGGAGACTTCTCTTCCCCAGGAACTCAAAGAAAACCTTCACTCACAGCCTGGTGACAGCCAGCTGCTGCTGCTGGAAACGAGGCAATGCCCAGATAGCGGGACAAGAGGAGCGGGCTGTCCCTCCCCATTCCTGACTCTATATCAGGGTTTGCATTCACAGACTGTTTTCAGTCAGGATGGGCAGGCAGCATTAGGTCCAGTGCTTATGTACGTAACAAACACACATGCATATAAATATTTGCACATACTTATGGACACACCCTAACATGTACATATGCATACAAATCTATCCATATAACTCTCTCTCATTCTATAGACACATTTAAAGTACAGATACCCAGGAAATCGAAGAATCATTAATATGTGATCTGCCCAGTTCGTTTGATGCTGAAACATAGTCTTCTGTAAGATGGAATGTGACTTTATTTCCTTTTCACCTTGAGGTGGTATTTGTGGAGTGCTACACTAAACTCATAAAAACTAGTTTGATTTTTGCCCCCATGAGTATGTAAAAGAGTGGGAATCCCACGTTAGTCTGCCGGGGTGGGTGGGGGGGGTGGGGCATAAGAGTAAAATTCGGGGAACAACTGAATTTTTTATCCTATATAAAGAAGATGATGACTGGTACTGCCGCTAGTCAAGGAAGATTGATTGAGTCCCTACGGTGTGCCAAGCTCTGTGGCTAGGGTTGGAATTACAATAGGGGATATAACACATCTCTCTTCACCCCCAGATATCATTTAGTTATTCATTCAACAACTATTTATAAAGCATTGAATACGAAAGCCTGGGCAATCAGCTTCCTCAGGGTGACAGCAGTCGGGAATCCTGCAGAGCACATTTGTCCTCTGGCACACATGCAGTTGCCAGGAGTCTGAATGGAATCCGACTTGTTTGTGGTTTTCCTTTTGGTTTTAGCACATTCCAGGCAGGACATGCCAGGAGGGCAACCATGAATGACACAAATCGAATCCACACCTTCATGGAACTTGCATCCCAATTGGGGGAGAAAGGAGCTGGGACGGGTCATAAATACTTTTTCAAGATGATTTACCTCCAGAAACTTACAGGAATCTGGAAGGAAATGAAATCCGTTGAAGCAGCAGAAATCAAATGATTGTCGGAAGGTAATGCCATGTTCGATAAAGCGATCACTGGAAACCCGGAGAGGCTAAGAACCAGGGCACGTGAAGAACTGGAAGAAGAGCCCACACTGAAACAAGAACAGCAGTAGCGGATGGAGCTCGAGGGATGAGCAGAGGCTCTGTTGACAGCGCAACTCGTGAGGACTTTGGATTTTATTCTAACTTGATACCAGATCATTTGGGAAATAGAGGCCGGATGTCATATTTGCAAATCCCACTCTAAGAGTGAGGATATTCCGTAGGGTTAGAAAGTAGAAACAGAAGGAAACATTATGAAACTGTGCAGTAACCTAAGAGAGCTATAAAGGGGGCTTTGATTAGAGTAGGTGTGAAAGCAACAGGGAGGGTAATATTTATACAAATACCAGCAGCAGTGCCAGGGATTGTCTGCTGGCTTTACACAGATTAATTTATTTGGACACTTGTGTTAAGCATTTCAGTCCTTCAATACCAGCCTTTTGATGTAGGGACTTGTGGTAGTTACATAATTTCATGTCAACTTGAAAAATAAGTGTAGGGGTAGAGTCTGGCCTGTCAATCTGGTCACAGTCTGATGATGCCGCCTTGTGGGCATGGCCTTCTCATGAGAATTCTGGGAACTTTCTTTCTCCCAGGAGGTGGGCCACACATACATTCTCTCTGCCTTCACCTTCCTATAGACACCATGCAGAGACCGTTGTCAGCCCTGGAGATACTTCCACCACCTTCTGCATCATTGCTTGAGGCTGCATAAGTCTCAAGAGAGATTTATGGACTAGTATCGGACTTATGGGGTAATATTGGACTTACAGACTTGATCTGGACTGGCTTGGAATGTTTTCCTGATATATAAGTACTTGTTGATATAAAGCTCTCTCTTACACATATACAAGTGTCTCTGAATTTGTTTCTCAAGTCAACCCAGTTAACACAGAGCTATAATTATACTCATCTGTATGTTCCATGGGAGCCCAGGGTGCTCTGTGGGATAAGCACAGGGCTGCTAAACTCAAGGTCGGCAGTTTCAAACTGACCAGGCACTCCAAGGGAGAAAGACAAAGTTGTATGCTCCCCTAAAGCAACCCTATATAGGGTTGCTCTGAGTTGGAATCAACTGATGCGGTGGGTCTATATTCCGTAAGAGTGCAGTGGTTAAGGACTTGGCTGCTAATCCAAAAATGTGCAGTTGGAACCCAGCAGCCACTCTACAGAAGAAATACAGGGCAATCTGTTTCCATAAAACTATACCCGGAGGAGCCCTATAGGTCTGCTTTATTCTTCCCTAAGGCTCACTATGAGGTGGGATTGACTTGAAGGAAAATAACAGCATTTGAGGGGTACCCTCCAAAAAACGGGGATTGCACTAGGTGAAGTGAAGCTTTTGTAGTACACATTTTTCCCACTAGGCGAGCATTGAATAACTTGCTGAATTAGTGCACCAAGGGGCGTCCCGTGGGAAGGTTCTCTCTGGTCACAGTGAATTTTTTCACAAAAGCAGGTTTGCTCAAACCTCATTTTTTGTAATGGGCAATTTAAGAAAACAGAGTGTGGCTGTGAAATTTTGTTCCCTGCTCAGGAAAAGTGCCGCAGAAACTTTTGTGATGTTAGACACAGCTTACGAGGACAGCACTATGGGAAAAAGTCGTGTATGAGTGGCTTTCTTGATTCCAAAAAGGCAAAATGTCAATTGATGACAAACCTCATTCTGGACATCCATCAACTTCCCAAACGGATGCAAATGTCTACTACTACTGCATTTGGAGGTCGTGCTATCCAGTCAGAATCTAGCTATTTAGAGGCTCTGAAAAGATTGCGTAACAGTTGTGGGACAAAAAAGGTCTAATTTGTGGCTGATGGGGGACTGGTTTTGCTACCACGACAATGTACCTGCTCACATAGCTTTCTCAGTGCACCAATTTTTGGCTAAAAAAAAAAAAGCATACCTCTCTTTTCCCATGCACCTTACTCACCTGACCTCACTCCAAGCAACTTCTTTTTGTTTCAGCAAATGCAGAGGGACATGAAAGAACAGCAATTGGACGAAGACGTAGAAGAGGTGAAGAAACATGAGAGAGGTGCTGTCAACCATCCAAACAGATGAGTTTGAACAATGTTACCAAGAATGGAATCTCAGACTGGACAAAGGTATTACGTGTAATGGAGAGTACTTT
>NW_022111300.1:46790803-46818635 GCF_000313985.2 Echinops telfairi
CCCCCCCCGCCCCCCCAAAAATAGTGTTATGTAGAAACATGTCCTTGGGTTTGGGGATGCATGCAGAAGTATTTATAGCTCACAACTTAAAGTATCTACTAATTATTTTCAAGTAGCTAAGTAAAAAGAGAGGGTAAAAAAACAAGGGTAAATAGATGTAACATATAGGTAGTGGAAATAAGCCAGAAAGTGTTAACATCATTAAAGTTAGATGACAAATATTTGGAGGTTAATTGCATTATTCCTTTGCCATTTCTGTAGATTTGGTACTTTTACTAATGAAACAATGAATGTGAGAAAGGCGGTTGTGAAAAGTCAAGGTGAAATGTTGCAAATCAATCCCAAAGGTGGGGACAACATTGGATTTAGGGGATTTTGAATTTGGACTTCGGGATGTGGTGAAGAAAGGATACAAAAATTTTGACTTCACTATTCTAAGATGATGGGAGGTAAGGAATTGGGAAGATTATTTTTTTTTAAGGGGAGCTAGGAAATTGACCAAGGGCTAAAATAATGTAGTGAGAACTCTAATCTCACTCTCACTGTCATCGAGTAGATTTCAGCTCTTCAGTATCCTAAGGGATATAGTAGGATTGTCTCTGTGGGTTCCAAAGACTGTAAAATCTTTATAGACGTAGAAAGTCTTTTCTTTCTCCCACTGAGAAGCTGGTGGTTTCAAACTGCTGGCCTTGATGTTAGCAGCCCAATGTGCAACCTCAATGCCACCAGAGCCACTGAGAGCCCTAATAGAGGAAGGGAATGAAAAGGCTATCAGAGAAGAAGGCATTGGGCCAAGTCTAACAAGATCTACAGACTTCTACAGACTGAAAATAAGGGAGAGGAATTTCAGGCAGGATAGCAGCATTTGCAGAGGAAGGGAGGTGTGGGAAAGGTATGATGCTGTTTTGGGGTTAAATGTCTATCATTTGGCTAAGACCAAAGTTGGAAACATAATTAGAGACAGTTGGAGTTGTTCCTCCAATCGATAGCAGAAATCTTTTCCTTGAGAATCTCTCGGGGGAATTAGATAAATTTTAGGAAAAGTAGGTTTCTAACCTCCACCCAAGACTTATTGAATCTTATGCTTTCAAAGGAGACTTATAGTAGGAGCTGGAAAATGAGTGTGTGGGTGTGTGGGGGGTGTCTTCTCCCATCCCACCCAGTGTCCCCTTTCCTTTCACTTTTGCCTGGTTCCATAGATCAGTGTTTTCTTATCTTCCCTCCCAACCATTTCACCTCTTTCCTTACAACTTCCTTTACTTAGAACATCGATTTGTGTTGGCCTTGTTCAAAGAAAAGAAAAAAAAAAGTCAGCCCAATTAAACAGCTGGTTTCCATTAACCATTCATTTACATTTTGTCACAAACCCCTTACTTTATTGAGGAGAAGTTAAAAAAAAAGCTCCAAAACCTGTAACTAGTTTGGGGACCATACTTTCAATAGCATTGCTCTAAAAAAAAAAAAGAATAAGAAAACGATGATTAAAGCCAGCAATTAAAATAATATATCCTATCTGTAGAGGTCAGGGAAAAAAATTACCAAAGACAATGGCATGGCCATGAGTAAAGGGTTCTGAGAATGCCACAACAGGGCACTGGTCGTCTTTGTCTGCTTTCTAGTAACAAATAGTACAAGCAGCATGAACAAAGAGATTCATTTTTCTTGAAAGCTAGGCGTCTAAGTCATAATAGAAGGGTGCCGAAAAAGAGGGAGACTCTTGCGTTAGTCTGGGTAAACTAGAGAAACAAACCCATAAAAGCTCATGTGAACAAGAAAGAGGTTGATATACAAGAGGAATTGAACATTCCGAAAACATCCCAGCCCAGTCCAGATCCAGTTCGTAAGTCTGAGTTTAGCCCATATGACCGATACCAATCTATCAAGTCCTCTTCTGACTCACAAGACACACGCAATGATACCAAATGCAGGACAGTCACAGGCCAGTAGGTAGAAAGTCTTTGAATCCAGTGGCTGTGTAAGCATCTCAGTGCTGGCCGGGGTCTCCATGTGGCTTCTCCAGCACCCAGGGCTGCATCAGGGTAGGTCCACGTAGCCTCTCCTCAGGGATGTCTTGCAGGGAATCAGCCTTGTCAGCAGTGTCTCTCAGGGAATGAGTGGGGAAAAAGTGTGTCTTCCGCCTCCAAGGAGGAAATCCCAGAGTTTCTCTAGAATACTCAAGGGAAGGCCATGCCCACACAGAGGGCTCGCTGGTTATATCTTGATTGACGGGCCAGACTCCAACCCTTCACTCTTAATCCTCTCAAATTGGCACCAGATTGTGTGACCACTACAACCCTGCAGGAGATGGACTGACATCGTGGTTGCAGCAGTGAGCCCAGGCACAGCAACCATGGTGAGGAGAACGCAGGCCCAGACTGGGTTTCATTCTGTTTGCACAAGGTTGCTATGGATCAGAACTCACTCGATGGCACCCAGCAAGCACAGCTCTAGGGGAAAGTTTTGTCTCTGTGTCAGCTCTGGGGGTGTTCCTTGTCTCCTTTCAGCTACTAGTCCTACTGTCCTAGGTGAGGATGTGGCACGTATCTCCCCTCCCCATGTGCTGGCTTGTCTGCTTCATCTGATCTTGCATATCTCAAAATACATGTTTTAAAACACACCTTATATTAAGAGTGCCGCAACAGAATAAAGAAAACCCATTCCCAAATGGGATGATAACCATGGATAGAGGGGCCAGGAATTACAATACATATTCTGTGTGGCAATACAACTCAATCTATAACAGCCTCTATCCTCAATTGTATTTCTATAGATAGTGAGAAATTCGCTTAACAAGTAATTCGCTGCTGAACTTAGACTGGTAGCAGGTACAATTTGTTGTCTGAATAAATCAAGGAGGGTGAACCCCAAGAACCCTGGGATGTGTCTTTCCAGTTCACTCTACCCCGCCTCCCCCCAAGTTCCAGCCACCGTTGTGACCTGGGACACATAAAAGTCAGAGGCTATATATTTTTCAACTCTCTCCAAGGCTGTTAGGAGGTATAAAATACACACCTTGAGCAAAATAAATGTATGCGCTTGAAGAAGGTAATAAATCACTGTACCTGTATTGTTGCCAGTCATTGGCTCTTGAAGGGCAAACCGTACTTGATTCTTGACTTGTTCTTTGCTTCACCGGTCAGCAACTTTTCCCAGAACTTACAAAGTTTTCAGTGTTGACAACTCTGGGATTTTGAGAGGAAAAACCAAAGTCAATTCATATTTGTGTGCCTCTTTTAAAATACTGTTCCATGGCCATATGGGTATGCGATTCAATTTCCCAGACCTCCGTTGAGCACCCACGGTGAGTCAGAAACTGTTCCCTCTAGGTGCTGGAGGGAAACATGTAAAGGGCTCACAGCCCCTTAGGGGAGACCAATGTGTGTACACATAACTACTAACTAATGTAGACTGAAATCAGTGCTATAATTGGGAACAGAAAAGGGAATGATTACTTCTGACTATGAGAATCCAAGAAGACTTCACAGAAGAATTGGTCCTTGAAGGACAAGTAGAATGTACAGAGGCAACAGAAAGGAGGAAGTAACAAACAGGCGGATCAAGTCCTTGAATTACAACTTCAGAGAGTAGAGTTCATCAGGAAACATCAAAGAACTTGGTGACATTAGTGCACAGGATGTGCTGAGAGAGCGAGTGAGTGAAAGAGCAAGTAAGTATACATGGGCTGACAGAAGCAGGTTGTTTCTGTGCAATTCTGAGAAGCCGAAGGTTACTAGAACATAGAACAAATCGTTCAGAGCAAGATAGAGGTGGCAATAGTGCTGCAATGGTAGAGGGCCTGCCTTCCACACAGAGAACATAGGTTCGATTCCCCACCAATACAACATAAGAGCAGCAGTGGAGGATTTGTATGTTTATACAGTACTGAATAGGTCTCAGCAGCACTTCCCAACTAAAGAGGAGAGAGAAAGGCCTGAGAATCCATATCCAAGGCCCTATGAATCACAACAGTGCAATGCGCAATGGACCATGGGAAGGGCACAGGACCAGGCAGCATTGTGTTCCATAGTGCAAGGAATGACGAGGAGTCAAGGGCGACCTCCACAGTGACTAAGCCCAACAGCAAAGCTAGTGTAGATAGTGGGAGGCTCTGAAGCAGGATGGTAGATAGGGCCATCTTATGAAAAACTACAATGTCATCCTGATTATTGTAATAGGATAAGATTTTTAAAAATAATAGTATAAGGGTTATGGCAAAGTAAAACAGCCTTTGGGGCTGACTTGAATACGGTTTGAAATGATTCGTCTCCTCCTTCCCCGTTTGGCCAATGGAGTGGACTGTGAACGGGCCGTTCACTGCGGTACAGTGACTATGTGGTTGGTATGCGGACTATGTACTCTTTCCATGTTTGTTGGACTCTTCCGGCATCGTTCAACATTTTTTTCCCCTAGAATCTTTTATCATGGCAACTCCATACTTGAATATCTTTTTCTTGAGTTCTTTCAGTTTAAGATAAGCCGCATATGTGCTTTCTTGGTTTTCAAACGCTAGGTCCTTGCACATTCCACTATTTTAATTTGTCTTCTCGAGCTACCCTAAGGAATTTTCTGTTCAGTTCTTTGACTTCATTATTTCTTCCATTTTCTTTAGCTACTCCAGGGTCAAGACCAAGTTTCAGAGTCTCTTCTGACATCTATTTTAGCTCTTTCTTTCTTTCCAGTCTTTTTAATTACCTTTTTCTTTCTTCATGTATGATATTCTTGGTGCCATCCCACAGGGCATCACATCATCTGTCATCAGTGATCAATGCAGCAAATGTGTTCTTGAGATCTTCTTGAAATTCAGTTAGGATACACTCAAGGTCATCGTTGGGGCTCTTGTGAACTTGTTTTCATTGTCTTCAACTTCATCTTGAACTTACAGACAACTTGTCTGTCCCTCAGTCAGCCCTGGACTTGTTTATTGACCTTCTCTAGGGTTTCTTCCCACAAATATAGTCTATTTTATTTCTGTGCATTCCATCTGATCAAGTCCACCTGTATAGTGATTATTTGTTTTGTTGAAAAAAGATATTTGCTATAAAGAAGTCACTGGTCTTTCAAAATTCTATCGTGAGATCTCCAGTTTCATTACTATGAGCAGGACCGTAGTTTCGAACTGATGTTCCTTCCTCTGCTTTCAATGTTTGCAGCCCATTTGCTGATAATTACCAACACATCTTGATTTGATGTTTGAACATTTTCAAACTTAAGATGTTGGTACAATTCTTCAGTTTCTCCCTCACTAACTTTAGTAGTTGATGCATAAACTTGAATAATAGTTGTATTGACTGGATTACCTTACACGTAAATAAATATTATCCTATTACAGACAATACAGTGTTTCAAGATAGATCTTGAAATGTGCTTTTTGACAATGACTGCCACACAGTTCCTCTTGAATCTATCCTTCCTGGCATAGCAAACCACAAGTCTCTGAGTCATAATGGCCAATGCCAGTCCATTTTAGCTCACTAATGCCTACAGTGTCAAACTTCACGTGTTCCATCTTGGTTTCGACAACTTCTAATTTTCCTAGATTCATACATATTACTGTCAAAGTTCCAATAATTAATTAATGTTTCCAGCTGTTTCTTCTAATTTTGAGTTGTGATCCATCATCAAATAAGGGTGTCTACGGCTTTATTCCCACTGTTTGTTAGTTTTTTTCCATCCACTTTATTATGATTGACTCTACTTTGAGGAGGCCGCTCTTTCTCAGTCATGATTTAAGTATCTTCTGACCTGATAGGCCATCTTCTGGTGCTGCCTCTGACAATGTTTTCTCTGTGTTCATGAGGTGTGCCAGTATCTGAGGACGTCTTGATGTGACTCATACGGTTTCCAGTGGCTAATACCTCGGAAGCCGAATGCCTATTTCTTCTTTGTACTCGGCTCTTCGTCTGGAAGCTCTGCTCACAGCTTTTCACGCTGGGTGTTTCTGTGATATTTGAAATAGCAGTGCGATAGCTTCCAGCATTACAGTGACACAAGACATCACAGAATGACAAACGGACAGACAAGTGGTGGTAAAACTTTCTTTGACAGAACCCAATACATTGAGGGTGTCACTGGGTCTAGGCCAAAAGAAAGTAGTCTCTGGAGAACACCCAGGTCAATTGGCTAAGCATCGTCCACAGCTACCTGTCAGTAAGCAAAGAATTGCCTCCTATTGTAATTCACTGAAACTTCAACAACAACAACAACAAAATTGCTACATAGTATAATGAAAGTCAACTAATTCAATGTTTTAAAATTATAAAGTTTAGAAATTTTTATTTATTACAAATAATGGTGAAAATTTGAGAGGAAGCTAAAATTACTAATGATTTCAATCTCTGGAGATAATCACAATAATATTTGGTAATTGCTTTCTAAGTATTCATAAACATTTTAAATGAAATTATTATTGTACTGAGTATTCAACTAGCGATAATTCCCATGCATTAAAAATTCTAAAACTTATTTTACAAAAATTCTGTAATTTATTTGATTCTCATTTCAAACCTCATATATATAATTGCACTGCTGGGTCCATTTCCATTTTTAGCCACCCTGTAAGACAGAGTAGAACTTCCCCAGAAGGTTTCTCAGCCTGAAATCTTTCTTTTCTTGTTTCATGATTATGAGGTTTATTAGGAAAGTGCTTGGTTATACAGAATCAGAAATGCCTGAGATATGGTTCTTCCATCAGGACAGTCTTCACTCAGCCATGCTTGCTGGCAAGCCTAGACCTCAACTTCATGGCCCAGCAGGGCAAATGGCACTGTTAGTAAGCTATCTCAGCTCTCGGCCCCTCATTGGCCTCTGCCATGCTGGAGAAATTTTAGCCCTAAAGATGAAGCACCTACTCCACACACTGAAAAAGTATAAGACACTCAACAAGATGAATTAAAACAGTGGCTGCAACAGTAGGCCCAAACCTAGCAACATGTGTGGGGACGTTATAGGACTGGGCAGTGGTTAGTTACGTTGTATGTGGGTCCCTATGAGTTAGAGCCCACTCAACAGCATCTAACCACATAATGGCAATTGTATCACTATTCACTGCTAAAGGAAGAGTTGGTGATTCCAACGCTGCAGCCTGGGCTATGGTTCTAGGTCAAAGATGAGGCTGTCTGGTCCCATAAACACTTACAACCTTAGAAACTCTGTATAGGGTTGCTATGAGTTGGAATTTACTTCATAGAAGTGTTTTTGTTTTTTGCTCATAGACATGACTTAAAAAGTAAAGAAAAGAATCATCAGAATTAGCTTACCTAGATAGAAGGAAAACAAAAATCTACACATATATCTAAATATTCTTATAAATATGAATGATACTTAGTTATTTTATATTTCTGTAAGTTTGCATGCATTTTAACAATTAACAAAAGAATAGTTAATATTTTTCTAACAATTTAAATATTTCTCTACATATACTTTGGTTTTGTGTTAATTATTAATTTCAGAAACCACATATATTTAGTTCACAGCTCCTTCCTTTATCTCTGCCCCTTACCCCAAATAAACAGAGACAATCACCAAGGAATACATAAAAAATCACCTGTACTTTTGCCACACAAACACACCCGGGGACCATATTTGTGCATATTGTTTCAATATGTTTTTCTCCCAAACACTCTATCTGCCCTAAATTATCATGCCCAATACGCTTCTTTGTAGACTACAACTTTTATTTTCAATGTCATGAGCGTTTTCTCAAATCAGAAGATACTCTTCTACTCCCTGAGGTGTACTTTCACCCCATTGGGAAAGACCCTCATCACGTCCCTCATCGATCCCCGAGTGTTGAGCATGCAGTCCATGACCTGGTTTTTGGTGTGATCCTGCTAGTCCTGCAAGTCTCAAATGAAATGCTATGCCCTTAATCAGCCTTCTTTAATCCCACATAATCTAAAGGAGCTACATCATCTGACTCTGTCCATGTCAACTTTCATAGTTTATTGCAATTTGCAATTAATTGAATATTTATCTTCATGGTTGCTTAATGTTTTCTTGGCCCACTAAAGTGACAAGAAGACAAATTTCTGAGAAAGAGTTAATAATCGAAAGTTTATGATAACAACTGTTAAATGATGTTCAGAGAAACTTGAATAGATCGGAATGCCCAGTTAGCAGCGAATAAAGTGTAGCACTTTCCTACATTCTGAACGACAGTAGCTCAGATCTAGCTGGCCGCTTGCTTCCTAGCTTCCTAATTCGGACCCTGGGGAAGCAAACATGGTTTCCAGGGAACATTGGGACTGGAGATCTGCCTCTTCTGCTCTGGTTTGACTTGTCTTGAGGAGCGTACCTTCTAGCATTCAAGTACCGCCCCCCCTCACCCCCACTACCCACAGTGCTTGAGCTTGCTGCAAGTTGGCATGTCTGAATGGATGCACAGAGAAGTGAGCGGAAAGAATACAGCTTATATCGATGGAGAGAAAGACAGAAGCGATGAAAGCATATTTGATGACATAGATGACCAACATTTGACAAAACATGGGAAGAATTTAAACAAATGCCAAGTCTATTTCTCCTACAGGAGTTGGGATCTAAGGTTCAGCTCTCCTTCTAAGAAGTATACTCACTCTTCCAAGGTCAGCAGGTTGAATCTGATGCATAGGACTGCCCCTCTGAGTTTCCAAGACTTTAAATCTTGACAGGAGTAGAAAGCTACATATTTCTCTTGTTGAGTAGTTGATGGGCTCGAACCACTGACCTGGTGTTTAGCAGTTCAGTGCATGTGCTGATATTGCTTTTTTTTTTAACCCAGCTACATTGACCTTATCACTAGCAGAAATTGTTTCCATTGCCTGTCCAATGGTTGTCTATGAATCTTTTTTTTAACCATTCTATTGGGGGCTCATACAACTCTTAGCACAATCCATACATACATCTATTGTATGTCAAGCACATTTGCACATTTGTTACCCTCATCATTCTCAAAACATTTGCTTTCTTCTTAAGCCCTTGGTATCAGCTCATTTTTTCCCTTCCCTCCTTGTTCCCCCTTCTCTCATGATCCCTTGATAATTTATAAATTATTATTATTTTGTCATATCTTACACTGTCTGATGTCTCCCTTCACCCACTTCCCTGTTGTCCACCCCCCAGGGAGGAGGTTATATGTTGATCCTTATAATCGGTTCCCCCTTTCTACCCCACCTTCCCTCCACCCTCTGATATTGCCACTCTCACCACTGGTCCTGAAGGGATCATCTGTCCTGGATTCCCCGTGTTTCCAATTCCTATCTGTACCAGTGTACATCCTCTGATCTAGCCAGATTTGTAAGGTAGAATTGGGATCATGATAGTGGGGGGTAGGAATCATTTAAGAACTAGAGGAAAGTTGTGTGTTTCATTGTTGCTTTCGTCTATGAAACTTAATGTTCAGTTTTTACCTTTGTTTGTTTGTTTGGTTTTTTCGATAAGCATCTCAGGGTGCTGGGGGGGATAAGCAAGGTCAGCACCAGTGTGGAAAGGAGTGAGGGGAAACAAGAGATTCCCAGAGAGGAAACAACTACAATCATCACAAAAGGACATTTCAAGGCTGCATATTCCATACGAGTCACACAGTGCATTTCAGAGATTTTGCTGTGGCCTGCCAGGCTCCCCCAGGTATCGATGCTAAGCTGGGGATTGACTACTCCTGTAAGGGCATTATATGAGTTACTTAGGACTTTTGTGTCTATAGAGCTTTACAAATATATCTCTGTGAGTGAGTGTGCCTGTAACTGTGGAAGGTAAGGAATAATCACGAAACGATTGACACAGAATGGTAAGAGTTCTATTGTTAAATGGGACATGGACCTGGTTTTCTATGCAAAACTGCACTGGCTATTCTTGGAAGCATGAAACAAACTCTTCGGAAGGAAACTTTGAATAAATACATTTGTAAGGCTTTTTGGTTTGTGATGAAGCTTTACCAGTGCATGTCTGTAAACAGGTGTATCCACGACTGCTAAAATCAAGAGATAATCTCATTACCAACTTAAAAAGACATTGGGGGTGGGGGCGCATATAGGAAGCAGAGTATGTGTCCATAAGACATAGTGTCCTTAAGACAGACTTTGGACATGTTGTCCGTAGGGACCACTCCCGGGAGAAAGACGCCATGCTTGGTAAAGTAGAGGAACAGTGAAAAAGAGGAAGACCCTTGATAAGATGGACGGACACCCTGGGCTCCACCCCAACCATGGTGAGCACGGCACAGGACCAGGTGACGACGTGCTCTGCTGTGCGTCGGGGCGCTACGAGTCAGAACTGACAGGGGCACCTGCCAACAGAAAGGGGAAATGCAGCGTGCAGGCCGCTCCCAGTAATAAGGAACCTGGTGAGGAAGGTGAGTGGACTTGGTGTTTACAGACTTGGCATCTCAACAAGTTTAGGAGGTGTGAGGCAAGATGAAAATAAACAGAAGAGGGGGAAGAAAATGATTTAGGAAGTAGGAAACCTTAAGTTTTCCCAAGAGGGCTGACTTTGATGGTGTCTACCTTGAGGAGAATGTGGAGTCTAGATGAATGGCATGAAGGACCCTTCCACTCCGTCTCACAGCACCCTGTCAACACATCGCACTCCACACATCAATCCCCTCCTGAGTGTGTCCTAAGCAACCCATGGTCCCTAATGTTGAATCTGGCTACTCACTGAGCGACTGGAAGTCACCCACAGGCTCTGCAAGTTCCCCCCACAAAGATCACAGCCTTGGCTATACTGTTGGGCACTGACACTGTCACACGGCGTCATTATGAGACAGAAACAACTAACAACAGCAGTGTCTGCTCGGTTTTAGAAGCTCGAATTAGATATTACCTCCTCATGGACATCGCCTGACCCATGTGATTAAGACTAAAAAGCTCACAGAGTGCCCAACAGTTCCCAGTTAAAAAAACACTCTAAATTGGGACTCAAAGGGGCCGAAACGGATTCTTCCCTTCTGAGTATAAAGCACTCTCACAGCTGTTACAGCTGCAGTGTACGGAGGCGGGGTATCACATTTTCACGAGTGAAAGGGGGTAAGGAAAGATCTGTCTAGAATAACTCTTTAAGAAGGAAATACTTTTTTTAAAAAGTTTGAGGAGCACTGCAATAAGTTATTATTTACTCACAGATTATTACATTCGTCTCTATTTTTTTCCTGCCTCTAAATACCAATGTCTCTTTTTTAAGAGAACAAACACTCCCTTTTATTCATTTTTTCATTTTTACCTTCCAGGAGAGTGTATGTCCAACACTGAGTGTGAAATAAGTGTTTATTGGATAAATCAGTGAGCAATGAAGCCTTAGCATGTCTAAACTTAGACAAGGAGAATCAAGACTGCCGAGGAGAGTCGCTACGTTAACGGGAAGAGTAACACTTAGACTTAGAGCAAAGACTGAGGCTGGCACTAAGAAGGTCAATGCAGTATCAGATTGAAAACTCATGAAATCCCACAGATGGTCATGTTTCCTCAGAAAAATGGAGTGGTCGGGCCCTTCAGAGAGTTTTATTAAGCACAGTGGCAATTATGATCAAGTTCACTTTAATAAGACAGAGAAGTTTCCTTCACTTAAAACTTAAAAAATAATAGTGAATCAACTGATCTTCCATCTGGATTAAAGAAGAAAACAAACAAATAAACGAACAGGAAGCTCATTGTTGTTATTAAGTGCCTGTTGAGTGGATTTCCATTCATAGCAACCCTATGGTCAACAGAGCCAACCCCTGTCCAGTCCTGGCCATCCTCGCAATCACTGTCCTGCTGTGCTCCATCATTGCAGCCACTAGTATCAGGTCAACACATCTAGTAGAGGGTCTTCCTTTTGTTCCGCCGACCCGTTACTTTACCACGAATGAGGCTTGCCTCCAGGAACTGGTCCCTCCTGATAAATGTCCAAAGTACTTTCAGCAAAATCTCACCAGGCTCCCTTCTAAGGAGCATTCTGGCCATACCTCTTGCAAGGCAGATTCCTTTGTTCACAAACCTAAAACATACCTTTAATTCCAGGGGAGGCGTAGATCTAAATAGTAAAATAAAGCACTCACATGTGTGAAAGATAACCTAGGAAAATATCACCATGACCTGGAAGCAGACAAAGATTAAGCAGGACTCAAACAAGACTGAAATAAAAACGCTGGTGAAATCGGACCACCAGCGGGGTCTCCTTGAGTTGTAACTGACGATTATAACAACACAAGCAAAAGTACTTGCTAGCAAAAGACACCAGCAGACGAGTGAACAAGTAATTCACAGAATGGCATAAGGCAAGTGCAAAATCTCTAACCAGCCCAGCACACACACCCACTTTCAAAAGAAGATCAACACAAATAGAAAAACAGTCAACACACTGGTCCTTCTCCCTTACTCCTGTGTTAGCAATGCCCTCTCTCTTTGGGTCCTGATTGCACTGGTGTGTTTGATTTATGAATTAATGGATTGGTGCCGTGATGAGACAGGCACTTTTCTCTAGACATGTTCTAACACCATACATAGGTATATGAAAAATTACAGTTCCCAAATTCATGTGCTGGGAAGAAATACTCCTCACAAGCAATGTCTCCGTTCAGTGGACATGATCGTTTAACCTCTCTGGAAGGTTTCGCCCCAGCATTGTTTCGTGCACTGCACCCTCAGCTGCAAACAATGATGTGGGTCAGGAGAGATCGTAAAACTTCCTGATCAGCAGCACAATATGGGTTGTCAGAAATCTTGATATCTTGCCTGGGTGATTTTAAAAACTATAATATTTTTAGACAATTTAGGCTTGTAGTATAAGAGATATCATGACTAAAACTAACCTTGTACCATTCCACACTCAGCTTTTAATGACTATGGAAGATAAATCCCCTTTTTCATTTGCCTCATTCTTCTATTAAGTATTGTAGGAATCATATTTCAATCAATACATCTGATCTTTTCAAATTATATTATTTTCTTTCAGAAAGTCAAATAAACGATACTTTGAATACATGGAGCAATTTGATTTATATTATATTTTTGTGACAAATTCCACTTAAATGCAATTCCTTTACCAATTAAATTATGGATGTTATTCTCTAATAAAAAAAGAAAAATTAAAATCCAAGATTTTATGACTTAGTAATTTAAACATAAAACTTTTTTCATATAAAAGCAAAATCCTTCTTGCAATCTATTGAGGCTGTCCCAAGGTCATTCTTAAGCTAGTTTACATGTTCATGCTTGTCTTCTTTCCTTTCATGGGAGCGATCATGTAAGTGATAATCAGCAAACAATCTATTCACGCAAAACATATTTATTCAATACCTACTCTGAATCAGCCTTGTTCTCAGAGATAGGAGTCTAGAGGTAAACAGAGCCATTATCCTTTTTCAGCGTGGTTACCTTTACAGGTGTGGAATAATCAGGAAATTCAAAACAACAGCAAAACAAAACAAAAAATCAGAAAAATTCTAGATATTAACCAAAGTAAAGAGAATAATATGATGTGGAGGAAACACACACTGCCCGGTCTTGCGCTAGCCTCAAAATTGTTGTGTCTGAAGCCATTGTAGCAACCACTATATCAATCCATCTGGTCCAGCGCTTCCCTCTTTTTCATTGCCCCTCTACTAAAGCAAGAATGACCTCCCTTTCAAGGGACTGGCCTCTCCTGGTCACATGTCCAAAGTACTTGATATAAGTCTAGTCACCCTTGCTTCTAAGGAGCATTCTGGTTGTACTTCTTTCAAAACAGATGTGTTTATTCTTTTGGCAGCCCACGGGACATTCGCGATTCCTCCCCAACACCATCATTCATTTGCATCAGTTCTTCTTCAATCTTCTTGATTCAATGCCCAACATTCACAGCAGATGAGGCATTTGAAAATACCATGGCTTGGGTCAGGCGTACCTTAATCGTAAAACTAATACCCTTGCTTGTCAACACTTTAAATAGGTCTTGTACAGCAAATTTACACAATGTAATACCTTGTTTGATCTCTTGATTGCTGTTTCCATAAGCATTGATTGTGCAGACAAATAAGATAAAATCTTTGACAACCTCAATCTTTTTTCCATTTGTCATGACACTATTGGCCTTGTGTGATAGTTACAAAATCTTGTGTCAACTTGAGGGTATTAATAGTGAAGGCGTGCACACTGGGCAAAACATGAAGGGAGCACAACAGAGCAGCAAATGGAGCAAAGCAATAAAATCCCCAAAGAATCCCCAAAATAGACTTCAGACTCAAAGGGCAGGGTTTGGCACCTCACCAGACCCAACTGGAAAACATACATAAGGGTCAGCAGATAGACCTGAGACTATTTATAGCCCCCTCCCTTTTGTTTTTCTTCTACTTTTTCTTTTTTCATGTCTATCTGTGTAAGATAAGCAAATAAACAACCCAGAGGAGAAAACAATGAGACCAGTGGTCCAGGGGAACAGGAGAGAAAGGGAGGTACAAAAATGGAGTGGTGAGCCAACAAACCCAGGACAAGGGAACAACAAGAGATCTAAAAATGATGGTGAGGAGGGTGTGGAACACCTGGTGGGGTTTGATCAAGTTCATTATAGCTGAGAGGAGTTACTGAGAGCTGACTGAAGGTCCAACATGCTGGAGGGACAGGAGGAAAGTAAAAGGAAACAGAGGAAAGTACTAGGAGGCAAAAGACATTTACAGAGGCATGAATATAGACATGTATTTATGTAACTATATTAATATATGTATCTAAGTAAACATATTAATATATAACAATAGGGATATAGGTCTATGCCCATATACTTATATGGTAAATATCAAGGTATCTACTCAAGTCCTCCTTCAATGCAAGAACACTATGTTCTAATAACCTGGCATTCTGTGATGCTCACCTTCCCAACACAATCAGTGAAGACAAAATGGGAGCATAGCAAATGTGGTAAAGAAAGCTGATGGTGCCTGGTTATTGCAGGATATAGAAGTTGGGGGTCTTAAAGACTTGAAGTTAAACAAGCGGCTATCTATCAGGGAAGCAACAAAGTCCACATAGAAGAAGCACACCAACCTGTGTGATCAGGTATCAAGCATCAGAAGATCCAAAACCAATAATTATATCAATGCAAACAAGGAGGGTCAGAGTGGAGACCCAAAGCCCATCAGTAGAAAAATGGACATCCCCTCACTGAAGGGTCACAAGGAAGGGATGAGTTAGCCAGGGTGCAGTACAGCACCAATGAAGCCCACAACATTCCTCTATTTTATAATGCTTCCTCACCCTACTCCACCCCCACTATCATGACCCCAGTCTACCTTACAAATATGGCTAAACTGGAGCAGGTACACTGGTATATTCAAGGACTCTTTACACACAGAATCCAGGACAGATAAACCTCTCATGGATCATAATGGGAGTAGCAATACCACAAGGGGAAGGGGAAGGAGAAGGTGGGAGGAGAAAGCGGGAGCAGATGACAATGATCAGTGCATAACTACTACCACCACCATCACCCGCCTCCAGGGGGACGGACCACAGAAACGTGGGTGAAAGGAGATGGTGGATGGTGTAAGATATGAAAATAACAATTCATAATTTATCAAGGGTTCATGAGTGTGGGAGGTTGGGGGAGGGAAGGAAAAATGAGGAGTTGATACCAAGGGTTCAAGTAGAAAGAAAATGCTTTGAAAGTGATGATGGCAACGTATGCACAAATGTGCTTGATACAATTGATGTATGGATGGTTATGAGCTGTAAAAGCCCCAATAAAATGATTTATTAAAAAACAAAAACACACACCCCCCCTTACAAAGGTGAAGGGGTGAAGTCTAGCCTGTCAATCAGGCCACAGGCTGATGCTGCTGCCTTGTGAACCTTGCCTTCTTATGAGGATTCTGGGAACATCTCTTCTCTCCCTGCTTCACCTTCTTGTGGGGGACTAACACCAGTGCTGAGATGCTTCCACTAGCATTGGCTCCACACGATTTTGCCCTGTGATCTTCCTGCATTTTGCATCATTGCATGTGCTGTGTGAAGAGAAATTGATTGACTACTATCAGATATATGGGCTGATATTGGATTTATGGACTTAACTTGGACTGGCCTTGGATGTTTTCTCAATGTGCAATTGCTCTGTGACATAGAGCTCTCTCTTACATATATCCGAATGTCTCTGGATATGCTTCTCCAGTCAACCTGGCCTAATACACCTTGTGTTGAGGATTTTGGTTTCCTTTACATTAAACTGTAATCCATACTGAAGGTTGCAATTCTTGATCTTTGTCATCAAGTGCTTCAAGTCCTCCTCACTTTCAGCAAGCAAGGTTGTGTCATCTGCATGTCACAGGTTAACAACCCACCTCCAATTATTTTTCCTATAGTCCAGCTTCTCTGATGATTTGCTCACCATACAGATTGAATACGTATGGTGAGAGGATACAACCCTGATACATACCTTTCCTGAGTTTTAAACCAGATGGTGTGCCCTTGAACTGTTTCTGACAATGTTTCTGACAAGTCTTCAGTATCTGACAATGGTCCGATGTTATTCATAAGGTTTTCGGTGGCTAATTCCTCAGACGTGGGTAGCCTGTTCCTTCTCTGAAGTCCCTTCCTAATCTGGAATCTCTGCTGAAACTTGTTCACTTTGGGTGACCCTGCTATAATTTGAAATACCAATGACATAGCTTCCAGCAAGCCATCACAGTATGACGAACTGACAGACTAATGATGGGGGAGGCTCTGAGAGCAGCTCATTTAAACTGGAGGAGAGGATATCTGCTGATGAGCTCAGCAGTGTGAATGGCAGAAGGAAGCAGTCTTTCGAAGCATGGGAGGAAGATGTCTCTAGAAAAAAAGCCCCGTACGCTAAAAAGGCGGGTTGGACTAGGGGAGTAGGTGCAGTTGGCTTCACAGGTGGACCAGCTCCCTCTGCCTGTGTGGACAGTGGCTTGGAGAGATGCCTGGGAAATGGAACGGTGGGGAAGTCTGGAGCTCTTTTAAAAGACTCCTGTGATAATTCAAGCTAGGAGTGATGGAGGCATACATTAGGGTGAGGGGAGGAATAAATCCTGATGAATGTTGGAACTAGAAGGGCCATAGGATTTATATTACGTATCTCTTTGTAAATTTTATTTTTCAGTGAAGGAAACTGGAGCATAGAACAAAGCCTAAGGTTGACCGATAACTCATCTTTTTATCTCCTCCTTTGGGCATCTCTAACCAAAAGACAAATTCACTGCCACCGAGTCCAGTCTGAGTCATTGCAACCACGTAGGGCAGAACAGAACCGCACATATGGGTTTCTGAGAGGTACATCTCTATGGGTGCAGAAGCCTCATCTTTCTCACTAGGAGCAGCTGGTGGTTTCAAACTACTGACCTTGAGGCTAGCAGTCCAACGTGTAACCCAATGTGCCACTAGGGCTCAGAAAAACCTTGAATATATTGTAATCACAGGAATGTTTGATATCATATCAAGAATTTTAATTTTGTTTCAAGAGCAAATAAAAGGCTTCTTTTGAGGAAATCAGTTTCCTATTTTGGGTTGTTCTCATCAACGAACACGTATTCCTGTGTTGACAAACAGTAAGATCATCTACGTTATTTTCAATTTTCCATCCAGATATTTTGATATCAAATTGCATATTTTATGATCAGAATAAATTAGTGAGTTGTTGGATCTCACATATTCGCCAGTAGCCATTTGGGGTTTTGAACAGTTGTTACTCTTCATCTAAGACTTTCAATGTTGGATTGACATATCCTGGGGACCAAGAAAAGCCAGGTAGACCTTTAACCTCTTGCTGCTACAATAGCAGCAGCGTAAGCCACCACTATCCCTGGTCAATGGAAAAGTCACATTATCTTCCTTCAATGGAAAAATCACATTATCTTCCTTCTCATCACTCATCGCTTTCAGAAGTGTATGAAAGTAATTGAATTAAGAGCCCATTACATGCTATTCTCCTTGATGACAATGTTACACTGAACACAAGGCAGAATGTGGCCACCTTTTATTTATTTTTATTTGTAAGCTGTTTTATAGGGACACAATCCAAGCATTGTGCATTTCAATAGCCCAATCTATCAAGAGGTGTTGTGCAATCCCTCCAATTGTAGAGCATTTTCTGACTCCTTGTGCTCCTCCCCAACCTCCCCTGCTGCGCCACAAGGAACTCTTAAGCCAATGACTGTCTCTTGCATTCACCCGTCCTGGAGTTCAGATGCCGAAACACAGAGAAAGATGCGAAACACAGAGTCAAAAAAGGCTACCAGTAAAAACAAAATAAAACAGAGGAAAAAAACCAACTGGAAAGAAAGCCGAAACTATTAAAGACCAGAACAACTTTCAAATGAATGACCGCCCTTGAGATTGTAATCCCAATACCCCTTTCCGTGATCTGTCAAGAACAAAGTGGTTGTTCTTCCCAGCAAATCACAGGATGCTCTGCGTCAGCCAAGGTGGAGAGGTTCCATCGCACGGGAGATGGCCCCCGAGGGCTCCAAGAGCCAGCGGAAACCTGGCGACAGCAAAACTGCTCCCCGGGTTTCCCTTTTGAACTGCTGGATCAATATGTTGGTCATCTGACGTGTTCTAGGAAATGAACGCTCATAAATCTTACGTAGCCTAATTACCCTCTCAAGCCCTTCCAAAGTGGCCACTACTTAAATACCTGGAGGTGAGGGCAATGAGCATCAGGGAGGGAAGGAGCACACGTCACTCTTAATTCTGGACCAAGGTAATCTTTTCTCCTCGTGCTCTCTGACAATGGGAGTACACTTCTTTGAAATGACTAGCAGAAGACAGTGCAACAAATTAATACAAATGAAGTCGTTGCTGAGCGACTCCATCTGCTTTAGGAATAAGGCTTGGACAATCAGGTGGCCAAGATCCAGATAATTAGGCCTGACTCCAAATGAAGGCACCCAGGTAACTTATAGCTTCATTAACTCTCCTCCAGAAGGCAGACATCCAAAAAACGAACCTTAATAGAGGCAGCATATGATCCATTGACAATCTGTTTGATATTAAAAAATGAACTTTGTTTCTGCAACGTTGCACGAACAGTAGGCAGATAACATATGCAACCCAAAATACCACGGACCTGGGCTTGGTGTCCCATCCCGGGTTCCTCCCTTTAAATTTGGAGGACAGAGCCCTGCATTTTTTTTTTGACGGAATTTAATCAAAAGGCATAAATAATCTACAAGCTAAGAAAGGCCCATAAGGTGTCTGCAAGTGTCTTTTCCCCTGTAATCAAAAGGAAGATTAGTAGGTAATAACAAATGTTATTCATCTTCATAATGGCTAAATGACAGCCTGTTTAAAAATAACAAATGACTATACCTCAATGACTATTACAGGGTGAATATGACCTTCACGTCTTTTAAGCAAACAAGTCCTCTTTTCAAAAACTTCAGGAGTTCTTTAATTGATAATGATGAGATGTTTTATCTTTACCAGGGGACACTAAACCTTTTAAGATGCTGCTTAAATGGAGATCATTTCAGGCAGCCTCCTCAGTTAGAAGAGACCCCGAAGATCTGGTTGTTTTTGGTGTGTGTGTGTTGCATAAACAAGAGATTGGTGAACCACAAAGGAAATTAGTTGGCTGCCTATGAGAACATTACATGGAAAATGCTGCTTCTTTGTCATTCCTAGGTTTTTCTCCCCCATTGTAGAACTGAGAGATTTGGGTCACAGCCCTAAATTAATTAATTAGAGGATGTTTAGACTGGGCTTCTTAAGAAGATCCGTATGCCCTCTGAAGCACATGCAGTACAAGAGTTACTGTAGTTATCAGGGCTTCAAGGGGAAGATCGTGGAACTTCCTTCAGGGTTTTGACAGTCACACCCAGGGTTAGTCCCATCGTTCTTTACAGTTTCAGCTTTCTGCATCTCCCAGGCAGCCTTTGCAGCTGCTCCAATGTGACACAGAAGTTGTGACATTCCGGGACCCACTAGGGACTAGAGTCTTCCTGATAGGAGTTGAGTAAGCGGAACACCTACAATAAATAACTGCTGTTACAGTTGCAATGTTGTTAGCCATGCAGCACTGTCACCCATCCCACAATTGAGGGTTTTTCTCCACTGCCTTCTGTGTTCCCCAGATTACTAATGTGGCGCTGCAAGAGTGCTCTTTCCAAGGATGTCCACAGCCTAACCTCTCAAGCCTCTGAGGATGTAAGGTGACAGGGCCCAGAGATTGGCTCTTGAGATGTGGAGATTAGCCCAGGGAATGCCTGCAGGCCCCATGTAATCACCAGGATTCACCTAAGGCAGTGGCAGGAGGGTCAGAGTCAGAAAAGGAGATGGGATGAGTGAACCAGAGTTGGAGTGAAGACTTTGGAAGATGGGAGAAGGCCCTATGGGTGCAGTCTCTAGAAATAGGAAAAGGCAAAACAGAATAAAGCAGGATGCTCTCGGGTTTATACTAGAACCAATGAAACTGGATCCAGGCTGCGGCTGACCTCCAGGCCAAAAAGGTATAGTTATGGATTGAATTGATTCACCCCCAAATATGTGCTATGTGTATTACAATTCCAACCCCTGTACTTATAAACCAGAATCTGCTGAGAAATAAGTTTTTTTCAATTTATTGTTAATCAGGCCATACCAGAGTGGGATGGGTCCTAAACCTAAGCCCCTCTGAGTTCTCAAAAGAACAAAACAGACCCTGAAAGACTTACAGAGACGAGACAGATGCCAGGGAAGTCAAATGAGCCTCCTGGATTCCCACAAAGGCGGCCTACCTCTGCGAGCAGATATTGTTATGGTTTGAATTGATTTGCCCCAAAATGTGTGCTCTGTGTGTTACAATTCTACCCCCTGAACCTGTAAGAACCTGCTGAGAAATAAGTTTTTCATTTGCTGTTAATCAGGCCATACCAAAGTAGGGTGGGTCCTATACCCAATCCCCTCTGAGTTCTCAAAAGAACAGAAGAGGCCCTGAAAGACCTACAGGGAAGAGACAGAGGCTCGAAGGAGCCTCCTGGATTCCCACAAAGAAGGCCTTCTCCTGGTAGCAATGCCCTGCGCCTCCTGAACAGTGAGCAAACCACTGGCTGCTCTTGAAAGCCACCTTTGGGGGGTGTTTTTGTTGCAGAAGTTCGAGTTAACGAGTGCAGGTGATGCGGTGATCTTGTTTTAAGCCACTGAGCCTGTGGTCGACTTTATCGCACCGAACCGAAGCCACAGTCCTCGAGTCCTTCTCGACCCCTAGTGGCCCTTTAGGACAGAGTAGAATTGCTCCCGAGTGTTTCTGAGACCGTAAATCAGTGGTTCTCAACCTTCCCAATGCCGCGACCCTTTCACACAGTTCCTCATGTAGTGGTGACCCCCCAACCATCAAATTAGTCTCATTGCTACTTCATAACAAATTTTGCTACTGTTATGAATTGCAATGTAAAATCTGACATGCGGGATATATTTTCATTGTTATAAATTGAACATTATTAAAGCATAGTGATTCATCACAGAAACAATATGTAATTCTATATTGTGAAATATTTATTTCTATTGACAAAAAAATGAAATTTTGTCTTGAAGCATGGTGTAGCATGGGTTAACAGTCTTCATGCAGGGTACTGGTAGGTGGGCTTATCTGCATGTGGGCAGACCCGCCTGGAGACGGCTGGAGAAGTGGTGTCTCGGTGTCTTGGTTCCTAAGACTATAGGAAATATGTGTGAAAGGGTCGGTTGATCCCAAAGGGGTCGCGACCCACAGGTTGAGAACCACTGCCCTAAGTTTTTATGGACCCAGACAGCCTCATCTTTCTCCCAAAGAGCAGCTGGTGGGTTCAAACTGGTGACATTGCATTAAGCAGCACTTGTTGAGTTTTGCCGCAGGAATAAACGATGAACGCAGCTGCAAATGCCTTTGGACTGTGTACCTGAAAGATGGCAAGAGGCAGCTGGCCCTGATGGTGAAGCCTGTGGGTGCTCTTCCCCCTCTGGAAGCAAGCTTCACTTCCTGCTTGTAGATGAGCAAGGCAATGGCAGAACTCCGGGGAGGAAATGAGAACTACGTAGCAAAACTAAGCTTGTTTTTCATTCCTTGTCAACTGTCACAAAACGCTCCTTAGCCACGTAAGCATGCCTTCTAAGAAAGAAGCCGGGGAGGTCTCTGGCTAGAGGCAGCATCTGAGGCCATGGTGTGGAATCCCACTCATAAAGACCCTGTCCCCATCAGAGCAGAACAGTGCTCCGTAGGGTTCTCAGTAGAGGAATTTTTCAGAAGTAGATCACCAGGCCTTTCTTCCGCGATACCATCAACCTTAGGATTTGCAGCCGATCACTTTGACCATTGGCACCACCAGGCCCACTTTATATTTTAAGTGCCAGTCTCCTCTCCTGTAAACTGATAGAGAACTACAGAAGGTTCTATAAGGTGACTCCGCCCTCTGACGGCAAAAGGCGTCCTCCTGAGGGAGAGTCTCTGGCTAGTTATGATCTTCTGTGGATGTGTTTCGTTGTTTTACTTCTCAGGGAATTGAGTTTCCCTTTGTGCTTTATTTGGGGATCATCCTGAATGGGTCCCATTTCCACCAGAGGGAAACTTCAGCTGCGAATCAGCAAAGGTTGTTTATCATCAACCTGCCTTTTCTCTGGGACGGAGTGCATGCATTGATTTTGTAACACGGTTATCAAATTATCTTCATAAATCGGCTAATAGCCCAGCAAACCATGTCACCAACAAAAGTCCAAGATAATTTGGACTGCAGAGCAAGCAGTGTGCCTCCATTTCCCAAAAACTATGTGATGTGTCCCAACCACTGTAACGCAAAGCATCTTCCAAAGTCCTTGTCCCGACCGCATCCCCGTGGTTCAACTTTCTGCCAGACAATAGACAAGCCTATAAGGTGAAGAATAACACCGGGAGGTATGCACAGCTTCGAACAACTGACCACAGGAGATTAAAAGAGGCACTTTTACCCAGAGAGAAACCTCAGGAGGCCGGAAAAGATAGAAAAGAAGACAAATGGGAATGGCAAAGCCAGTGAGGAAGTGGGGAGGGGGCTGTAACATCGGGGGATTACAATCAATGTCATGAAGAAACAGTGTGAGGACTCTTGAAAGGAAACTAATCTGCTAAAAGGTTGGGAGGGAAGCGCAAATAATACTAAAATCATTGTGCAGCCTAAATAAAGCTTGTGAAAGTCCTTGTCCTTAGCTCACACTCGTCTGTGACTTTTTTAAATGAATTGATCTCGAGTAGCCCGCAAGCAGGGCGGGAGGAGGGAGTTGTTTTTCTGATAATGCTTGAGGCACATAGTTTAAGTTAACGAGACATAGCAAGAGCAGGTGGGTAACCCGATGTTCACACACTGTAATGGGCCAAAGGCTAATTACTATTCACTGTAAAATGAACATAAAAGTAGCAATTATGCCTTCATCCTAGTGGATGTGATGTATTAAAAGCTATCCGCTTCACCTTCTGTAATAACAGCTTTTGTCTGTTTGTACCAGGATATGCGAAAATAAGATGGATATGGGACCGGAGAGCCGTGTGACTTTATAGCAGAACACACACTGAGTTTTCCCTGCCCCTCCTTCCGTGCTCAAGCCACAAAGAGGAGATGAGGCCGGCCCTGTGGTCCAGACACATCATTAGTAAGCATGATGCTTTCCTGCCTCCGTTGTAAAATGCTGCCAAGTTCATTGTTCATATAAATATTTTGCCATCTCCACCCCTTATGCCCGTCCTCAAGGTGAACGTCTCAGCCACCCAGTTCTAATGGTCAGGCACACAGTGGTGAATGCTGCCTGGCTACCATCTTCATCTTTGCCCGCAGCACTCACCCGATGGGGTGAAGCATCATCTGGTGACATCGTCAACGGAAACCACGGAAGATCTAAGGAAGAGGGACACGGTGTAAGGTTCAGGGATGCTAGCACTGCAGAGTAAGTCATATTTGAGACAAGGAGGAAAAGCTTCAAGCTTCAGAAAGAGAAGAAAACCAAGATCCCCCAAGCAGAGAGCAAGGGATGCTGACTATCGTTCCTGAATTGCAAGGGAAATGCTCATTTCCACCACTAGGAAGTGAAAATCTGCTTTGATTTTATCTGGCAAGGTCCTACCATTTAATGATTTCGAAGTTCTACCCAATTCATGAGTTTTTAGACTTACAAGAAGAACTGTTTTAAGCAATGCACTGAGTCTTTGCTCTGCCTTACCTGGTTCTATGATTAAGTTCCTGCTTCACACTCATTTTAAAACATGTTGATCACGGTTCAGGGATCATCTCCTCAATCATATCAGGGCCCTGCTGAGAGGCCAGCCAGTCAATCTTTCTCTGACCAGCCTGAACTCAGGCTTGAGCCGAGTCATTGTGACAGATAGGGGCAGGTAGAGCTAGTTTTTCAGATGGTTTCTATTCACACAGACCCTTTGTACAACGGAACAAAAGGCTGCCCCGTGCTGTGCCATCCTCACAACTGTGGAGATGTTTGAACCCATTGCCCCAACCACTGTATCGATCCATCTTTTCTTTCCCCCAACAGTTTTATTGGCATGTAATTCACTTATTATACCATAGTTCAATCACAACCAGAAGAGGTGTACAATCATCATCACAATATGTTTTAGGATATTTTCTTCATTCTTGTACTCATCATAAGTTCCTAATTTCCCCTCAAATTGCCCAGCCATACCTCCCCAAGATAGTAACTAATACAGTTACTATCTCTATAGATTTACATATAGTGTATTTCATATAAAGAAAAATACTGAAAAACAAAACTAACAAGAATAACAAAGTAAAACCTCAATCACAAATAAAGCGGAAAATATTAAAAATGAACAAATTTAAATAGATATAAGGGAATCTTGATTTTTCCTCAGTTCTATTCTCAAATAATTTACATATCATATAATTCAATAGTTCAATCTCTCAGTCATATTACAGAGAATTTTGCAATCACCCCCACATCAATTTTACAACCTTCCCCCTCCCCCATGGTCAAATCGCCTTTAAGATGTTTCATGTGATCACAATTAATTCTAGTGCTCCCTCCCCACTTCTATCCTCACTAGCTATTCCTGAAATCCCTTTTCCCTCCTATCTTCCCCACCCCGCCCCCTGAATCCCCCATATCCCCTGTATCCATTATTAGCATTAGGCTTCCACGCCTCCTGTGCTTCACAGTTGGGAGAACCAACAGAAAGCAATAGAAAACAAAATCGTGCTAAGGTGGTAAGGGTAAAAACATAACAGTATTCAGACAAAAATACTAATAATGTGTAAGAAGGCAAAGAACCTCAAATAATTTTTTTTTTTAAGCCAGGGAAGACATTTCTGTCATGGAACTAGTAAGAGATACTTGCACCCAGACCAAAGCAAGGGTGAGTGGATCACGTGGTCCATTGTCTAAGGTAGAATGGCCCTCCTCTCATTGGCTGACCTGCTACTAAGCATGGTCCCTTCTCATGTCCAAAGCACATGAGATGAGGTCTCGCCATCCTTGCTTCTAACATGCACTTCTTTCGAAATGGATTTGTTCATTTTCCAGCAGTCATGGTATATGTTCAATATCCTGTCAACACCACAATTCAACTACATCAAACAGGAAAACGAAATAAAAAAATAAAACTAGCCATGTACTTCAGGATAGGTGTTGGTAACCATGGTTTTGACAGATCGCTAGATTAGGGATAAAGGGGGTTGTCTTCCCAATACCTATGCGAAAGTCCAGAACTGAGCAAGCTCAGACCCAAGTCACTTAGCCCTGGCCGTACAAACTGGGTACCAGCAACAAACATGACATGGCATCACACAGGGGCACCTGAACCCAGCCAATAAGGTCGGCACAAACCCTAAGCACGCCCCCTCGGGGGATGCAGGAGCGGGATGGAGGCAGGGCTGGCTCTCCGGTCCTGGGTGCGGGGGGGTTCCTGCTCTCGGTTCTGCGCGCGCGGTTTCACGCTCCATTCTTTTCGCGTGTTTGCCGGGCTCTCCGGAAGCGGCCAAGTTCACTCTCAAGTTCCTGCGGTCACTGAGCAGCCTGACACACTTTCCACAAATAGCGTGTACTTTCTGAGCCTGTGCTACCCGAAACGTTCCTTTTCCTCTTAAAAGTCCCTTGGATTTACAAAAGTGCTTCTGGGCATGAAGGCTCTCAGGGTGGTGAAGACCGAGGAGAGCCACGGTAGAGACTGGACAGTGGGTTTCCGCTCCGGGGACGAGATGCTTTGACTACTCTAGACCCGTTTGAGTTCTACCCGTTGGCCCTGCAAGATATACCTCATCGGTTATCACGACACTGCCGGACACTGGAGCCGGACACTGGTCTATCTCGGGAGCGATAAAGTCAGGGCAATGCACCTTCCTATGCACTTAGTCCCCATTGCAGTCAAATCCATGCTGCTTCATCGTGACCCTACAGGCCTCAGTAGAACCGCTTCGTCTCTTTTCCAAGGCTGAAATCTTTGGGGGAACAGATTGTCAGGTCTTTCCTGAATGGGGTGGGTGGGTGGGAGGGGGTCGGTGTTCAAACCTCTGACCTTTCTGTTCCCAGCCAGGAACGTAGCCACTGTGCCGCCCGGCCTTCTTGGAGAGGAGTAGACTGAACCCTCACTAGTTTTACAGTGACTCCGGCAAGCCACGGGCATAGGGTTGCCACTACATCTGCAGTGCAAATTATATCCCCGCTTTCTAATGCATTCCACTCCACGGGTGTTACAATCTAATATTGATTTTATTTCGAGCAAAATGAATTATTTGAAGGCAAAAATTTGAATTTATACTACATAAAAATTCAATTTTTTCCCCAAAAAGCTTTACTTCCAGATCTATTATGACAACCACACCGCAGCCTCCAGCCCTGTTAACTCCTTCACTGCAATGAAAGGGTTCCCCAGTGCATATACCTTCTCTAAACCAGGGTTCCTCTCATTAAGACCACCCTGGGAGACGGTCCAGTGACTCTGGACTCCCCAGGTCTAATTTTGTCACATGCTTTTTCCTTAATCTCCTGGCTTTAAAATCTGCCTGACACAGGCGTTCCTGCATTTGAAATCCCATTCTTCTTTGCTCTCATCCTGATTTGATGTACCCTTGTCTGCTCAAGGAGATTAATAAGGATACCGATGTGTCTTTAATGTAAATATTCTCCCTTTGTCATGAAAAGGGAAAGTTACAAAGATGTCAAGTAATGTTGAATGTAAATAAGCCTTTCTCATTTCTGCTCATGCTGAATTCCTGGCACTTGGTAAATAAACTGGATTCAGAGTAGGATTAATGTCAATGGCCCACAGATGGCTGCTAGTGGGAGGCAAGATAATAAAATAAAGACCACACAATCCTGAGGAAACTCGGGGTGTTAGTGTTGCTTGTTCTCTGTGGGAATTCATAAGGCTAATCTTATCTTTCCCCTAGAACCATGGTTTGGGTTATCTATAACCAATGCCACTGGCAACTGTTATTTTTAAAATCATCTGCCCTTTGGGCAGATGACCCACATGTCAACAGTAATGTTGCACCTTCTGTTTTTTCAACGTATTCCCAGAAGTTTAAAGGCATTGAATGGCACACTAGTCATTCTAGGTCACCCACCAAGGTGAGCTAGCAACTGCAAGCCAGTGAGGGGCAGACATTGTTGGTGCCCATTGCTGGTTCAAATCCATCCCAACTCCTGAAGGCCCATGTGTGGAAAACAGAACAGCTCCATGGAGCTTTAAAGAATGTGATCTCAATCGCCAAAGACAAATGGGTGCATAAGCAAACGTGGTGAAGAAAGCTGATGGAGCCTGGCTATCAAAAGATATAGCATCTAGGGTCTTAAAAACTTGAAGGTAAACAAGCGGCCATCTAGCTCAGAAGCAACAAAGCCCACACGGAAGAAGCACACCAGCCTGTGTGATCACAAGGTGCCGAATGGATCGGTTATCTGCCATCAAAGAACAAAAAATCATATCAGTGTGTGCTCACCTCCCC
>NW_022111300.1:46819264-46826805 GCF_000313985.2 Echinops telfairi
GGTTCAGGAGGGAGCGGGGAGCGGAGATGGAGGCAGAAAAATGAGGAGCTGATGCCAGGGGCTTACATGGAAAGCAAATGTATTGAGAATGATGAGGATAACGACCGTACAAATGTGCTTTATACAATTGATGTATGTATAGATTGTGATAAGAATTATATGAGCCCCCGATAAAATGATTTAAAAAAAAACAAAATGTGATCACATCCAAGTTGCTCCCTAAAAGGTTTGAATGATTAACCTTTTGGGAAAAAAAGTTAAACACTTAACTAGCAGGGTCATCCAGGGCCCCCCTGAACAGATAACAGCATTAAAACACACAGGTGAGTCCTAATTAAAGGTGAGGCAGCAATGGAAGTCAGGGGTCTGCAATGCATCAGAGACTGTGCGTGGCCTGTGAAGATGAAAATAGTTACAACTGCTGACCCTTGTTCTACACATCCAAACCCCAACATGGAAACCAGTATCCAGGCACTCTTTGTTGTTCTAGGCGATGGAGAGTGAGATGGTACTTACACAGACTCTGTGTATAAAACAGGACAGCCACCTGTGTGTCATAGAGGGCTGTCCTTTCACTGGTCCAATGCTTTACTACGCATGATGTCCTGCTTCAGGCATCGATCCCCTCTGATAATATGTCCAGAGTGAGTGAGACAAAGTCTTCCCATCCTCAATTGCAAGGAACATTCCAGCTGTACATCCTCTAAGACAGATGTGTTCCTGCTCTGGAAAAGCCCACTGCCCTTGCCATCGAGTCATTTCTGATGTACCAAGAGCCTGTGTAGGGTTCACAGGGTGGTTAATCGTTATGAGAACATGTAGCCTCAGCTCTATCTTAAAGAGCAGCTGCTGGGTGTGAACCAATGGCATTTCAGTAAGAAGCCCAACGTTGACCTACTACTGCCACCAGGGCTTTGCCCAAACCATAACCTAAATATATCAATACTTCTCAGTCTTCTCCAGTCGTTGTCCATCCTTTACATGCATAGGAGGTCACTGAAAATACCATGGCAGGGGTCAGGTACACCTTAGCTCTTAAAAGTGCTATCTGGGCCTTTTAACAATCCAAAGAGGTCTTTTGCAGAAAATTTACCAAACAGAATAAGTTGTTTCATTGCCTGATGACTCCTTCCATGGGCATTGATTGTGGCTCCAAGTAAGATGTTTGACACATCCAATATTTTCTCCATTTAACGTCATGTTAAGAATCCCTAGTAGGATAGCAGGTTATGTATTGGATTGCTAACAGAGAGCTCGGTGCTTCACATTCACCAGCTGCACTTCAGGATAAAGATGAGGCAATCTACTTCTGTCAAGACGACAGCGTCAGTAACCCAAGGGAGCAGTTCTACTCACAGGATAGCTGTGAGCTGGAATCAACTCGGTGCTAGTGGGGTTTGTGGCTGTGCTGTTTGGGTTTCATAATCACCGTGTTGCTTGTTGCTACCGTTCTGCGGAGACTTGTTTTCTTTACCTGATGGCACAACCCACACTGAAGGCTGTTGCTGTTGATCTTCAAGAGTAAGGGCTTCAAGACCTGTCATTTACATTGCAGATCCTTAATAGGTCTTCCACCCACGCTGGTGTTGTGTTCTTCTTCATGGGGTCCACCTGCGTAGAGTCTATGCTCAGCATGCAGGCTGAAGAAGGTCAAAGGATATAGCTCTGACACACATCTGCCTGATTTTAAATCATGCAGTGTCCCCCTGTTGGAAAACATTCCTTTTGGGGAGCACCTTATTAGGACGGTAGCATTTAAACCATTTCAGGAGTCCAGGCCTGCTTGTCAAGGTGTGAATGTGCTGTAATGAACAGCTGCAGAAATAGGCCCTGGGATGAGGACTCCTGTGTAATTGCATTGTTGAATGATGCGTAGCCAGGAGACGCCAGTAAAGAAGTAGGCAAGTAGGATGGAGCATGGAAAGCAACAAAGCAAATGTGAGCTTTTAGTCCAAGCCCCAGCCAAGACTGCTCTTCAAACCAAATGATGACCCCACCTCAAGGCCAGAGAGGTGGGCTTCCATCCTCATGCCCAGGCCAGGGTGGGACTGCACATGCCATCTCCTAGTGTCTTCCTGATGCTGGATGTGCAACGAAGCAGCCCACACACAGAGGGTGGCACTCAGAATATAGTCACAGTCATGAGACACTGGAAGCAAAGTACTCGTGGAGGGTGAGGGCTGGGCACATGACCCTCAGATTTTAAAGGGACCCGAGAGGCTTGACGGAACTCAAACTGAGTCTGATATCAGTGTGCACCGAGTATGGCAGAGAGGACTGAGGGCTGAGCAGCAAAGGTGGTCTCCATGAAGTCCTTTAGGAAACCCATCTCAGGGCCTCTGCTCTTGCCTTACCACAGTGAAACGCCTGGGCCCCAGCAGGAAACAGTTGGGAACAATGATCATGATTAGTGTTTATTGCACAGTGAGAGGAATGAGTTGGCTTTGTTGATTGAAATGTACATCATCTTATTGGGGATACATCATCTTAAGTCCCATAACAACCATGTCAAGGCGATATCATTATCTATTTTTTTTATAGAGATAAGGAACATGGGCTCAAAGGTATTAAGTGAATGGCCCAAAGATACTCCGAAATCAAGTAAGTAGGAGAAATAAAATTGGGACTCAAGTCTGTCTCCTTCTGAAGTCCGTGGCTTTCCGCTCTTCCAGCTCCCGAGCTGCTAAAACGGGAGGATTGACCATTCTCCAGAACCTGCCGAACACAAAACTCAACAGTGAGCACCTGGGGACATGCTATATATGTAATGAACTCAGAGAGGGAGAGGGGCAAAGAGAGGGGCAAAGAGAAGTCAGCAAAGCAGTTGGAGCGTCCCTCTCTTCCAAATGGCCTTCAAGGCATCACCAACTCTCAGGATGGGTGACTCTTCACTGTCGCGTGGGTTTTCCAAGCAACCCTCAGTGAACAAAATTTATGAAGCAATTAATGTACTACATAGTTATTAAAGAATTTATCAAACAACTTGAATGCTTTCGCTGGGCCTCTATGTGTTTGGGGAGTCATGTCTTCAGACCCAGGTCACATATTTAAATGAGAGTTTCCAGACACCACCCCCAGAATCTGCTTGAATGAAAGCACAGGTATTAGAATTTCTTATAGAAAACTGGAAGCAGATGAACCCCAGATTTTACTTGGAGAAATACTGTTTTAGAAGAGAGAGCATGAAAACCAAGAAGCACCCACTCCTACTATGTACCTCTGCCTCACTGAGAACAGAGGTCGGACCAGGGCCAGGGCCCAGGCCCCGGCTCTGTCTTTACAAATACAGCAACTGTGCAGGCCTGCCAGCCAGCGATGGCAAGAGTGTTAACTTACAGATGAGTCTGCCATATGCAGCCTCTCTTTTGTAGTCTCATTACTGATCTGGAATTGGATATTAGAGTTATTAATTTCTGATATCGTGTGTAATTGACTGGATCCAGATATGTTTTCAAATACCAATAAGTACACTATTGCAGTGGAGGTCTCTCTCTCTCTCTCTCTCTCTCTCTCTCTCTCTGTTTCTTCTCCTTTACAGAAATTCCAAAATGAGTAGGAAGAAAGACAATTTGGTGTGCTGGCCAAGTTCTATTCTGGGGCAATTAAAATATGCCTAGTTAAAATTGCTGTTTTGAAGTCTGAAGCTAAGGGTTTCTTGCTCCCTCCTAGTTCTGAAGGACCCTGCAGTGGTGCTGCTGTTAGCTGGCTGCCCTACGACACCCCAGGGGACGGTCTCTGCAGCATTTGTGTGTGTGTGTGTGTGTGTGTGTGTGTGTCCTGTGTAAATCCAATTAATCAACAGATAAGCCATGAATATCAATGTATAGTACATGGGTGTATATTTAGTAAGCATGTCCATTTGGGATTTTGATTCCCAAGCCTTGAAAGGGTGTTATTATATTTTCATCTTGTAAGGATAGCTTGGTATGGCCAAGTAAACTCATAATAAATTAATATACATGATTTATTGAGGGTGCATCTCATTATCTAGATAAATAGCAACTTGTCACATAAAGGGCAATCCTGGGCTTTTTTTTTTTTTCCTCCTCTGAATCATTCCAGTCTGGCCTAAGAATCTTTATTCAAAATAAGAAGTCCCTGTCCCTTCTCTTCCAAAGGACTTGAAAATACTTTGCATATATTAATGAATGCTTCTAACAATGCCCTTAATACAACAGACAGCAGGGAAAGGGATTAGGGAGGTAATGAGAAAAGGGGTTGGAGTGACAGAGGAGTGGGGGGCAAAATGAATGGAGGAGGAGGGAGGGAGGGGGAGAGGAGAAGAGAGGCACGTGACAGCTACCACCTGGTCCCTAAGTGAAGAAGAAAAGGAAAGCGAGTCACCAGATGGCATTGGGGCCACAGCCGTTTGCAGCCGTTAGAAGCAAACGCTTCTAACAGGATAGGATTTCCTATCCTGTATCTCTGCCCAGCGATGGCGATAAAGCTTCCTGTGAATGGCTTTAGCTTTGTGATGCAGTCAGGAAATCCATTTGCCAGCAAGAGAACCTCAGCTGAAACAGAAGGCAAGAAGATCCCTTGAGGATTAAACTGGCCCGGCAGAAACATGGGAAGCACAGAATGGCGAGAGCTTCCGATTTCAGATTTTGAAATGTGTCCGAAGGCTCCTGCAGTCCAGAAGGGGAATTTAAGAGGTCTTCAGGAGAGAAGCTAGGCTGGGCTTCCATGCGTCCAAGCTACGGTACCGTTGGGCATCAGCTGTATGTCAAGCACAGCAACTCTCCGGCATGCCCCTCCAGCAAACGGAATGTCGCTGCTCTTCTACGTTCCGAAGTGCACACACTCTCCAGACCCTCTCTTTCAACAACTTTGAAGTGTGAAAATCTGGGAGTGCTTAATATCAAAATGCAATATTCTAAACTGGGAAGGAGAGTTTGCGGGAGGTAAAGTGCCCTTCTATTGAACATAGGTTGGAGGTTCAAAGCCACCTAGAGGCTTAAAAGACTGTCTTGGCAATCAACTTGCAAAAGTTCATAGCCAATGAACACAGTGGAACGTCCGTTGTGATAGCTGAGATTTCTGCCAACTGGGGTGGGCCAGGATTCTCCCATGATATGGTCTCAGGTCTCAACGCTACCATAGAATCTTCGTGAAGCAGCCAAGCAAGCTGTTGTGGGAGAAATGACTCCGTAATCTGAGCACAGCCTTGATATGATTTGGGAGAGGTTACATTCAAGGGGTGACCTCCTCTTAGTAGAAACGGACAGGATGTGGAAGCCAGCTCACTTCTACTGCTGGATCTGGATCTGCCCTCTGGTTCATTGGCTTCCTGTTATCTCTCCTGGTGATCCCCATAGTCATCAGAGGTCTGGAACCCGGACTTCGGTTGACCAATCGCAGATTCATTCAGCTATGCAGCTTCCTGCTTCATCTTCGGTGTATCAGGCCCTGCAGCTACTGGAGCCAGGAGGAGCCTTCAGCTTACCTCTGACCAGTAGACTTGCACAGGGCTGGATTGACTCACTTCTACAACAGGGTTCCCATTTCTTTCTTTAAAAACTCTTCCAACGGACATACATAGACAAGACTTACAGGGTTCACTTCTCCAGAGAACTCGCCTAACAGGCCCTCCGGCTGCAACACACAGCGTCAGAATCAGTCAGAAAGCTGTAGGCTTAGTTTTTTTTCAAATTTTTTTCTTTTAACATAAGAAGAAAAGGGAAATACGTTTAGAAATCACAGGGTGTGAATAGATACAGCATTTTAAATACACAAGAATAGAAAATCCCTTCGCCATTTCATTTGACTCATTCTTGCAGAGGTTTTGCAATTTTTGAGAAATTAATATTTTTATGAGCAATAACACCACCCAATTCTAGCAAATCAAGAGTGGTTATAAAGTAAAAAGGTTAAATAGAGGACTTCTGGTAGAGAAATATGCAGCTTTTTATTTGAAAATGCACAGTAATGTCTTGGTTGATTGAAATTGCTAATCAAGGTAAAAGATGTATGATTCAAGCAATTACAGAGCAAATATAGTTTTTTTATTTTTATTTTCAAGGCACACAGTGGATGCCTAAACAGGATTTCAATAAACCTATTTGAAATACTTTCTGCTTTAGATGATTTCGGTGATTTACTATTTCTTCTCCAACCTTTCTTTTTGGCCTTTATCTCTGTTACATGACTAGCTAGGTATAACTACACCATGTCGTACATGTTTTCTATTGCTCCTGATGCACAGGAAACTGATGAATAAATGAATGGCCAATGGAGGGTAGATGAATAAATGAATAGTATATAAGCAAATGAATGAATGCTAGCTTAGGTTAGGTTTCTTGGGATGGGCCGTGAGATAGGAATTTGAATGCAGATGACTTGCGGTATCCCTGTGGGCTAGGCATTGGACTGCTAGTCATAAGGTTGGCGGTTTGAACCCACCAGGTGATCTGTGGCAAATAGAGGGGGCTGTCTGCTCATGTAATGACCTGTAGTCTTGGGAGCCCTCTATAGGGTCTGTATGGGCTGGAATAAAGTCAATGGCAGTGGGTAGCTCTTGGGGACCAATCACCCACATTAGGGAGTGAGAAAGGCAGGATTAGGGAAAGAGAGGAGTTAAACTGTGAAAAGGTCTCAATAGAGGTCTCCTCAGGGTACCCCAGAACCGGAATGGGGATGTTTCTCCAGTTTCCCATATTGAGGTCAAGAAATGTGGTAGACCTTAAGCAAGAAGAGGGAAGAGGGAAAGCCTGGGCAGAGGCAAGCAGATCCCAACAGAGAGGGTCTGCTGAGTGACATAGGAAATATCTGCAGAAGCTGGGGGAATGAGAACGCAGCAGAGGGAGTAGGGTGACACTCCACATTACCCACTGCATCACCTTAACATGGAGTTCTACCAATAGGTCTTCATGGTGAGCAGGGACCAAGGCATTCTCTGTGGTCAGTTGCAAATTCAGTTTCCCAAGAACCACCAAGTTTGGGTTTGGGGATGACACTACTTTCCTGGCACACTATCATGGAGACAACACCAGTTGAGGATCCCGATTTGAAAGACTCAGGTTTTAATCCCAGCTGAGTAACTTGCAATATATGCTGGTCACAGGTTCCACTTATGAAAAATCAAGCTACATGGCCTCATTCAGTAGGGCTTATGAGAATTCAATAGGACCACATGTGTCCAATATCTATAATAGAGCCTGCAAGTGGCAAGAGCCCAATAAGTGCTTCCTCCTGCTTAAAGACTTATTAAACCTCCACGGTGAAGTGGACATCAGACCATGGTTTGAAGATCTTTACTGATGTCTTCATTTACTGCATTCAATGGAGTGCATTTCACCTTCAGACAAAAATGACTATGGGTATGCTTTTGATTTCCTATGAGTACATTCCAAGTGCAAAGTTAAATAAATGAAAATAGAATACTCAATGTGGGACTCAGAGAACAATAAAGCCTACTCTCTATTCCAGACATGGTGGTAGGTCCCATCAAGTTGGTTCTGACTCATAGTGGCCCTATGGGTAACAGAACGAAACACTGCCTGGCCCTGGGCCATCCTTACAATGGTTCTTATATTTGAGCT
>NW_022111300.1:46827122-46839756 GCF_000313985.2 Echinops telfairi
CCAATACAGAATTCAGAATACAGTTTAGAAAGCAAGTGGTTAAAACACTAGTCATGGACAAATAGACAAAATACTGGAGGGAGGTGTTGAAGGGGTTTGGCATCTTAAAAATTATGATTAAGCTATACTATTAAACTAATCAAACTTATCATTGAGTTGATTCTGGCTGATAGTGACACTATATTTGGTTAGAAACCACTGTACCCCAAGGCTGCCTATACAACATAAAGAAATAGATATAAAATCCCAGCTATATAATGCACCTTGTGTACAAGGATACATTATCTGTTATAAAAGTAGCTGCTAGAAAATACATGTTATTTAGTTATACTTCATCTCATTCCATCAAGTCTTTGATAGGATTTTATGGAAAACAATAGCTCCCCATGCTACTAGGCTACCTTAACCACACAGATAAAAACAAACAAACAAACAAACAAACAAACAGTCATTGAATCGATTCCAACTAATAAGGTCCCTATAGGACAAAGTAGAACTACCTTTGTGGGTTTATGAGGCTATACCTCTTTACAGGAGCAAAAAGCCTTATCTCTATCCCATGGAGAAACTGATGGGTTTGAACCGCCAACCTGCAGTTAGTAGTCCAATGCATGACCCCCCACACCACCAGGGAATTCTTAGCAAACCATGGAGTGCCTTCACAATGCAATAATTAGGACTAATTTTACCTAATAAGAAAACTGATGATGTATCCTTTGTGATTCTTAAAATTTATCTCACATTGTCTTAAGGAGAGGTGGAGGTGTTACATCGCTGTCTATGGTTGTGTTGGGTCTTGTCAAGTCACCCGTGTAATGGAATAGAACGGCCCCATGGGGTCTGCTTGACTATTATCTTGATCAAAGAAGACTACTGAGTCTTTCGCCAGAGAACCCCTGGGTGGGTGAGTCAAACCACCAACCTTTTGGTTAGCAGTCCGTGCGTAACTGTCATGTCACAATGGCTCCTGGTTTATCATTTATTGGAACTGATTGTGGAGTTGAAGACCCTGGGGAATAGCTTGGGCAAAAGCGGATTCAAAGCTTTGCGCAATGTCATTGGCACCTCATCTCTCTCCATCTCTCAGGTCTTTATCTGTGTGGGCTACATTGGTAGGTCCTTAGCGCATGGTAACAAAATTGCTGCCAGCAGTTCGAGCCTCATCTCTTCACTGTTCTAGCAACATAGACAAAGAATGAGTGCTATTTGCATTTTTCTACGTATAAAAATGAACTCGAATTGAGTCATCATGCCATTCTTGAATCGGACGTTCTGGTAAAAAGGTGAAACAGTCTGATTGCTAAGGTGTCTACCTCCTGATCCTGAAAGGTAGAGTCAGCTTTATCCTGAGCGCCTGCATGGAGGCAGAGCTCTCAAAGGATCCTGGGATGCTATTTTCCAGATGTAGGGGAAGTGGATGCCAGGTATGAAAAAACTTACACCAGTTCACTAAAGAGAGTCAATGCCAAATCGGATCTCCAATTCAGGTTTATCTGACTTCAAATCCTTGTGTCCGATCTGATAACAAACACCCGTACAACAAATTTAGTAGCAGATTCTGCTAGGAATTTCTGTGTGGGGTCCTTGAAGGATCCAGATGAGATATCAAAATGGAACTCGATACCAGGGATTACAGGTGCCTCTACTCATCTGGATGTAGCCATCTGAAATTGCTGTCAGTGAATGAAACGAATGCTTTTCAAAAAAAAAAATGAAAATAAAGTCCTGAGAAATTGTCACTAAGTCATGAAGTAAGGACCATAATCAAACTCATCTACAGCCAAAGATAGAAAATAAACAAATGTCATCACTATACTTGATTTTGATGACAGATTGATTATATCTTTGCCCAGGGCCTGTCTGGTTTGGGTCTAAATTGATGGCAGAGGGCAGACTCACAGACTGTGGGGAAATGGGGGAAATATTAAGACATTTTTCATAGAAAATAGATTCCTGGATGGATCCCGGGGAATCACACCAAGGCTCTCACCTCTCTGGAATGACAGGGAAGGATCCACAGGCAAAGACAAGGATTGTCTTAAGAAATAGTCGACTCTGTTCTTGGGTGAATAATCCATTCAGTCTTTAAAATTCTGGCTGCCCACGGGGTTTTAGGCTAGAGAGGATGATGCATATTGTAAGGCCATGTAATCAAGGAGGCAATGATGCCCACACAAATGAGGCAGACCTTCTTAGCTCTGCTTCCTGCACCCTTAGCTGCCATGCAGGAACTCTGCTGGTACAGCCAGTTCCTTACTGTGCTGCAATCTAAAACCAGTGGTTCAAACACACCTGCCTCTCCACGGGAGTAAGATGAGGCTATTTGTGTTTGTGAAAATTTACCATCTCAGAAACCCTGAGAGTAATTCTCTGTCCTGTAAGGTCGCTATGTGTTGGAATCAAATCAATGACTGTGGGTGGGTTTGGATGTCAATGATGATTTGAAGACTTGGCTCCTTGGTGTTTCCAGATTCCAAAGATTGTATAGCAAAGCAAGTACTCATACTTGGAAAGACTTCATCCACAAAGTAGGTATATATGTTTTGACGAATCAATCAAGAAACATCATTGCCATATTAGGCCCATGCTTTACAGATCATTAATTTTAAGAAACCGGGCAATAGTAAAAAGCCATCACTGCTCTGTCGCCCTGTGTCTCTATAAACTTTAGAGAGATAAACTCCGATGGCACTCAGAGGCCACCACAGATAAATGAAGAGTCGGCCTCTTTAGTAGTCAGAAGCATTTACAATTGGAACCCTAGGTTTAATTCCCTGGGGTTACATGATGCTGTGTCGTTAGAGAGAAAGAAATGGGTCAATATTGTACAACTTGCATCACTAAAGATCAGAAGTTCCCTATAACTCCAAGAGAACCCACAGAGTTAGAGGTAGAACGGGTTAAAAAAAAGAGGCCCCAAAAGTCAAATTCCACAGATCCATCTACAAATTAGACACTGCATGTGTTGGTCTGGGTAGACTAGAGAAACAAACCCATAGAAACTCAAATGTATGTAAGAGAGAGTTTTACATAAAAGGTGATTGAAAGGGTCGCTCACATGTCTGGAGTGTGTGTATAAATCCAAACAAAGACTCCACCCCTTCACTCTTACTCCCCAAATTGACACCAGATTATGTAACTACCACACTCTGCTTGTCATGTTGACTATTACATCTCTACTCTTCCCTGAAGACACAGTGGGTTCATAGCATAGTGGGTTCCAAGGTGGACTACGAATCACAGAGATAGCGGTGGGAAACCACCACCCACCCATGGGAGAAAGATGAGACTTTCTGCTCTTTTACATAAAGAGTCCTTGTTTCAGAAACCCACAGGGGCAGAACTGCTCTGTGCTATTGGGTCACTGGAGGTTAGAATCAGCTCAGTGGCATTGTGTTGGTTTGATTTTGGATTCCTGTAGACAGGCCATTGTGGTTTGAAGGTGGTTCCCGTCCATGCAAGATGTCTCGGTTCAATTGTTGGTCAATGTACCTCATCCATAACCAACCCCTGCCTGTCAGTAGAAGTTTGTGGGTTGCTGTGATCCTGGACAGGTTTCAGTGGAGGCTCCCGGCTAAGAGGAACTAGGAAGAAAATTCCCGGCAATATGTTTTGAAAATCAGCCTATGAAAACCTTCTGGATTACAAGTGTCTAGTCCATGCCAGCCATGGAATTGACACACTGAGCAGTGTTTGAGGCCAGGACTCAACAGCAGCTTACAATAACCTGTTTAAAGACACGTCCATGGATGGGAGTTTTTTTTTCCTACGTATAATAGCCTACCCAACACCTGGAGAGAAAAAACATCACAAGCTATGTAGTAAGCAGATTGACTACGCCCAGAGACAAACATACATGAATTATACCTGAAGTTCCCATTAGGAGGAATCTTTTCTTTCTTTCTTTTTTACCAGGAACTAACTTCTCATGACACATAACTCTAGGGGGCAATGAAAGGGTATGCGTTACTTCATATGCACAGCTGCCTCCGACCTTATGTCATAAAGGGAGATTAGTGAGGCGGCACTTCCAGTCTCCTAATTACTACAAATTCCATAGACTCTAGAGAGAGTTCAGCCTAGATTTTCAGTCCCACACTAACACGGTCTGCTTAGTTACTGAAACTTACATGTGGGGAAATATTAATGCTTCCCACACCACTTACATGTGGGGAAATATTAATGCGTCCCATGCCCCTGTGTGATCACGGTGACATGGTCAATGGCTGGCTTTGCTCTGGTCAGCTCACCTTCCCTAGACATAATATACAAATGGTGACATGAGACCGCTGCAGAAATAAACAAAATGCACAGTTAAGTCATATGCTCCAGACAATTAATGTCAATCCTGGAGTATGGGGTAGAAATATCTGAACTACTACAATGAAAGATTAACTTTTTAAATCGTTCAAAAGAGTACAAATTAATAACATGAACTTAATAGGTACCAACTATTTTACTTGCATTTCTTAAGCTATGAGATGTTCTTTGCTTTGTGAAATGGCCTATTTTGTGACATTTAACATTAAATAAAGATAGAGAATTCACACTGGGCTACAATCAGATTCCTCTGAAAATACATTTGGTAGCCAATGTCACGTGAAATGAGTTATTAGAGATTAATGTTACCACAGAGGGTTCTAAAATAAATTAGCCCCAAAGATCCAATTAGTGTACGTGTCTTTTCTTTTAAGGACAGTCTAGCTAGCCACATTTTTTTCCCTCCTGTTTTAAAGGGCAATGATAATTAATGTTTGGTAGCAGGCCCCAAGGTGCCCTGGTGGTGCAGGGGTTAATATGCCTGACTGTACACAGAGATGCCAGTGGTTCAAACCCACCAGCCCCTCTGGGAGAAAGACGTGGCAGCATATTGCTGCCAAGACTTACAGCCTCTTTGAAGTGCTTACTCCACTCAATAGGGTTACTCTAAGTTAGAATCCACTCACCAGTAACAGGCTGCTTGTTTGTTTGTTTGCTTGTTTTGGCTTAGTGGTCCCCAGTTTCTAAAACTGATCCTTCAGAGAATGTGGTAAAGGTTTAAAGATTGCTGACAATACAGGAAGTGACAGATGGCATTCATTTTTATTAGTCTCCATATGAAATCAGTCAAATATAAACATTCAGGTTTATGAAGTCAATATATCCTTGGGCCTGTTCATTTTAGAAGGTCGTTTCCTGATAGATGATGGGCACATGAGGCTTATATCTAACAGCCAACAAAGTGCACACTTGTTTAAAGACATGCTAAATGTGGAATTCTATTTCTAAAGAACGGTCTTAAGGTCCTAATTTCAAGGATGCTTGTGCAATATTTGCAACTGCACTATGGAGATGGTGTGCAGTTTGGAGCGTGGCTATGAGCACGGATGAAGGAGCAAGACTCCTTGGAGCTGAATTACACTTTCCCCAGGTGTAAGCTGTAGTGCATGTAAAAGTTCATCTCCCTAGGCCCGAGGGCCTCCTCTATTACATGGCATACTAATCAAATCTGCCGTGTGCCGCTGTGAGGATGAATGAGCTCCTACCCATTATGCTTGACAGCCAACAAATGATTGACAAATGCCCACTAGGATCCATGCGCTTTTAAATACAACGAATACACCTATTTCTTTTCTAATTCACTGCCTCTGACTTGAAAGCATAGAAGTGATTTCCATAGGAAATCATAGATTTTTTATTTTAAATGTGTATCACCGTGCTGCCTCACATTCAGTTCAGCATGAAGCAAGCAAGAGTGAGTCGCTGTCGGTCCATCCCAGGATCATGCGTAGTAACTGGTGGGGATGATGTGGTCTTACTAACCCAGTTTCACTCACTGAGCTTGCTTTGTTCTTCCGGATCTGAATCCCTCACTCATTTCTGACTCTCCTTCCTCGCAGTCCTACTGCATCCAGGCTCTTGCTGCTGATGAATTCATGGCTTGGGTTTCAATGGTCAGCTATTACTGTAGCATCTCTGCTGTGAAGGCATTCCTCTGGGGTACTGAAGGAGGAAGTTCCTCATTCTTCAGACTCTCCTCTTGCAGGGCTTCGCCTTCCAAATGGCTACCTGGGACTACTCTCAGATCATCCTCTGAATGGCTCCTGGAACCCCTCCCGCTTCCGAGGCCTATTCTAATTGACCTGGTTTCCTGACTTTCAGAAATTCCTCCCCAAAGCCAAATACCCAGGAAGACCATCAACAGACTTTACGGACATCAGTATAGATGATGGGGTCACGGTAGCCTTTCACTGCGTGTAGGCTGCTCAGACTTCCAGTCACTGTGTGGCCAGTGCATCCTCTGCTTCAACGTGAGCGTGATTGATCTGAGGAACACAGCTACGGAGAAGACAAGAGGACAACCTCTCCACTCTCAGCAACCACTAGGGATACATTGTTTCCTGGTTTACACTGATTTGGTAATATGAATGGAAAGAACTATGATTTGGTAATATGAATGGAATATCACTTGGGGAAAACCCCTTTACATAATGTTGCACACTAATGCTAAACTTCCATGTGTCATGATTTTAAAAGAAGCTGTATATATCCTTATTTATTTCTAGGATGAGAGGGAGGAATACAATTTTTGCTTTCTATATCACTCAGAGTGGAAATGTGCAGTGTGAATGATGTTTCTCAAAAAATAAAATTTTTACCTTCAATGGAAAAAACCATGACTGCATTTTGCCCACTTTTCTACTCGCTCTGAAACACTTCAAACCTCTGTGTCCATTGTCCCCGTTGTGCTAAGCCAGTGGTTCTCAACCTTCCTCATACTGCGACCCTTGAATACAGTTCCTCCTGTTGTGGTGACACACACCCCAACCATAAAATTATTTTCGTTGCTACATCATCACTGTCATTTTGCTACTGTTATGAATTGGGACCCCTGTGAAAGGGCCGTTCAACCCCCAAAGGGGTCGCAACCCACAAGTTGAGAACCTCTGTGCTAAGCAGCTATGGATAGAGACCACTGCTCACCATGTTTTTACCCTGCGGCCTGCCCCTGAATCCTAACCCCCATGTTGTTGGTCTTAGGTGCCCTCAGGTGGCTTCCAACACTGCCCAGTCCTGCTCCAGTCTCACGATGACTGTATGTGAGCTCATTGTAGCAGCCATCATATCAACTCACTGACTCTGTATCTTTCCAAGAACTGGTCTCTCACGGTACCATGTGCATGAGAGAAAGCATCACCATGCTTGGTTCTAAGGAGCATTGGGGCTGTACTTCTAAGGCAAACTTGTTTGTTCTCTGGCAGGCTGTGGCACTTTCAATATTCTTTGTCAACATTATTATTCAAATCTATTATTTCTTTTGTGGTCCTTCTAATTCATTGTCCAACATTTATATGCTGATATGGACAAGTTCAAGTCTAGACCTTGATTTGAACTTGACCTAGTGGCCTTTCATATTGCTTGCCTGTCATGGGTGTCATCAGCAACCTGTCGTCTTGCCTGTTAAACTTGAATGTATTTGCCTCTTTGGCTACCAGTCTGCCATCTTCCTGCCAATCTTGGCTTCATCAGCACCACCAGCTGATGAGTAAGGAGAAGTCTCCAGCTGAGCATCTGACCCACAGTTTTGTAACCTATCCATATAAGCTACACTTGTTTCGTTTCTCTAGAGAACCCAATCTAACTCATGGGGCAACCCCCTGACTCCCCTCTGCTCCTCAGTGAGTGTATGCAACTCTTAGAACCAGTTCCTTCTCCATATCCTGAGCAAGACGGGCCCCTCACCCACATTCCAAAAGCTGTACCCATTCAACTTTCTGTGAGCATTCACTGACTTAGCAATCAGCAAATACATTTTTAACCCTGCGGCAGATACTTGGTCTTTGAAGATGAAGATCGCTGGGTTCTAATTCCCCGAACATTTATAGGCCAGCATTCACCACAAGAAACTGAGTAAGGAAGCTTCATGTTCTAAAAGATATTATGGAAAGGAGTGAGTTGAGTGCTTTTCTGGAATCAGGGAAGGAAGGAGGAAGAAGGTTGGATGGAGAAAGGTTTCACTGAGAAGGGAAGATGTGAGCTATCTGTGGATGGGTGGTGGGAATAACCCTTCATTTGGGTCTTAGGAATGGTGTTTAGAATCCCAGCAATCAAAGATCAATCACAAGGGAAAAGGGGTGGAGGGAGAGTGTCTTTATCCATGTTTATGATACACATTTTTTCATAAACAGAACGGAACTGCTGAAATATTTCTTCTAGCATTTTTCATAAGGTTTTCATCCATTTTTATCCCCAGTACTAAAATACACTCACCAATCACTACAACTCTGCTCAGGTAGCATTTGGACTATCATCCTCAACAGCCCACGAAAATTGGAACCAGGCTCTAGTTTGGTATACTATTTAACTCGAGAGCATATCTTAAATTTTATTTTTCCATGGAGTCTCTTAGTAAAAGGGATGGAGGAAGGAAGGGAAAGAAAAACTAGTTAGGCCCCCTTTTAAGTAGCATGCTATAAGCTAAACTGAAAAGAAAGAAAAAAAAATCTCTCATCTCATTTGAAACTGAAAAATAGACTGTCAAATAGTCCCTGGCTCAAAGATAAATATTCCAAGTGTCAGTACAACAAATGCCAAAGCCTTCACCCTGGAGCCTGCCTGATTAATGCTGAGTTCTGAAGAGGCCCTTGGTTGGGGGCTTGAAGTAGGTGCTATCTACTGACCCTGGAGGTAGAAGGAAGCCGGACTTCAGAAACTGCCAAAGACTGAGCAGCCCCATTTGCAAGTCACCTGGGAGCTTTCCTGGAAGGCAAGGTAAATTCTGCCAGTGAAGAGAATATATGCAGATTGAGCTAGCTTCAAATGGGAAGATGCGCTGCCGAGTTTTATACTGTTTGGAGGTTAAATTTACCCAGTGGGGAGACCAGTTAAAGGAGAATTAGAGTAGTTAAGTATTGAGGAAAAAAGACAGACCATGAATCAACACTCTTAGAAGGAGAGCAGTGCTTATGGGCTTAATGTTACAGTAGATGATTTCCCCCTCCAGAGGAAAAGGAATATTTTAAATGATATTATTATTGTGATTCACAAATAAGAATATGGCGCTGAGTTATTTTAACCTGACACTGATGCTAACCAATAATTACAGATTTCTATTGCAGCAGAAGGGTGCTACTATATGAGGTAAGAAAAAGCTGGTATAAATAATATCAATGTATCTGTGTTTTGATTATTCAGCCTATTTTTAAAAGGGATTAATATGTAAAGAAAATAAATCTAGTCCATAAAGATGCTGACGATCTGTCTAATTAAAAGCAGCAATCGTAATACAAAGTTGTGTGTATGCGACGTGGTGTGAGCCATTCTCCTTACCAGGTTAAGAGCACCTGAAGTCAGCACAGACATGATTTAGTCATTTTTGTTAGGGTTGGGATTTGCTTGTTTATGGTTTTTTAACTTAATTTTTATTATTGTTATGGCATTTTGTTGAGAGGGGTGCAAGCAAGAAAGAAGAAAGAGCCAAATCCAGTGATGCTCTTAAGCAAGTTCAAGCTCGGTACCTCCAGGGTCTGACTCGCTATGGGAACAAAGATTCACATAAAGTCAGTGGTTTCTACTGAAGGCCAAACCAAGTATAGCTTTTTCCATTTTTTCCCAATTTTTTCAACTTTTAAGGACCATTCTTGTTCCTTAGCTCAGAATCCTGGTTTTCTCTTTGTTAATTAAAGTTCCAAACTCCAGCCACAATGAAGATACATCATTAAAGCTAAACCAAGCCTGTCTTCAAAATCTGTCTAACACGAAGCAGGTAGTTTGGCCTGTGTGACTTATCCAAGGGTTACCTCCAAAGGTACATTCCCTGAGGATGCGTTGCACTTCCAAACCCAACCCAAACTCATGCTGCAGCGCCAATACCAACCCATAGTGCCCCAATAGGGCAGGGTAGAACCGCCCTGGGAGTTTCGGAGACTGTAACTTTCAACAGGAATAGACAGCCCCATCTTTCTCCTTCGGAGTGTGCTTGTGGTTTTGAACTTCAGACCTTGGGGCTACATAATCACTGTCACTATGTTCTCTATTTAGCCTGCTCAAAATCTAGAAACTTCCACATTGAGAACACTGCAAATGGCTATGTGGATTCCTTTTTATTATTATTATTGAATCGCCACTGAAATAAGTGCTATCAGCTATCAGAAGGGCAGCATCTGTTCAATGATAAAAATTGCATCCACATCTGAACCCGCTGCAGTAATAGGAAGGTGAAGCTTACAGAGTTCAGGGCTGTCTTCAGCACCATGGATAGTACTTCCGGAAGAACCACACTGAAGGAGAATGCATGCCATGCTCAGACTGACAATGGAGAGAGAAAACAGGTTTCTGAAGTCCTGTCAGAGAGATCCATTCCCTTGGTAACCGGAGACTTCATCCAGGGAAGAAGCCATTGTCTTTTCATTTCATGTTCCCCATCAACTCTCTGAAAGAAATACCTCCCCCCTTTATAACGGTGTCATCAAAAGCATTACCTTAAGGGCTATCAGATAAGTGTTGAACGGTGATCTAAAAGGTCAGCAGTTCAAGCCCCCAGCTGATCCACAGGAGAAAGATGAGGCTGTCTACTCCTGTAAAGATTTACAGCTGCAGGACCCTATAGGGTATGAGTTGGAATTGAGTGGATGGCAGTGAGGGCTTTGGATTCAAGCATTGCTTTTGCTTATATGAGCCCCTGGCTTACTGCATGCCCTGTGCATGGGGTAAACCTTTCACACTGAGAGGAGCAGAGACACATCACTCCAAAACCAGAGTTTAGAGCTGACATATCTCCTCCTGGTCTCCAATGCACAGTGTCTCTGCTCTATTCAGCTATGAACCCCAGTGTCTAGCCTGCTACTGACACAGGCCAAGTGGGGCTAATTATCTAAACACAAGCAACAGTTACACAATTAGAAAACGGCTTACAAAAGTCTGGGATGCCTTTATTTCTAGTTCTCACTTGACCTGGAGGTCTTTCTTTGATATTCAAGTTTCTCCCATCCTAATTTCACCTTCCAGAAGACTGAGACCAATCTATTATATCTGAGAGTTAAAAACACATAAACAACAACAACAACAACAAACTAATTGCTCTCCAGTCCATTCCAACTTGTGGCTGTCAGAGTAGAACTGGGCTACAGAGCGCCTTCATCGCTGTGACCTTCAGGAAACGATCACCAGGGTTTTCTTGCGTGGTACCTCTGAAGCAACCTGAACCGCCAATGGTTTGTTAGTAGGCATGCACTGCCCAAGGACTCGATGTCAGGGGCATTCATGACAACAACCAACTACCCTGGTCCTTTACCTTCCTTGACCAGAAACCTGCCCAAAGCTTTGTAGCAGACAGCCATCAAACTGTCAATGAACCTGGATTTAACGCTACTGAAACAAAAGCCTTGGACTATACTATAGGTTTTTAAATATAGACTAACTTTTAACACAAGCATGAGATCCCACAAAGAGCATATTCCATTTCTTTGGTGATGTGACGGTCACAGTTCCCTCCCTTGACCTACCTTGACCTCTTGCCACTGCCTTTAGGGGCTATCAGGAAGTAAGTTCTACTCTTAGAATTTACAGCTACCCACTATTTTCCACCTTAGGGCAATCTCCTTTTCCTCTTTTGCTCCCTTCCAAAGAATACTCCTCATTGTGTCCTCTCTCTGAAATACACAGAAGCATTTAGTCAATGCTCTTTGGCTCCCAGAAAAGAAAGAATCGGCCTTGGTTTCAAGAAGCTCCTGCTCTCTGGCCACCCTCCTGAAGCTTCTCCTGAGATGAACCATTGCCAGATTTGAAAATCTGCTGGGAAGTGTGTGTGTGTGTGTGTGTGTGTGTGTGTGTGTGTGGTGAGGGTGGGGGTGGAGGGGAAAAATCACAAATTAATATCTCTATAATGGTCACAGGTTGTCTACTTCTATTATCTCTAAAATCACACCCAAGCTTCTGTTCTCAATATCATCTTTCTCTTCCTTCATTAAAGGAGAAATTATCAAGGATTTCCCCTGAGCTCAACCCTAGAACGTGTTTCATATGTGAAAAAGGCCCAGCTCGGCATCTGCCCTCACAGAGTCGAGCATACAATGAGGGTCAGGGACAAGAGAAGAGGCAACAGAAACAGCGTGAGCGTCCTCGGGTAGGAAATGCACTGGGGAGTCTCAGAGCCTTTAATAGACAGCTGCCCTCAGGCCTGAGGACTGGGACCAAGGAAGTAGCACAGGAAGGCAGAAAGAAACCAGCAAGAGTAATAAAGGTCAATCGGGGAAGAAAAGTAGGAAGAGAGAAGCAATGAAGAAAGACACCAGGCTGAGAACCTAGCTTTGGGAAGTATTCAAAAGGGAAAGAAATAGCAAGCAACATCTTAGAAATCAATCCCAGGTGACGAGAGAAGAGAAACCAAAAACCGGCTCAAGAGGAAAATTTCTAAAAGGCCTTCAGGAAAATGTTGGACAAATCCTCAAGTCAAAAAGACTTACGATATGCTCCAGCAATTCTAGGCATATATGCAAAATAATTTGAAGCTGGGTCTCAGATGTTTGTACACCTGTGTTCATTTTAGCATTAATTACAATAGTCAAAAGGTGACAAATACTCAAGATTCCCTCAGTAACCCTTTGTATAGCAGAATGGAACCCTGCTCAACCCTGCATCATCCTCACGATGATAG
>NW_022111300.1:46839971-46842849 GCF_000313985.2 Echinops telfairi
AAATCCCCATATTTCCCCCACGGAATGGCTGCTGCTTTTGAACCACTGACCTTGCAGTTAGAAGCCCAATGCATAATGACTAAGCCACCATGGCTCCTGATGGTCTGTCCAAAGCACAGGAGATGCAGTTTCACACCCCTGACTTCTAAGGAGCATTCTGTCTATACTTTTTCCAAAACAGAATTATTCATTCTTCTGGCAATCTATTGTATATTCGATACTATTTGCCAATACCATGATGCAATGACATCCATGTCTTTCTTACTTGTTGTCCAGCTGTGTCAGCGTGCAGATGAAGTGATTGAAAATATCACGAATTGGATCCGTTGATGCATCTGAATCTTCAAAGTGATATCTTTGCTTTTTAACACTTTGAAGAGGTCTTTTGCAGCAGATTTGCTAATGAAATTTGTCATTTGATTACTTTACTGATGCCTCCGTAGGCGTTGGAGATGTACCGTGGTTACACTGTAGACTATATAAGATATTTCCAATAGGAAAATGCAGAAGTAGATTCATTGTTAGCAAGGCCGGGGCCTGAAGGGGAGATGAGAAGGGAGTTGCTGCTTCATGGAAGAATTTCTGCTTGTGGCACTGAAGGGTTAGGGAAAGAAATCATTGTGGTCACCATACAACACTCTGAGTGTAATTAATTCACTGAATTGTACATTCCAAATTATTCTAATGGAAAATTTTATGTTGTACATATTTTACTATGATAAACAAGGGGAAGAGACTTCAACCATCTTAAGAAGTTTAGACTTCTTACTGAGAACCACAGGCAGCCCTGATAGGCACAAGGCAAGGGAAGTCAACCAAATCCAATGTGGAGCCTGCTACAGCTGCCCAAGTGGCAAAGCCCACGGTAGGGGGAGTGTAAATGGTGAGAAGGGGAGGGATTTGAGACATGGGAAAAAGAGACCAGATAGAACTAGGAGCCTGGACTTCTGGGTTAAGTAGGAAAGGGGCTGGGATGAATGCATGCATTCAGTAAATAAAGAACGGGCACCTACTATATGTCAAGCACTGTTCCACATGCCAAGAAGACGTGGATAGCCAAAGAGTCATTCTTCCTCAGTGAAGTAAGAGCATCTAGAGAGAGTCACATATTAAACTCCTCACCACGGTAAATCTATCATTCTAACTCATGATAACAGCTATGAAGGAAAACTAAGAGAGAAGTTACGAGAGCACAATGAAGCAAAAGTTAAGGAAAAAATCTCTCAAGGAGCAAACTTTCCTCTGAGTCCTGAAGAACTGAGTCAAGTGACCAATGGGGAGAAGTGTGTTCAAGGTGGAAGAACAGCCTGGGGAGGAGCAGCGGTGAGGGGAGACGTGGAAAGGAAGCAGTCACCCTGGTGATGGATGGGATGTGGGGACCGAGGAGAAGGAAGTCTAAGGGGTGATGACCAGCTCTCAGGCAGGAACAGAGATTGTGAGGACTTAGTTCTCTCGGTCACCAAGTGTTTATTGTGCTTAGGACACTCCCTGCTCTGGAGCCAGACCCTGATCCAGATGGGATCCAGATGGGATAATAGGGAGGGGGTGACCTATAGGATCTTTTTGCCACATAAAAGACAGACCTTTTGAAAACATTTTATCCTGAGAGCGACTATGTCACCCTCCTTTAGTCTCTACAAACATAAGGACCAATGACTTCAACCTGTTCCACCACTTCCACCCCAAGACATTTTTATCTGTATTTGGGAAGAATTCTTATGAATCAGTGATGATCAAAGAGGTATTAACCCTTTGGGATAACTTTGTGTCAACTTGGCTAAGCCAGGTAATTGAAATATAATCACACACACCCATGATAATATAGAATATAATGCGATAACTTCCATAATGAAATCTGCTATGAGCAGATAACCAACTGAATGGGGAGTTTCCTTGTAGGTGTGGATGGATCCCAATACATGTGTGTCTGCTCTGGAAAAGCTTGCTTAACTTTTGCTGGATCTGAATCCTGCACCTGGTCTGACGTCTGGTTCTTTGCATTTGAGCAAGTGATCTGCTTGTATTGCCTGCCAATGCTGGAATCATCAAAAGTAGGTATGTTACCTGCCTGCAGCTGCTTCATCAGCCCCTCTAGCTATGAGAAAGAGGAGAAGCCTCCAATCTGATCTCTGACCCAAAGACTTGGAACTTGCCGGCCTCTACAAGTGCATTCGTGATTTCCTTAAAATAAACCTGTATCCATCAACCTATCAATCTCTCTACCCAAAGGCTTCAATGATTTAGTGTCTCTTAATCCAGCTATAGATAGATAGGTGATAGGTAGGTAGATAGATAGATAATAGATAGATAGATAGATAGATAGATAGATAGACAGACAGACAGACATAACGTCTGAGGTAGCTTCACAAAATTGTGGTGGATGGGATTAAAAGATAATTTTTCACTTTTTGAAGCCACCTCACATTTACACTTGAAAGGAATAGTCAATGTCTTAACCTACTGATTTCCACATATGTTAAGCAGTAGAATTCTTCTATTCAATTGCAAACTTCTTATTTTAGCAAAGGTCCATCTGAAGAGCTGTTAAAAGTGGGAAGCTAAGGGAAAGGTCCTGAGCATCACTCAGTCTCCAAACTTCTGTAGAACTTCCAGGTTTCACTTTAAATCAAAGTTATCTTAAGAAAGAAACAGAGGGGGTGGGGGGAGGAAAGTCTAGGCTCAGTTAAAAAGGGGATGTTCTGATTCTGTGCCATGAAAACTGTAACAGAATAACAAGGCAAGAAGGAAAAGACCATGAGAGGGAAGAAAACTTTCCTATGACTTCCTATGCCTTTCTCATGAGGAAAACACCATTTTACATATGTGTAGCAGGTTGAGTGGTGCCTCTGTACCCCCAACCCCACCAAAAAAAAAAAAA
>NW_022111300.1:46843635-46845438 GCF_000313985.2 Echinops telfairi
CTCCCTGAGTCTGCCATTGCCATTCATCACCCTTCTTTTCGATCCCTCCTTGCCCTCCAAGCTTTATCCCAGAATAAATGTGGCTCTTTTGGATCTCGTAGGATTGACTTAAGAAGTGCATACCTCATCTTATCTCAGTGCCATTGAGGCCATTATAACTCACCGCAATCCTATAGGCCAGAATAGGAAATCCTATTGGAAACCTATAGGAAACCTCTGTGGGTTTCTGAGACTAAATCTTTACAGGAGCACAAAGCCTCATCTTTCTCCTTCAGAGCAACTGGTGGTTTTGAACCAATGACCTTGTGGTTAACAACCCACAGCATCACCCACTGTGCCACCAGAACCCCTTGGCCTGACTATTATTTGGCTGCAAGTTGAGTCAAAGGGGTGAGTTCAATTTCAGGCTTGTCTGAGGGCTATAGTCTTCAGGGTCCTACCATTCTCTATCAGATCAGTAAGCCTAGACTTTTTGTGTGTGATCTGGAGTTTTCTTCCACATTTTCCCACATTTGGGTTGCCTTTCAGAGCAATGGGCAGTGGCAGGCAAGCACCCTCTAGTTATGTTCTCAAGGTCATTGAGGTTGGAGTTCCAGTGGTCTATCAGTCCATTCAATTACTTGCTTCCATGCGTCGTTGATTACCTTCACCTTTCTATGTCCCTGCTAAGACCAACAAATGCACTTTAGATAGCCACTCAGAAGCGTTGAAGACCCCAATTGCTATTCATCCAAAGAAAGTAAAGAACACTATATTTATGAACTATTATGCTAATTGACCCAGATGCCCCAATAGGGATTCCTTTTGTTATATTGATGAGGTTACACCTGAAAAGGGTGGGTCCTATAACTAATAATTCAAAAGCGTCTCATAAAAAGAATAGACACAGACACACACATACACACAAAAACCAGGAGGGCAGAGAGATGCCAAGGATTGGGAAAGGATGCCAGGAGCCTACTGAGCACTCCCAGGACTACTCACAGAGAAGGACTTCCTCCTTGAGCCAATGTTCTGCGTTGTGCTTCTTGACTCCTGAACTGTGAGGAAATAAATGTCTGTTTCATAGAGCCACCCATTTGTGCTACTTTGTGGTACAGCACCACTAGTTATCGAAGGCACACTCCAGGGCCCGAAGGGGTGAGGAGAAGCGTGCCTATTGGACCCTGGAAGACAGAGAGCTACAAGGAGAGACCTTCTAGTGGAGGGAGCCACCTGCATGTGGAGATGCCGCCGGGAGAAAGATCTGGGGCAAATCCCCAAACTTCACTCAGATTTCCCCTGCAACCTCCTATAATCACAAGCCAGAAGACAAGTGACCGGAGTGAACCAATCAAAAATGCACTGTCATGGAGTCAATTCTGACTCATGATGACCCGATAGACCACAGGAGACCCGCTGTAAACTTTGGTGGGATGAGACAGCCTCATCTTTGCCCCTCAGAGCAGCCGGTAGGCTGAGTGGAGATGGGAAGGAAGTAGACCTGTAGATGATGGTGGACAGAAAGTGTGTGGCACAGGGAGGGAGCCTGATTTGTAAGTGAGTGAATATTTTAGTATAATTTTCACACTTGGGTTAAGGCAAAAGACAGGATCCCTTAGCACATGGCACAAAATAAAAGGGCGATTCATATGGTGTTAAGTTCAGAAAATGTAAGCTCATAAATGCTGAAAATCTTGCCTTCTGACATCGTGGGACAATTATGTTGGTTTTTAAAATATTTCTCCCTGGGATGTCTAGGAAAAATTTGTTTGACCTTTAGTTAAAGACCAGCTCAGGCAGACAATTGATTGTATCTGCCCT
>NW_022111300.1:46849294-46851456 GCF_000313985.2 Echinops telfairi
ACGGAAACCTAGTCACCAGGTAAAGACTTTCTTGAGTAAAGAAAAGCAGATCTAAAGCTACCTACCCATTTATCTTGTGATCTTGTTTCCTAAGGGCTGAAGTGAAATTCCTCTGGATGGTTCTTCTATCCCCAGACAGTGTAACTAACTCTCCTCAAGTGGCTCAGAGGATGCAAATAGAGTGCGTGGAACCACTGTGAGGGGATTGGCCAGTTTTGCTACTGAGTTGGGTACAAAAGGTGCCATCACAGGGGCAGGAGGCAAACATGTCACAACCATAAAGTCACCAGCAGCGACTATCTGAGATTCCTGTGTGAAGACGTAGCAGAACCTCAGGCAACGGCACACAGATCCCAGTGCACAGAACACCAGCTTTCCCTGCCCATGGAGAAGGTCAATCCAAGTGCCTTCCCAGTGCTGAAGGAGCTTTGTAACACTGACCCAGCAAAGGCAGCAACCACAGGGCCCCAAGGGAGAGGGGCTGATGATGAGTGACATATTCCTGCCTACACGGCTGAGAAGAGGCACTGAGAATGAACATACCCTTACCATTTCTTATCCTGACTTGTAACCTGTTCACTTCACCAATAAACCCATAATCTGTGACTTCTCGCGCTGCATCAGAGTTTCAAACCCAGCAGAGAAGTAGAGTGCTGTGGGAAGTGTTCAAATAGTGTGAAACCACCAGCAGCTCTGAGGGAGCAAGACTGGGCTTTCTACTCCTACAAACGGGGACAGCCTCAGAAACCCACAGGAGTCCCGAGGAGTCAACAATGATTGGACGGCAGTGAGTTTGGTTTGGTTTGGTTTGGTCTGGTCAAAGGAAGGTGGGAGGGTGGAGGCATGTCTGACCTCTGAGTCATAAGTATCAGTCATGGACTGGTAGAATTGGGGTCTCTTCCCCTTGTGTGGGGGTCAGAGGAGATCAGATGTGGCCTCCATGACCTTTCTTCATCTACCTTATGAATTTAAAGAGGGCATTATCTCATTGTAACACAGCTCCAAAATTTTAATGCATGAAATTAGGGCGATGCATGAACTGATTTCACAGAATCCTTTGAGACTGAGCTGCATTTTACTAAATGACTACAAGGTAAATAATTAAATGAGTGATTATTCTGTATCCCTGGTTTTTCAGTGTGTTTAAGAATCACCTGGGAGCCATTAAAATTAAGGTTCTTAAGGATCTCTCCAAGCATCTGTCTACATTTTAATAAGGTGATTGTGATGTATGAGTTCAAAAGACCTCATTTGAGAAACTGCTATATACCCTGACAGAGGGCTAAATACACACGTAGATTCCTGCGGATGTACCATTTAGATATTCTACCTGCACTTACCGAAAGAAACCCATTTATCTGTCTTGCTGACTGTCTAATTATCTAATCAAAACGATTATTTAAAGTTGAACTCACAAAAGAAGATTACTCATATCATCTATACTTTAATTTGAAAGATGGTGTTTATTTATTCACCTTTTTAATGAGCCTAATTCTTCTTTGATTGAAGTTTTTAAAGGCCACTCTTCTAATTGACCATTCTTTTCTAAACCACACCCTTAGAGTATTCCCTGCAATTTCCAGTTCTGGTTTGTTTACACTGAGGTCAGAAGCTGCAGTCATTTAAAATGAATTTGTGTTTCTTTTTCCCCCTCAATCACTTCCTTCTAGTAGTTTACACTTACATTTTATACATGAATGTCACAGAAATGTATTTTAGCCACTTACCTCTCAAAGAAAAGGTGTCTCCAAAACACTCAGCTTGCTTCTCATAAAAACAAACTCCCAGTCCTTAGTTGCTTATTTGATGCATACATAGTGCTGGTGCATATAATGTCAAATAGGTTCAAGGAGTGTGCGCACAGGACAGGGACATCTGGCACAAATACACAGGGAATGGGCACCACTGACTCGTGGTAAATGCATAACTCTAGTGCCTAGGGCAGAGGTCAGCAAACTTTTCCCTAAAGGTCCACACAGTACATCATTGATACTTCCTCAGCTACGCAACTTTGTGTTATAAAAATAGCTAGATAGGTTATAAGCAAATAAATGGGTGTGGTTATATCTCCATTAAACTTTACTTACAAAAATAACCTTCTGGCCCAGATACAGTAATTTTCCAATCACTGGACTGGAATAATGTTGTTCACACATTTCCAC
>NW_022111300.1:46851700-46861203 GCF_000313985.2 Echinops telfairi
GTACCCAAGAGACCGAAACACTGCACAGTCTTATGCTAGCCCCCCAATTGTTGTTGTGTTTCATCCCGTGGTTGTAGCCACTGTATCAATTCATTTCCTAGGGGACCCTCTTCTTTTTCAATGACCCTCTGCTTTATCGGGAATATCTTCCTCAGGGGACTGCTCTCTCCCAGTGACATGTCCAAAGTACCTCAGGTGAATTTCTGGGTATTCTACGTGATGATGCCCACATATATAGTCGCCATTTCTATTGTTGATTAAAAAAAACTATCTGAAATGAAGAAATAGCTGATCTTATAAAATTCTATTGTGTGATATCCAGCTTTGTCTCTATCACCAAAGCCATGTTTACCGACTACTAATCTTTCCTCTTTGTTTTCAAAGATCTCAGTCCAATCACCATACCAGTCCACACACCAATCAATGTGCCTTGAGTGCATGTTTTTTCCATTTCCATTTCAAACTGAAGACATTGGTGGAAGTCTTCAATGTCTTCATCATTTGCCTTACTGGTTGGGTGTAAATTTGAAGAATAGCTGTATTAACTTGTAGTTCTTGTGAGCCTATAGAGATAACACTATCACAGACAGCACTGTACCTCAAGCTAAGTCATGAGACATTCTTTTGATGATCAACGTGATAACATTCCTCTTGCATTTGCCATCCTTGGCACAGTCAGTCATGGCCAACATCCATCCACTGCAGCTCACGATTGCTTAGGGTATCAATATTCATGCATCCCAAGCCATTTTGATAACTCCTAAAGTTCCTAGATCCATGCTCCATATATTCCACACTCTGGCTATTAATACATGTTTGTTGGTGTTTTTGTTTTCTCATTGTGAGGCATCCCCCAACAGCAAATGCAGGTCCCCAAAGCTGTGCTCCATCCACATCATTAAGATCAGCTCTGCTTTGAGGAGGCAGCTCTTTCCCAGTTGTGTTAGTCTGGGTAGACTAGGGAAACAAAATTCACAAACACTCATATTTTATAAGAGTTTTGATGAAGGGTAATTGTATATTAAGCATCCCAGCCCGGTCCAGTCCAAGCTCATAAGTCTGACATTAGCCCGTATGTCTGACACCGATCTACAAAGTCCTCCTCAATCTCACAAAACACACGCAATGACACCAACTGCAGGAGGAAAGCCCAATCAGTGAGCATATAAGCAACTCAGCACTGGCAGGAGTCTCCACACGGCTGCTCCAGCACCCAGGGCTGCATCAAGGTAGGTCCATGTGGCTTCTCCTTAGGGATGTCTCACAGAAAGTGAGCCTTGCCAGCTGAGGCAGAGAACTAGCTAAGGCAGCTTCACTCTGGTCCGACCATCACAGAACAAGAGACCAGACAGGCGAGGCTCACCGAACCATTTATCACTCTGCCCCTTCAATTAATCCCACATGTGTTCATCGACCAGGTTGGCACAATAAACCTTAACTATCACACAAGTCATAATTGGAATACCTTCCAACTTGAGAAGCTCATCTTCTGAGAGTATGTCAGACCATGTTCTACTGCTATTCATAAAGTTTTCACTGGCTAAACCCTTATAATTGGCCTGGCTCTCCTCCTCCTCCTCTTCCTCCTCCTCCTCCTTCTACTTTGTCGTCATCACTGCAGAGTCTGGGTGATCCTGCTGGTATATGAAATATTGGTGGCACGGCTTCCACCAGAATAGCAACACACAAGCCACCACAGTATGATAGACATGCAAGTATTGGGAATGGCGTACACACATACACACACACGACTTTCAAAAAGTTCATGGAAATATTTCTTTATCTTTTCATTCCAATTTCCCAAAATGTTTGATTCAGTAGGTAAGGGGAGCTTGCATTTCTAACAAATCCCCAAGTAATGCTATTGCTAATGCTGATCCAGGGAGGATGTCTTGAAAATTACCACAACTATGGCATACTTTTTGGCTGCAGCTACCCTGTGGTGGTGAACAATGAACAGTAGGTTTAATAAAGACATTTTAGCCTGGTTCCCTTGAAAATAAGCCTTTAGGAAAGCTTACTAACTCATGTTGTAGGGAAGAGGGGGGATCAAGGAAAATAGTAAAGGAACAGAAGAAATGATGCAAGAAATGAGGGAGAACAAAATCTTATTAGGGGAGGGGTGTTACTGAGGGGGCTCAGTCATGCAGGTGGTCTCCCAAGAGCCTATAAAACTACTGTAGTTTGAAATAATATGTGATAGAGAGGAAGGATAAGAACTGTATAGTTAATTTCTTCCCTTCCTCTACCTCTCATTGTTGGAGTCCGCCAGCACATCCGGTCTGTGCTGACGCTGCCCTCTATACAGTTTTATAAGAAGCTGGAGCCTCTTCATGTCCTGTCTGGACCCTGTGCAGGGAGCTCTGGGTACATTACCTGTTGTCAAACCTCTGTCTCTGCTCATTCATGGCATGTGAATAGTACCATAATGTCATCAATACTTTGATTGTTCAGTGAGAACATAGTCCAGTCTCCTGACTTCTATAACATTGTTCTGTGACGGATTCGATGATTATCTCTAGTCCCGATGACTTCTATCTGGGCACCTCCTGTTCTTAGGAAAACCCCTTGATGTTAGCTGTTAGGTATTGTCCAATCAGTCTCCAGTCATAATAACCTAGTTCCAACTGAATGAAGGGCTCCCTGATCCTCACGAGTCGCCAGGGGGTGGCTCGAGGGCCTTATTTCTCAGCGACCATCTACTTGACCAAGCATGGTGTGTTTTTCCAGGGAGTTGGCCTCTCGATAAGATACGCAAAAGGACACGAGACAAAGTCTACAGACCACCCTTTTAAGGAGCACTCTTGCTGTACTTCCTCCAAGACAAATGTGTTTCTTCTTCTGTACGTTCAACATCCTTAGCCATAATTCCAATGCTGCAGCTCTTCTCCAGTCTTCTGCATCCATTGGCAGGACTCCATGCGCATCTGAGACGACTGAAAATACCGTGGTTTGAACCAGTCAGGCACGCCTCACTCCTCAAAGTGACCGCTGTGCTCTCTCCCACTTAAAGAGGGCTTATGATGCTGACTTGCCCAACACAATGCTGTGGCTATTGTTGTTTGAACTCATATCAAGCCCATGTACAACAGACTGAAATACTGTTTGGCCCCGTGCCATCCTCACAGTTGTTCTTATAATTGTGTCCATCAATGCATCCACTAGGTCATTCCGTCTTGTCGAACGTCTTCTCTTTATTGATTTCCCACACAATAAGTGGTTTTATTTCTTAACTGCGGCTTCCATGAACCTTGTTGATGAATCCAAGTAAAACAAAATCCTTGGCAAGTTCAATGTTCCCTCCGTGTATCCTGATGTTGCTTATTGGTCCAGTTGTGAAGGTCTTTGTGTCCTTTATGCGGATCTGAACTGCAGGTTGTACTCTTTGATCTCTATCAGTAAGTGCATCAAGTCATCTCACTTTCAGCAAGGATGGTTGTTTTATCTTTGAATTATATTTTATATCACACTATCCCGTCCCCTCTAGTCACAGTTGATTGGCGAAAGGGCAGTGTCTGACCAAAATAAATCAATCCTGAACTGGCATGGGTTATCCTTGCCCCTGATGGAAAAAGATGGGATGGCCCAGCAGATTACACCCGGGGATCTGAATAGCGAGTGCTCAGAGGTGGACAGGTTGGCACTGTGTGTGGAAACTGAATGGAGCCAATGGGAGAAAGTGACCTTTGATTGTTACAAAAGTTTACACAACCCAAAGTTGTGAAGGGGAAAAAATTGAAGAGAGGGAAAAACAGACAAAACCTGTGAGGCTGTTTATTGTGCCAACCTGATCAATAAACATATGTGGGTTAATTGAAGGGCAGCGGGCTAAATGGCTCAGTGCGCCTCACCTTTCGAGTTCTCAGGTCCCTTGCTTTCTGATGGTAGGACCAGGATACAGCTGCCTTAGCCAGTTCCTGCTTCAGCTGGCAAGGTTTACTTCCTGCAAGACATCCCCGAAGCTGCATGGACCAACCACTATGCAATCCTGGGTGCTGGAGCAGCCGTGTGGAGACCCCTGCCAGCACTGAGACACATACATGCTCACTGATTCAGCTTTCCTCCTGCAGTCAGCATCATTGTGTGTGTTTCCTGAGATGGAGGAGGACATTGTGGATTGGTGTCGGACATATGGGCTAATGTTGGACTTGTGGGCTTGGACAATACTGGGTTGGGATGTTTTCTTGATGTGCACTTACACTTTATATAAACTCTCTCTTATACATGAGTTTCTGTGGATTTGTTTCTCTAATGTACCCAGACAACCTGGCAATGAAGAAAGAAGAAGAGAGTGGGAGTAGGAGTAAAGGCAGGTCAATCCCTGGAGCACTTGATCTTGACGGTTTTATTTATCCTACCCCCATGAAGGCCAGTCATACTGTGACTCCTGTCTTGGCTGCTGGGGTAGTCAAATAATTGTGGGCCTGACCTCCTCATAAGGTGTGTTCTGGGGTCTCTCTCTCTCTCTCTCTCACCCCTTCACCCTGATAGCTTCCAGAGACACTGCCAATGGATCCATACAATTCTGCACCACCGGTCTGTTATCCCTGCATTCATCATCATTGCATGAGGCTGTGTGAGTCTGAAGAGGGATTTGTGGACTATATCAGACTTACTTGACTAGTATCGGACTTATGGACTTGTTCGGAACTAGAATGAGATATTTGCTTGATATATAACTACCTCTTGCGATAAAGCTCTCCTTACACATATATGAGTGCCCATGGATTTGTTTCTCTAGTCAACCAGGGCTAGCACAGATTCTCCTAAAATCACAGTTCCTGAACTCATCCACATATGTGCCTAGCAAAACGTATCATTGGCTGACTAGAATGCATCTCCTGGTTTTACCTATGTGGTTTCCTCTGCCATTAACATCTCCCACCACAAAACCAATATTACCTAGGGCAATTATCCTCATCCTGCTTAATGATGCTTTCCTCGGGTATAAACTGGAGTTAAACCCTGTCTCCCCACCTATACTTCCATAAAATCTAGCTCTTATCACATGTGTGGATCTCAAACACATTTACTACTTTTATTCCATATGAGTTAGTAGGATCTTCAGGGCTCAGACAGAATACAAACTTTCCATAGTAGAATTTTTCAAACTGAATGTTTTATAAAATAATGATTCTGATTTTTTACTTATTAAATATCTTCCTCCATGTTGCCTCAATATCACTCACTTTGCATCATCACTTAGCCAGTAAGTGTTAGAATGAGAGTTAGTCAAGTCAGCATTAGAACCCAGGACGTTGGTTTGCAAGAGCCACACAATTTAGTGGTCTGCCATTCCCACGTGCTCTTCCTATTCAGTCATCACGGTACCTCAGAGCAACATGCTGGCCAAGCCCTGCTCTTCGGCTCTGTAAATGTATTACCTTATTCAAACTGCACCGTGGCCCCATGAGTTAAAAACTGCTACTGATATATGATTCCCATTTTATTGAGAATGGAAGGTGAAGCGCAGGGAATTTGAACCTGCACAAAGTCCCATCATCACGTTGGGATTCAAACCTTAGGAGTCAAGTGTTAGGGTCTACTGTACCTTTAGCCACTATGCCATCCTGCATGGTAGTGGTTGAGGCTGCGTAGTCTTTGGTCATTAAAGGGTTAGGGCTGGTGGGAAACAGGACACTTTCCAAACAGAGCACCTCCCTGTTCTTAAGTGGAGACCCAACAAGCCTAAGTCAGATTGCATCACGCCAATACCAGCTGAGGCGTCCATCACCCAGATGATGTGTGCAGGATCCAGAGTCCAGATCCAGATAATCATGGCCCTGAGTCACCTGCTTCCAGTCAAAGCTTAGAGGCTGTGGAAGCCCAGGACCAGCTGCCCTAAAGCCCAATTAGAGCAGGGTGAGAGCAGCTGGAAACAATGTCTGAGCAGAGTAGATAACCAGGTGTTCCCATCCTTTTCTTGTCAATACAGATTAGAATATTAAATCCAAATGTCCAGCCCCTTTCCAGGTTTCCTTGGAAACAGGCCAGCCCAAAGAGAGGGACCTCAGGAGCAGCTACTGACGGGGAGTCACCTGACAGCAGAGTTGTGTGCAGAGACCCACCCCCACCTCACACACGTGCACGTACACATACATGCGTGCACACAGACACACGTGCCTGTCCTGGTGGTCAAGGGTACACCCAATTTGGACCATGAGTTCTTCCCTCCTTTCCTCCAAACACCTCTCGACAGAACACGTGACGGTTCAGCACAGGGTTAAAGGCTCTGGAGTTGCCATTCTTACATTTAATCGTGCATTGCTCCTTATCCATTGCTTAGTCTTAAGTATGTAATTTTTAACCTCAATTTACCCACCTCTAAAATGGAGATAAGAGCCATACCTCTTGAGGAGGGGAGATTTGTATTGATGAACGTGAATCATGCATTTTACAAATTTTGTAGTGAGGATGCAAGGTGCTCCTGAGCCAATAGTGGGGACTGTGAGGAGGTTATGCGTTGGACTTCAAGCCACTAGATCAGTGGTTCTAAACCACCAGCCACTCAGGGCGGGAAAGACGAGAGTTTCTAGTTCCCTAAAGAGCTACAGTCTTGGAAACCCACAAGGACAGTTCTACTCTGTCCTGTAGGGTCGTTGTGGGTCAGAATGGACTTGGTGGCCGTGAGTTTAAGTTGGCTCGATGCTATATGAGATTCTTGTAGTTGTTGTTCAGTCACTTCGGACTTGTGGTGACCCACATGTGTAAGATTCGAATGGTGCTCCAAAGGGTGTCAAGGTCATGACCTTGTAGAAACAGATTTCCTGGCTAGTTCTTCAAAGCACCTCAGGGTAAGTTCCAACCACCACCCTCTGGGCTAGTAATCTAGCTCTTAATCCTTTGCACCCCGGTTCTCCATTACTCATTGCGTGTCCATACTCATTTGGATGGTTATTAAGCCTCTAAAATGTTCTAGGCACTTGCACACATGTGAAATCCAGAAAACTGATTTACCCTCTCTAGACCTTACATTCTTTATCTCTGAAATAGAAAGATTATCCACTGCTTATGGCTGGGGGAAACATCAAGTAAAGTAGCATCTGCAGAATTACGTTGTGTGTTATATGGTATTCAGTAATACTAAGCCCAAATAAACCAAGCCCACTGCTGGGGAGGAGTTGATTCCAACTCACAGTGACCCTCTATAGGGTTTCGGAGGGTGTCAATCTTTATGGGGGCAGATGGCCTCATCTTTCTCTGAGGAGTGGCTGATAGGTTTGAACCACCAACGGTGCAGTTGGCAGCCCAGCATCTAACACACTGCACCACCAGGGCTCCTCAATGTGCACAATCAATTACATTATTGGCTGGTCACTAACTCTTCACAAATATCCCGAATCCGCTTGCGAATAATTCAGAGCTCCCCAAACTTTTTCTTTATTTCAGCAGTTGAAGCCTTTCACTAGATATTGGCTCTTTATGTATTAATGCCCAACAAAGGATTTCAAACAAAAGACGGGAAACAAAAGAAAAGGAACAAACAGCTAACAACAAAGACGGAGACAAACATCAGTGTTTGCTAACCAGGCGACACAGCAATCTGCACAGAACCTCGGTTTGTCCTCGGGACACCGGCAGGGGAATTATGCCAGCAAGCGAGTCTTAGACTTTGTTCCTATTGAAAGAAGCCCCACGCTGTCCACTGACCTGCATTTAGACACGTTCTGCATTTAGACGAGTGGCAGCATCTGAGCGGAAATGGAGAATCATGAACCAGTGAGTGATATTCCCCCATTACACAGCCTCTGTTCTTCGGAGCTCCGGAGGCACACAATGAGCAATGCCACGCTCCTCCGATGTTCCGGGGAACTGCGGAGTGCCCGAAGTCCAGGAGGGGATCTGTTCTGTGAAGTGAGACTGGGCCCAGGTCTTCATAAATGAAGAAGGCTAAAGATCAAGGCTCCCATAGAATAAAAGTGCATCGTAAAAACCCGAACCATTTAAAATATTCACTAATTGTTAGCTTCCCCTACAGAAGCATCAAGGTTATTTCAACAGAACCTAGAATAACGAAATACACCCTGAACCCAAGAGCTTAGGGTAGAAAGGAAGATGTCAAAGTAGCAAACGATGGATTTTGCCTCTTCCCCAGGGGCAGGTGGGGCCATGTTTGGGGGCATATTTGATTTGGAGGAGTGACAACTGGCATCTAGTGGGCAGAGACGATGCTGGTTAATGCCCTGCAACACATGGGACAATGAACACTTGTCTGACTTCCACGGTCAATTACAGTCAATCTAACAGCCATGATCTGTGCACGTAGACGTCACAGAGGTGTTGCTTCTTGGTGGGGTGGGGTATTGACTGGAAAAGCAGATGAAAATACTCCCTGATGTCTTATTTTGGATAGCAGTTGCCCGATGTACACACTTGTCAAAATTCTATCGAGCTGAACACTGAATAAAATTGTTCATTTTATTTTGTGTTCATTATGGATCTGTAAGGTTAATGGTAGTTTGAAAATGCCAAACTCCAATCACCAATTGTGGGAGTGGGCAGGTCTGGGGTGTCATATTAAACTCCCTACCATCGAGACAATGCCAACTCATGTGACCCTATAGAAATGATCAGTACTGCCCCTGAGGGTTTCTGAGACTGTAACTCTTTATAGGAGTAGAAAGCCCTGATTGTCTCCCTGTCATATTAAAGTCCTGCTTAAAGAGACACAAGGGAGATTTGGAGGGTAGATGGGGTCTGCAAGTGTGGAAGCAAATAACTGTGCTTTCTCCCATCCCCTCAAAGCTCAGGCCAGAATATGAGATTAATTGGAAGATGAAAGAATTCAAAAGTGCTTCTCGGTGTATGGAACAAAGAGGAAGCCCTCGCACGGGGCAGAACATCATTCTGACACTCTGAGTTCAGAGCTCTGGTGGCTCCTTTCCCCCCAGCACAGAGCTCTTCCCTTTGTCCAGGTCAGTGGGCTCTAGTTTTAACGTTCCCTGTGGGGTAGAGCGTTCCCTTTTTTGTTTTTAACCGTGGCCTGTGTCTGTGACCAGAGAGTCCCTGGGTGGTACGAATGGTGTGTGTGCTCAGCTTTGAACCAAAAGGTTAGAGATTCAATCCATGCTGAATGGTACTTCAAAATAAATGTCTGATGATCTACTTCCCCCAAATCAGCCACTGAAACCCCAATGGGGCGCAGCTCTACTCTGACACCCAAGAAGGCACTGGGGTTCAGGGTTCGAGGAGACAAGAGCCAACATCAAAACAGTGGGTGAAGAGGAGCTTGTTTCACGAAACTCAAAGCCAAAGAAGGGATGTGCACTCCGGGTATGCGAGGGACAACAATTCCACATGCAGGAGGGCTGACGAATCAGGTGCAATTTTCTAACCTATGAAAAGATTCCACAATTCAGTCAAATGAGAATGGTTCTGAATATATATTCAGGAACACACGGCATGCCAAAATGTTAAGAGGCCAAGCAATGGCTCTTAGGTTTCTGAGGAAACTTGGCATCATGGTGGGTGGAGAAGTCCAGTCCTGTATTAAGGAAGAGAGG
>NW_022111300.1:46861899-46863154 GCF_000313985.2 Echinops telfairi
GAGGCCACCAGGACCCAGTGATGCTGTGAGGGGTCCTTCAAAGGAAGGCTCACAAAGAGGGATCAGAGCCACAGAACACACACAGGTAATTCTCATTTCAAAAGAGCAGACTTCAAAATACCACTCCGCCCACCACCCCCCTGGGTTATTATTAATTGCAAAGGGTGCCAGGTATCTTACCAGTGGGCAGCACCACAACCAAGAGATCAAATTACAATCACTAATAATTCGATAAAGGAACAACACCTGCACCCAGATGGAAAGCCCTGGGAAAGACATGCTTGCAAAGACTATTTAACCAAAACCCCAGTAGAAGGGAATACACAAATTCAAATGGAGATTCTGCAAAGCAACTAGGCTAAACTTCCTTTTCAAAAAGTGCCCATGTTCTTTAAGACGGACTAGGAAGACAGTTCTAGATTAAAGGGGACAAAAGAGGGAGTAAATGTAACAAGTAACCCTTGGTTGATCCTGCTTTGAAGGACATCCTGGTGGCAAATGGAGAAATTTGAATGGGGATCAGATCTTTGATCATATGAATGCTACATTTCTTGAGCCTGGCCATCCTCTTATGGCTATGTAGAGGAATACTCTTATTGGCTGTTTGTCTTGTGTTCAATTTATTGAAAGATAGCTATAAAGACAGAGAGAGATTGAGAGATGCAGCAAACGGTGGTAAAATGTGGATGGGTGACCGAAGTAGAACAGACCATAGAGGTGAAACCAAATCTCAGAAGGCTTCAAGAGACAGGAAAGAAGGCTGCATGCCCAGGGAGGAAGCAGGAAGAGTGTGATCAATGGATGGATTACAACATTTCTAACAATCAAAGTCCAATACTTTTGTACTTTGACGTCACGTCAATATACTGAGGACAAAGAAAACAAAATAATAGGTAAAAGAGTGGAATGCGACGCGGCCAAACCAATACTGAAAGAAACAAACAGTTGGATGGATAGTGAAATCTGAACAGATTCTTAAATGTCAGAACATAAAATCTATTAAAAAGGTTGAGTGGAAACCCATTTTTCCCTGTACACATTCATCCAGCCTGTCACTTAAAAGTCAATAAATAAAACGGAGGCATCCTAGGGGAGTGCAAAAGGTGAAGTGTTGGACGATTAGCTGGAAGGTTCATAGTTCAAACTCACCCATTCAGTGGTACCTCGGAAGAAAGCCCTGGGGATCAACTTCAGAAAAATTAGTCATTTTTCAAAACTCTACGGAGCACCATTCTACTCAGCACGTATGGGGTTA
>NW_022111300.1:46863590-46881772 GCF_000313985.2 Echinops telfairi
GTCTTGATAACACATAGACAAGCTAAAGAAACATTACTTGAATGGTCATATGGTAAAGTGAATTCAATCTTATTTGAATGCCCATAATTCCGTGTGTTGACATCAACCTAGAAGGGAATGCTGTAGTAATATGATGTAGAAATCTACCTATCAGTTGGATGAGAACAAGTGTAGCATGATAAAAAAATTTATTAGCACCAATGGCAAATATTATCCGTAGCACAGTCACGAATCCCAAATGTCTCCATAGACTAAATGGGTCATATCTAATAAGGTGATCTTTAGTAAAAATTAGGTAGAGCCCTATGTTATTAGTCGATGAACGCATATGGAGCATGGAGCAGGAACTGGGGGTAAAAATATGAATCAGAAAAAGCATAGAGCTTTTCATCGTGCTTGGAACTGACATGTTCACAGCAATCACGACTGAGGTGCATGCTGGGGGAGGACACGCAGAAGGAAGTCTTATAGGCGCGCATCAGGGAGCTATTCAACAAAGGCTCCAAAAGGGTGCCATGTACACAAATGTTCTGGGAATAACCAGTCAAAGAAGACGGCATCAAGAAGCATGAGTGCAGGGCAGTGGGCCAGGGAGAATGAGATGACCGCCGGCTGGCAGACAGGATGGCATGTGTAAAGGCACTGATGAGACACGAGCTATAGGAGAGATCCTATATGGCTAGCACAGATGGAGTAGGAGTCCTAGCCACCAAGATTTACATGAAAGAAGAGACACTCCTGAAGAGCAACATGAGTCCAAAAGGGTCACAGGTTTAATTGACTCAAATTTCAATATGAATCAATCATGGAACGTCTCCAATGGATACAATATCTAAATCAGGCCTGTTCTGCTCGTTACCACACACATCAAACTTCCAATAGTGAGCATAGTTCAAATAAATTCTGAGCTATCTCTATGTTGAGGTCAATTGAAATCCTGACCAGGAGTTGAAGGAATCGGAAATGGGTCTCCCAGAAAGAAGATTCCAGGAGGCCTGATATTTACTGTCCAATATGTAATAGCTGGTATGTTCTCACCAGGGTTACTGAAGAGGAGTCCCAACCATGCACACGTTAGTGCCATTTTAGGGAGACTTTACTAATGGATCCTGGCCAAACAGAGAAGGGCTGCCTAGAGAAATGCTGAGCCCCTGCAGTGGTTCTCAACCTTCCTAATGCTGTGACCCTTTCATACAGTTCCTCATGTTGTGTTGACCCCCCAACCATCAAAGTATTTCCATTGCTATGTCATGAGTGTAATTTTGCTACTGGTACAAATCAGGTGACCCACAAAGGGGTCACAACCCACAGGTTGAGAACTACTGAACTGCTGCTCTAGAGTCAACTCATGGGTTAAAATGTCCAGATTCTATTGAGTCAGCTCCACTTGTTAGCGACCTCATGTGTTTCAGAGTAGAACTGTACTCACCGGGCAGCCAATGGATGATTCTTCAGAAGTAGACTGCCTGACCTATCTTCTCAGGTGCACCCACTCAAACCGGAATTTCATCCTTCCAGTGCACATCTGAGCACATTAACCATTTGCACCACCCAGAGACTTCCCAATATCAAAGCACACATAGAGAGAATTCACGTCCATGAATTATATAATTAATAGGCTATTTCCAATCATGAAATTCATAATACTATGAATGTACCATTCCCATGTAAACCATTGCTGTAGGGTTGATGTGGAGTCATAGCAAGCCTGGAGGACCCAGCAGAACTGCTATGTTGAGTTTGAAATGTTATATTCTACACAGAAGCAGACAGACACATCTTTCCTCAAAATGTTCTCAATTTTCATGCTGTTGTTCATTGTTCGAGTTGTGAGCAGCTTCTTCTTGGTTTGTTTTTTTTAAGTGGAGGTGCAACACCTTCCAGATGGTTAATCCTGTAATCATTGATCTTCATCAGTAAGTATTCCAAGCCCTCTTTGCTTTCAGAAGCAAGGTTGTGTCTTATGTTCAAAGGACTGCCTCTTGTTTTCTGTGTAAGTATGTCATAAGCACAGTTAAAATTTCTGGAATTTCCACTGTTCACAATGTTATCTATAACATGTAAATGAAATACAGGTAAACATATTTCTGACATTCTCTGCTTTCAGTCAAGATCCATCTGATGCCAGCAATTACCTCTCTCATTTCACATCCTTTCTAAATCAGGCTTGGATTTCTGACAGTTCCCTTTACATATGTTGCTGCAACTATTTTTGAAACTCCTCCAGCATAATTTTATTGAATGCAATATTAATTATATTGTTCAGCAACGTCTACATTCTGCTGAAGCATCTCTCTTTGGAATGGGAAGAAGAGCAATCTCTTCTAGTCGTTAGCCAGGTAGCTATCTTCCAATGCCGTGTCCTAGATGAATGGACACTTTCAGCATTGCACCTATTTGTTGAAACATCTCGATTGATAGTCTGCCAGTTCCTGGAGCCTGGTTTACTGCCAATACCTCCAGTGCAGCTTGAATTTCAATACCACTGGTTCTTGTTCATGTTACCACCCGAAAAGCTGAATGTTGACCTACCTTTTTGGCACAGTGGCTGTGTATTTCTTCCTACTTCTTGTTGCTTCCTGCGTCTGTCAATGTTTTATCCACAGAATCTTTCAATATTGCACCCTGTGATGGGTTTTTTTCATCAGTTCTTTCAGCTTGAGAAATGCTAAACCTGTTCAGTCCTTTGGGTTTTCTAACTCTAAGTCTTTGCATTGTTCATTCTAATACTTAATCACCACTGGAAATAGTTTTGTTTAACTCTCTTATGTTGTGGTAGTTACATAATCTGCTGTCAATTTGATACTTATGAGTGAAGGGGTGGAGTTTAGCCTGTCAATCAGGTCTCAGCTTGATTACCTCACTTGGAGGCGCTAAGGCGATAAATAAATCTCTGGAGGTAGGCCACATGCTTAGGCCCTGCAAGGCTGGCTTGCTTGCTTGCTGACAGACACATGGAGCTACACTAGAGCCCTGGAGCTGAAGGAGCTACATGGTGACCCCTGCCAGCGCTGGATACTTCCACTGCCACTGGAGCCACAAGACTTCCCACCCACTGGCCTGTTATGTTCCTGCATTCAGCGCCATTGAATGTGTTGCATGAGTCTGAAGAGGAATTTATAGATTGGTATCAGACATATGAGCTAATATCAAACTTATAGACTTGATCTGAACTGGACTGGGATTTTTTCTCCATATTAATTGCTCTTGTATATAAAACTCTTTCTATACACATGAGTGTCTATGAATTTGTTTCTCTAGTCAACCCAGACTAACACATGTGTCATCATTTCTTCCATTCACTTTATGTTCAAGAGAAAGTTCAGAGTCTCTTGGCATCCATTTTCACCTTTTCTTTCTTTTTCAGTGAGCTTTTGTTTTCTTCATGAATGGTGCCCTCGATTCATTACAACTCACATAGTCTTAGGTCATTAATGTTCAATGCATCAAATCTATTCTTGAGACAGTCTCTAAATTCAAGTGGGGGGTGGTGGTATAGAACCAAATGATGAAATGTATTTCTAACGGAAGCCTAGTGCAACCTTAAGCCCTGATGGCATAGTGGATACATATTACGCTACTAACAACAAAGTCAGGAGTTCAAATCCACCTGCAGCGCCACAGGGAAAAAAAATGATGTGGCTTTCTAGGTCTACAGTCTCAGAAACCCACAGCGGGGAGTTCTCCCCTGTCCCGTAGGGTAGCTGGGCATCAGAATCGACTGGAAGGCAGTGGGCTTGGTGGGTTTCTTTAGGGTCATACTGACTCTTGTGTACTTGTTTTAATTTTCTTCAGCTTCATTTTGAACTTGCATGTGAGAAATGGATGGTTTGTTGCACAACGTCAGCCTCTAACCTTGTCTTGACTGATGATATCAAGCTGCTCCATCGTCTCTTTCTACAGACGGGATAGATTCGATTCCTGTGTATTCTGTCTGGTGAGTTTCATGTATATAGTTGGCATGCATGTTGTCGAAAAAGGTATTTCCGATGAATAGGTCCTCTGTCTCACAGAATTCTATCATGTAACCTCTGATGCCATTTCCGTCACCAAAGCTGCATTTCCCAAATTCTGATTCTCCTTTGTTGATTCCAATGTTTCCATTCCAATCACCAGTAGTTTCCAATGTTCTTTGCTTGCGTGCTTGATTAATTTCAGACTGCAGAAATTGGTAAGAATCTTCAATGTCTTCATCTTTGGCAAGAATTGCCACATCTGTTTGAATAATCGTTGGATCAGCTGGTCCTCCTTTTACCTTTATGGACGTTACCCTTTCCCTGTCATTACACTTTGGATACATCTTGAAATGTTCTTTTTGACAAGACACACGAAGCCCTCCCTTTTCTATTTGTAATTGCTGCCATACTAGACCATATCTGATTCAAAATGGCCAATACCAGCCCATTTCAGCCTAGGGTATCAATCTTCAAGCATTCTATTTCATTTTTGACAACTTCCATTTTTTTCTAGACTCGTGCTTCATATATTTCAGTCTGATTATTAATGGACGTTTACAGCTGATTCTTCTTATTTCAAGTCACGCCACATCAGCAAGTGAAGGTCCTGAAAGCTTTCCTCGATCCATGTCACCCCAGTCAACTCTGCTTTGACCAAGCGCCCTGGTGGCAGAGTGTGCTACCTACGGAGCTGCTCACCGCAAGACCAACATTTTGAACTCACCAGCTGCTCCACAGAAGAAATATAAGGATGCCTGGTTCTGTACGCCCCATAAGGCAGTTCGACTCTCTATCTTATCAGGTGGTTAGGAGTCAGCATTGACTCGAGGGCATTGAGCTTTAGTCTGAATTGGTACTTTGGGGGATGTAGCTCTTCTCCCATTGTACCTCGAGTGACTTCCGATCTGAGAGGCTTAGCTTCCCACACTACACTAGTTAATATTCTGCTGCTATTCATACGGTTTTCATAGGTCAATATTTTTAGACATAGAGAGCCACATCCCTCTTCCTACTCTGTCAAAGTCTGAAAACTCTGCTTAAACCTGGCCACCATCAGAGAGCCTGGTGGCATTTGAAATACCGGTGGCATATCTTTTATCATCAGAGAAATACCCAAGCCACCACCGTCTGACACACTGACAGATAAGAGTTGGGAGAATCTGTTTAATCCTATATAACTGTCTGCTGTCTGTGATCAGCCACAGCATTTAGATGAAAGTTTCTGGAAGCAAACAAACATGTATTAAATCCTAGTTCCACCACTAACTAGTTCTGTGACCTCTGCTCTCTATACAATAGGGTTAAAAGTATCTGACTGTCAAGGTTCCACTTCAAATATCAGAAACTTGACTATCATAATCAGAGGGGGATGTAATACAGAGATTTGGGAGCTTACAAAAGTTTTGTAAGAAGGGCTAGAGGAGGTGGCTGGAGGCTGGGTTTCCTGAACTGACTCACAGAACACCCCTGTAGCAGTGTCCAGCATGGGAGGCCCTGCCTCTGCCATAATCAGGAATCACCGGAATCACAAAGCCACTCTTCCAATTGCTATCAATCAAGTTAATCCCTACTCATGGCAACCCGGATGGGACAGAGGAGAACTGTCCTCAAAGTGTTTCCAAAGCTGTGCTCTTTATAGAAGCAGACTGCCCTACTTTCTCCTATGGAGCTCATGGTGGGTTTGAGCCGCCATCCTTTGGGCTCCCAGTTGAGTGCTTTAACCACTGGGACACCATGGGACCCCTGTGCTGGGGTCTCTAAAGCTCCCTGACATCCAGTCAGTGCTGACTATGCATAGCGAGTCCCTGTGGGTTTCCGAGATTGCAACTGTTTACGGGAGTAGAAAGCCCAGTCTTTCTCCCTCAAAGCTGGTTTTGAACCGTCGACCATGCATATTGCAACCCAACAAGTAACCACTGCTGCACAGCTCTTGGGTCCCAGAACACACCACCAGAAACTGAATGGCTACACTCTGCCACTCAGCTACCACTCGGTTTCCATGATTGCAAAACAATAAATGCTTTGGTCACAATGCATGCCAATCGAATGGAAGTGTGGATTTCATCTCACACTTTTATTATTACTATCCTTACTCATTGCTACCATCATCATCATCATCAGGCACCATACTTTTCTCATTTAACAAGATTTTAGATATCTTTCAATATTAAGATATAGACAAGTTTTTCATGGTAGTCCTGTTTAATGTTATTAATAAGAATTCATTTCCAAACAGCCAGAATGTTTATATATTTAAAGGCTAGCTTAGGTCAGACGATTCCCACTTTCCCTTGACAGTTCTGTAAATTTATCTTTGCTTGGCCACCGTCCTGCTAAGCCATCCTTGAAACACATCCCTCATCACAATCACCTTCACTTGTTTCACATGCAGCTTTCAAAGCGCTGAAAAGTCTTCGAGCCTTTTCTTGCACTAGAATAAAGCTCACTAAGAACCATACTTCCCTGTTCCAACTCACCTACCATTTCTGCTGATAGACTTAAGAAACAGGTGTGGATCTGGTTTGTAACCTAGGGACTGCCTGTATTTACTGTCCTTCTTACTCAGTGAGTTCTAAACTCCCTGCCTTAGAGCCTATGCTAGTTCACAGCCCCACCCCACCCCCGCCCCCCCTGGGTTCCTGAGACTGCAACTGTTGATGGGAGTAGAGAGCCCAGTCTTTCTCCCTCGGAGCTGCTGGTGGTTTCAAATTGCCAGCCATGCAGATCACAGTCCGATGTGTAACCACTACCCCACCAGGGCTCATTTCTTACTTAGCTATTCATCCACAGAAACCTGTTGGCTCTTCGCTGTGTACCAGGCACTGTGTTAGACACGAACTACCCAAAGGACGAGGAAAGGAAACCGCTCTGTCCCAGACATGTCTTTTTCTGAAGAATCTAAGAGTACTTTGAGATAGCAGCATTTAAACAGATTAGCACACTCTAATCTTTGCTTGTTAACACATGAAAGAGGCCCTTTACATCAAATTTGCCACCTGCAACATGCCTGTTGATTTCTTGACAATTGCTTCCATGGGTGTTGATTGTGGATCCCAGTCAAATGAAGTCCTTGACATCTTCCATCTTTTCTCTATTTATCTCCATCTTGCTTATTGGCTATTGAGGAAACCAAGCTTACAAAAGATCATCTGCTTGGCTCCGTCCAAGCCAGACTCCCCTCGCCTGCCACAACCGTGGCGAGGAGATGAATCTCGACACTGGGTGGGAAGACCATGGATCTCCCTTACCCACACATACAGGAGCATCCTGGAAGCTGAGATTAAAAAACTGATGGTCAAAACCTGTAATAACTCATTTGAGTGGAGGCAAAGAAACCTCAATGGTCTCCAGCCGGAAACAGCTAGAAAGGTTCACCGATGCTTAGCTACTGAAGATGACCCCCCTAGTAATATAGTTCCCATTGAACATGAACTTCTAAACATCTTCCAGGCTTTCAGTGGACAAACCTAGACAAATTGTTTCCCATCCCAGCCATGTGGGTTGGGGGCCAGGGTCTCTGCCATCCTGACTCAGTAGCTCCAGTCTGAAGGAACCTAGCTTTCTGTCCAGCCGTGTTGCTTCTAGGGGATGCCATGCTCCGCTTTGAGTCCCCTGCCTCTGAGGCCTTGCTGCTTCTATCATTACGGTAAACACAAGGCAGACCTGCACCAAATGAACCTTCTGCCAGCAAATCGATGCCAGCACCTAGTGATCTCATACAGGGTTGCCAAGGCTGAAATCTTTCTGAGAGAAGACAGCCTCATCCTTCTCCAGGTGAGTTTGAAACATCAGGTGAGTTTGAAACACCAACCTCTGGTTCTTACCTGACCGTATTACCTTGTTCTTTGCAGGAGTTATGTCCCATAAAACCTTCATAATTCTGAATGAGCCAACACTGAACCATTGCTCCTAGCAGAAACGCAAGTCTTGTTCCCTACAAGTCTCTGATCACTGAATCAAGCATACAAAATGGAGTCACCATGAACAATAAAAAGGCTGAGAAGAGGCCACCAACAATAATGAAGTAAACAACAAAACAGAAACTGGCCAGACTCTAAGACGATTGGACTAAGCAGTTGAGGTTGCACCCCTTATCAGATTGAACACCCACACCACACCGATGGCTACACCCCAGAAAGTGATTAAAAATTCAGCTCAGAGCCCAGGGGGAAGAGCTTCTGATAGCTGCAACCGAACAGAACTCTCTCTCCTTCCCTCGCTCTTGCTGGTAAGTCTTGCCTGTTTTTCTTAACTTGAATGCCCGTTGGAATAAATTGGTTAAAAAATTGTCTTGCTCAAGGAGTGTATGTGTTGTGGTGGTGAAAGAACCTGGCCTAGTCATTGGGTGAAGCTTAGAGACTAAAGGGTCGCTGCCCTGGTGCATAAGCCGACTGGTCCCTAAGCCACATACTAGGGAAGACAACTTAGAACTGCACGGCCATTGCCTCAAGGCATAAGCTGACTGATTCCAAAGCTCGGTCTTTGGAATTGTCATAAGGTGCTCAAGACAATCACACCATTTTTGTCAGTCCATCAAGACAGAACCATTTTACATGTGCATTTCCAGGTAAATAGGCTTTATTCAATGTATCTTGATGAATGAACATTTGTCAAAAACCTAAACGCACAGAGACACACCCAAAAGCAAGTGTAATAGAATATATTTGCAAGGAGCCTTCAGAAAAATTCGTGGAGAAATGGAATGAAAAGATAATGGACATTTTCCATCCACTTGTCGAGCCCCTGCATGTTGTGAGTAGATACAATTCCCAGGACATCCAACAGAAAGCATCACGAAGGTGCTGTGAAGAGGGGTTCCTGAGCGCTCGGGCACTAGGATTGTCTGCTGCCAGTCCTGGTAATTCTCCAGAAGAACTCCCTGCCTGTAGCAAAAATGATCGGTGCTCAGCTGCTGACTAGGCTACTGTTGGTTCCATTTGAAGGTGACTTTAGGAAAACCGTTCCTTAAAGACTCAAAGTTCTAAAGGATATTGACGATCAACTGGACTGGTGGGATCACCCCAACTCCAACTCTTGAACTGAGAAATAAGATAAGAAAATAATAATAATAATCTATAACTTATCAAGGGTTCACGAGGAGGAAGGGTAGGGGAGAGAAAGAAAAGAGGAACTGATACCAAGGGCTCAGTAATGTTTGGAAAAGGATGATGGAAACATATGTACAAATGTGCTTGATACAATTAATGGATGGATTGTTATAAGAGCTGTAAGAACCCAATAAAATGATTTATTTTTTAAAATATGGTGTCTCCCCATTGAACTCATAACAACACTATAAAGCATGGCTATGTGCATTTTATATAAAACACACACTTTTCCCAGACTGCCCAGCGTAGCCTTCCTGTGCTGAGGAACATTGAGCAGCACCCAGGACTATGCTTCCCCTCCTATGAAGATTCCCAGGCTAGGAAACCCTAGAGTAGGTCTGCTGTGTCCTATAGGGTCGCGAGGAGTCAGATTGGATTCAATGTCAGTGGATTCACTTCTTCTGGTGTGTGTTTGTTTGGAAGGCATTTTAAAGTGCAAGATCACCAGTAAAAAGCATGAAGTGTTCAAACAAACAAAACCCAAAAAAACCCTCTCAGTAAACAGATGACAAAATGGATAGTTGATTACAATGTGAGAGCTGAGACAGGAGGGTTTCTTGCTTCACCTCAGCTGGGAAGGTGCCTGATGGGGACTTCACTTTCCTTTCAGTCACTGTGTGTGGTAGTTAGATAATCTGGTGTCAGTTTGAAATTTAAGAGTGAAGGGGTGGAGTTTAGCCTGTCACTCAGGTTGAAGCTTGATAATCTCATTTGGAGGCACTAAGGAGATAAATAGCTCGCTGGAGGTGGGACACACGCTCACCCCCTGCCAGACATGCTTTCAGACAAGACACATGAGCTGCACTAGAGCCCTGGAGATGGAGGAGCCATGTAGAGACTCCTGCCAGTGCTGAGATGCTTCCACTGCCACTGGATCCACAGGATTCTCCTCCCACTGGCCTGTGAGCTTTCATTCAGCATCATTGCATGTGTTGCAGGAGTCTGAAGAGAAATTTATAGATTGGTATCTGAGATAGTTTATTGTGCCAGCCTGGCTGATAAACACAAGTGGGATTAACTGAAGGGCAGAGAGACAAATGGCATGGTGAGCCTCGCCTTTCTTTCTCTCACTCTGTGATCATCGGACCAGTGTGCGGCTGCCTTGCTTGTTCTATGCCTCAATTTAAAGGCTACACTACCTGTGGGATGCCTAGCCTGTGGACTGTGTTGCTGTAAGTTGAGGTCCCTTTAAGACATCTCTGGAGCTGGGGACTGGTGGTTGGTGACCTGCCTTGTGATTGGCTGCTGTGCTGACATAGCCTAGCTCTCTCTACAAATAGAGGAAGATCTGGCAGCAGACTAGACTTGAAGGACTGCTAGGCTCTCACAACTCTCTCTCACGGACGTGAGTTGCACTGAGCCATTTGTAGTGCTTTATAATTTAACTGTTTATTTTTTGTATTATATATTTATCTGTATATGATTTAACAGTTCATCTCTTGTTATATATCTAATTATCTTTATAAATAAATATATTAAATTATCAGCAATTTGGTTTTATCTCTCTAGAGAACCCTGTCTAACACAGTATTGGATATATGGCCTAATATTAGACTTATGGACTTGGTCTGGACTGAGCTGGGAAGTTTTCTCAATATTCAATTGTTCTTGTCTATAAAGCTCTTTCCTATACACATATGAGTGTCCATGAATTTGTTTCTCTAGCCTACCTGGACTATCACACTGTGTGTCTGTAAATGACCAGGGCAGGCTGTGAGCTTTGTTTGGGAGCTCAGAAATAAGTTTTAGCAAATAGATGAACTCACAAATAGAAAATCCATGAAGAATTAGGCTCGAGTCTACATTCCTGCCCCGATGCGTGATCCACTTTCCCTGAGCAATGACTTCAGTACCCACTTGGCGCTTGCTTCTCTCGCTCTTTATTTCAAGGCACTTGTAGTCCTGGCTCAACTGGATCTTCCACGGGAAGTCACCCATTGAGACTGCCCTAGATTCAAGGATGGGATCCAGATATAAATATGCCAGCCAGACCATGGGCACAGATGCAGAGGGGGAAAACACTCTCGCCTAGAACAACAGAAAATAGATCCTGGAGTTTTGCAAGAATGGCTACTACACAGATTTCAGAGCTGGATTTGCATGAACACAGATGCTCTTTCCTAAAGAGTTCTACAGACACTAGCAAGCCCTCCCCCCAAAAAAAAAAAAAAAAAAAAGCAGCTGCTGTTTCCTAGCAGAACGCTCCCTACATGCTTGTAGCTCTATTTATGTATTTGAAGGCGGGCACTCAGAAACTATTGGCTGAATGTTAAATGAACTGAACTCTTGTAGTTTTGATTTGAGTATAGTAGTTGGTCCTTCCACAGCAATTGGAAGAGCTAATGATGTAGTTTTGAATGGTTTTAAGAATAAGGCACTAGAATCGTGGGTAGGAGACACCTCGGATATGACCGAAGGGTTCAAATGAAGAAGTGCATTCATTAAGGATGACTAACTTATTGAGGTGCATGGCAACCTTTGTACTCTGATGTGTGATCTAAGCTTACATAACAGGAAATAGGGGCTTCCTAGCCCTCCTTTCACTTCACACTACAAGAACAAGCATCAGAATGGCGTTAGTTGCCTTTGGAATGCATGGCAACCCCACGGAACTAGATCAAAATGCTGTCCGGTCTGGGGCATCTTCACAATCATTGGTACGCTCAAGTCCACTGTGCCGGCCACTGTGTATTTTGAGTACCTTCTGGCTTCCCAAAGCTGCATCAGACAATGTCCTGTTGTGATCCACAAGGTCTTCATTGGCCAGTTTTCAGAAGTACACTGTCAGACCTTTCTTGCTAGGTTTTCTTAATCTGGAAGCTCTGCTGAAACGGATCCATCGAGGGGGACTTTGCTGGTATTTAAAATACTAATGCCATCATGTCCAAAAGTTTCGCAACACAGCTCCACAGTGCAGTACTGTGCTGGGGAATAAATACAGGCCAGCTTATTCCTAAGCCGACCGAACGTACCCTGCCTCCTCTTTTTCACTCCTCTCTCTCTTATCCTTCAGTTGACTCACTTCCATGTGAGTGTCTCGGAGTCTTCTCCACTTTCTATCTCGCTGAGATTGTGGCTCTGCTGGGAGGCAATCAGTCCTCTGTCCATCCTAGGGGCGCAGGGCTTGGGTGGAAGCCATGTTTTTTGTTGTATTATTGGTCTGCAGCAATGAGCTTTTAACTCAAGCCCCTGGAAATGCTCACGAATCATCCCTGGTATGATTCCAATGTCAACATGACTGTTGCCAAACAAGATGTCCTTTAGAGGGAGAGGACAACAACTAGAGAGCAGATGGGCCCAAAGGTTGCTCCAGTATCCATGTGAGTCTTCAGATGTGACACAGATTTAGCCAGCACTGTGCACTAATGCAAACAACTCGCACCTTCTAACTGCTCCCTCCCCCTGGGAGATACTTTTGCATGCACAGCTATGCCAAATTCTTCACTTTTCCTTTTACACAGTTGCAAAGGTGTCTCCAGAGAGAGCAGTTGACAAGTGAACATAAACTGCTTGTTTTTTCCATGAAAACCACCCGTATGTTAGGGACGCGGCCACAGTGTTCTAACCATTCCAGCGGAGCATCCATACGAAGCTGGTCTAGAAACTTATCTTCAGAAAATCAACAGTTAGCTAGTCAGAGGCTAAGAAGGGGAGAAGAGGGGATAATGGAAGGAAGACAGGACAGAGGTGGAGACAGGCTTCCTTCCCTCTATACTGCTCCAGCACAGAGGCAGGTGAAAGGCAGAAAAGCACTTTTTTTAACCAATGGAAGAGACCAGAGATATTGGAGATAAGGAATGGCTGGGGAAGAATGACAGAATGTTCGCACAGCCCCACAATGAATGAATAGACTTTTGAGTTTGGGATCCGAGCACAGCAAGAAGTCTGCGGCCTGCGGTGCACATACCTGAAAAGAGGAGGGGGCCCTGAAGAGGACCAGTCAATAGCAGAAGACCTGCCTGAACGCCAGCTGCTGGCGAAGGCTGTTTAGGTAAGGGACCTTTGGATTTCTTTTCCAAAATACCCCCACCCCACCCCCCACACACCGCTTCAATAAACTTACTCTTTCTGTTCAAATCTTTTTATTCAAAAATGGGGTTGAAAGCCTCCTGCTAATAATATAAAGCTACAGCTGTGCAGTTCTTCAATGTGAATAGGAAGCCCTCCTACTTACGACAAGAGGGAAATTAGCATAGTGTTAAAGAGCGCAAGCTCTAAACCCAGACTAGCTGGGTTTTATGAAATGAATTGAATCCTCCAACATAATATCTTCAAGGGCTATTCCCTAGTAGCCATGAAGATGACCTTGTTTGGAAACAGTCTTTGAAGATGTTAGTGATAGGGTAGGTCCTAAACTGTTTGCCTTTCCTTCAAGAGAAGACACAGAAAGAGGCAGAGGGAAGATGGCCACTTGAAGACCATCTACATACTAAAGAGCGGCTGAGGCTACTAGGAGGTGAGAGATCCGAAAAGAGCCTCCCCTAAAGGAGAGATTCTCAACCTGTGGGTCGTGACCCCTTTGGGGGTTGAACAACCTTTTCACAGAGGTCACCTTATACATCCTGCCTATCAGACATTTACATGATGATTCACAACAGTAGCAAAATTACAGTTATGAAGTAGAAACAAAAATCATTCTATGGTTGGGGCTCACCACAACATGAGGAACTGTATGAAAGGGTCGCAGCACTAGGAAGGTAGAGAAGCACTGCCCTAAAGCTTTTGAAGAGAACATAGTTCTGCCAACACCTTGCAAGGAGATCACTAGCTTCTGGACTGTGAGGCAATGGGGTTCTGGGCTATAAAGGCGCTCACTTGTGCTACTTTATTACAGCGGTCTTAGAAGACTAATACTACACTGGGATTGAATCCCAGCTCTGTCACTTACTAGAAATGTCATCCTGGAAAAGCTACTTCATTCTCTGTTCTCCATTTCTTCGGCAGTAATATGGAGCTAATAATTGTATACCTCAATAGCACTATTTTTTCAAGTGAGTGAGTTATCCCATATAAAACACCTAGAGCAGAGCCTGGTCCGTAGTCAACGTAGGGGTCTAATTTCATTCCCAGAAACTTACTGAGATTGTATGACTGAGTTGCTGAGCGTCCGAAACAACTTGATGGCCATGATTTTGGATTGTTTGGGGAACTACAAGGAAAGCACTGTGCATTGGGAAATTAAAAGAAAATGGTGAACACGATACAATGTTTGCTCTCCAAAAGCTTATCATCTAATGACTCAAGAACAGGCTACCTTGTTGTATTAAAATAATACAATAAAATAATCTAAGCTATTGGCAATATGCCACACACACTCCAACCATCCACCTGGACCCTGGCCATGAAAAAGATTAGCTGAGATGTTCTATCACAACTAGTCCTGAAAGTCGATGTGAAAATTACTGTTCCTATTCGGGATTCTCAGTGGGTCACACAATTTGCCATTTACACCCTAGTGCTTTGTACTGGAATCACTCGATGGGCTTTCCAGGTCCTTGCTTCCTGAAGCCTGGTAGAGCCAAGCTCAGGGATTCAATTACTAATCTTTATACAGCCGCCAAGATCGCATTGCCTCGAACCAGATAAGAAACAGAATCTGATTGCTATGCCAACTCCAACGCTGTGAAGATCTTGAGAAACAATCAAGCTAAAAGTTCATCCACATGACTTCTGTAGGAGAACTCCTTGGGTTCAGACCCAGCCCTCTAACATTGTTATCGAGGGAAAGTTGCAGAGCTATACTGGGGGGAAATGACATGATGGAGACCCCTGAATCCAACATATCCCTTCTTGGAATTACAAAGTTGCAATGCAAAGATGAAATGGACAGAAATGCGCTGTCTTTGGGGGGGGGGTCAGTTTACAGGGGGTTGCACACATCAGCATACCCAGTCATCGCAGCCGCTGAAGGTGAGAAAGGCCATGTTAAAAACCCCTCCCACCGGGACTCTGCAAAGAACCTTTGAGAAAGTTTGGCTCGTCTCCATTTTTGCAAGTATAGAAATTAACTGCGCTATTAGTTAGAATGTTAGCATCCTTGAACCCGCCTAAAGGGAGCATAACATTTTGCTTCTCCACAGTCCCTTCCAGCCCACAGAGGGAGAACAAACTCCGAGGAAAAGATGTTAAAATCACTTTGTCATGACAGCTGACAACTTAACAAAGGAGCCCTGGTAGCACTGTGGGCTGCTCCGAGGGAGAAACGTTAAGACTTTCTGCTCCCTGAAAGATTTACAGCCAGGCTCAGTATGCATCAAAATCACCGCGAGTACACTGCATTTGGTCCAGGAAAAAGTGCAGAGCTCCTGCAAGTCCAACTCACTTGGTACACTGTACCTGTGATGCTGCCAGGTCAACGTACTTATGAATTCCCAATGGAAAATCCAATCCAGATTAGAAAGTGGGTGACTATAGCCTAGAGGGAGAGTGGCCTGGATTTAGAAGTCAGGAGCAATGGGTACCTCCTCTCCACTTAACTGAGTGGGGTCCGGAGATTAAGGGTGAAGGAAGGAGAACGGCCCCTTCTCTCTAAGCTGGACATCCACAGTGTTGCAGAAGCTGGTTAGTTAGAGCTACATGCAGCAACAGGGTTCCTGAGCATATGTGGCATGTGCCCCCTAGAGCAGTGTTTCTCAACCTGTGGGTTGCAACCCCTTTGGGGGTTGAGGTAGTTAGTTTATTGTGCCAACCTGACCTATAAACACATGTGGGATTCATTGAAGGGAGGAGAGATAAATGGCTCGGCGAGCCTTGTCTTTTTTGTATCTTGATATTAAGGTGACCAGACACGTCCCACTTTTGGCGGGACAGTCCCGATTTAAAACATCATGATTTTTGGAAAGAATGCACGACAAGCTAGGGAACGGTCTATTTGGTCCATATAGACCAAATTTTTAATCAAGAACCCCACCACCACCCCCGGTCAATCGTGTCCCACTTTACCAATGTTAAAATCTGGTCACCTTATGTCTTGCTCTTTGATCATCGGACCAGTGTGCGGTTGTCTTGCTTGTTCTGTGCCTCAATTTGCAAGCTACACTACCTGTGGGACACCTAACCCATGGACTGTGTCACTGTAATTTGAGGTTCCTTCAAGACCTGCTTCACCACACCATTGGAATTTACATCTCTTGAGCTGGGGACTGTCGGACCCTGTCATCTCGCTGACTGTTGGTGACCTGTCTTGCTGTTTTCTGCCTGTATCCGGATAGCTTGAATTGCTCTACAGAGGTCTACCTGGCGGCCCTCAAGACTTGAAGGACCGCCAGTGTCTCACAACTGTCTCATGGGAGTGAGCTGCACTGAGTCATTTGTACTGCTTTATAATTTAATTAACTGTTTATTTCTTATGTTATATAGTTATCTGTGTGTGTGTGTATATATATATATATAATTATTAGCATTGTGGTTTTGTTTCTGTAGAGAACGTTGTCTAACACAGGGGTCACACAACCCTTTCACCGGGGCTGTCCAGTTCACAACAGTAGCAAAATTACAGTGGTGAAGTAGCAATGAAAATAATTTTATGGTTGGGGGGTCACCACAACATGAGGAACTGTATTCAAGAGTCCCAGCATTAGGAAGATTGAGAACCACTGCTCTAGATTTTGAAGCATATATGAACATACGCTCTTGGCTCTTCTTCTCTGGGAACTTTTGAAAACAGATAATATTCATAGCCTTGGAAGAGGAAGAGAGGGTAGGAGTGGGCCACCTCAAGCTCCCCCTATGGGCTGTGGCAAGGATGGTTATGTTTCCCTTGGGCCAAGTGAACACACGGAATGCATCAAGATTTGGGTCCCCGTTGCTGATGACCTCACTCAAAGGGTGCTAGCAGGGATGTGGAGGTTCCTCAGGAAGAGACTGTCAGAAATCCTACTACACGGGGAACAAACAAGAGGGTTTAAAAAGGATTGATCAGCAAGAGAGTGAGGACAGCATTGTGTTGGTTTTTGGACAGACTTGCAAATAACTCATTTGAAAGGTTTCACTGTAGCCTCCAAAAAACAACGCTGAAGTCTTAACACTTGGTCCCTGTGAAGGCTGACTTATTTGAATCATTGCAGATGTAACGATTTAAGATGAAGGCATTAGGGCGGGCCCTAATCTCTTTGTGACTGCTATCATCGAAGAAGAATAGAGATACACAAGTAAGAATGGCTGGTGGAAATTGAGGTAGAGACTAGAGTTAGCCTGCCCCAAGCCAGAGAATACTGGGTTTACCAGCAGATGGAGGTGACATGGAGGGATGTTCTTCTGTAGCCTGCATGACAAACCGGACGCCCTCAGTTGTAGCTTCCAAAATCACAGGATGGAATAAATGCACACGTTTTCAAGCCAACCAGATGGTCTATTTGATAGAAATGAGGTGTCAAACCCAAAGAAGCTTGGGGAGTGGCAGGGGTGGAGGAGTGGGGGTAGCGGGACACAGGTACCAGTCTAGACATTGTGTGAAAAGCTGAACTCACTTCTAATGAGGAACACATTCAAAGGAAAAAGACTTATTAATGGACTAGAGGGAATTCCTGGGCAGAGCCTCGTGATTATTTTACTCCAGATAGAGACTGGAGTAGCTACGAAGCATTGACCCTGCCTCTAGCTGCCGAGGCACAAGGGACACACTTATAAGAATCTTGTGGCCCACCAGACCTGTGGATGTTCCCTGAGTGCTCCTGGAATGTACATCATTGTATCATGACTGCCAGGTGTCTGAGAGCAGACCAGAATCTGACATCAAATGTCACACAGGGGGCAGAGAGAGGAACACTGTACAATGCTATAGGAAGGGGGGAGGCCCTTGATATAGTACAATGTAACAGAAATCCGTCTCAATGCAAGCTTATGAACCAAAGCTGAGTGATGCGCTTTGTTCCAAACTACTTGGAACCTAGAAATAACCAAATTCCAGCCAGTCTTATGCATGTCTGTCCTTAATATGTATGATCTGGTGTATGGGCAAGGGCTCTTTCTGCTGGGAAGGCATAGAGAAAATCTCTGTAATTCTTACTAATTACTTCTGGGGAAAAAATTAATTGTTCCATGACCCTACTACAGTATGAGATAATACTGGCATTGTAAGTCCAATTTAACTACCTAATGTAAAGGTGAGCAACCTGCT
>NW_022111300.1:46882331-46933051 GCF_000313985.2 Echinops telfairi
AGTCATAGCGACCCCATAGGCTAGAGTAGGACTCCAAGAACCACTGTTGTATCGGGTAGAGATAAACCAGAATGGACTCAATGAGAGTCAGTGAGTTGGTAAAGTTATGGTAACACTGATGCTAACAATCAAATGGATAGGGAGATCCATTTAAATCCTCCCGAGGACGTCATACTGCTGGGTAGTGACAGACATAACCAAGCAGTGGATTTGACTAACCATTAGAGGATTGCTATGCTAAATAGGTCTGCTCAGGTGTTTCCCAATGTTTTGTTTTGTTTTTTCACAAATAATGTTAGACCAGGAATAGTCAAACTGGTTCTATAGCTCTAGATTAAATATCATACTACATGTAAGTACTCAGAAAAAACATGATCATTTTGCTGTAAAAGAATCTAGACCAAGGACCAAGAGGCATAACCCTAGAGATGTGAATTGTTCAAATCTTGAACATGCCCAAGAAACATTTGTCTTCAGAGTTGACCCTTGACCAGAGCCAGAAAGATGAACTCTGAGGCCTTGGAACATTCTACCTGATAAGAGTGCTTTCTCTGTCCAAGGCTTTGAGCCATTCAGAACCAGTAAGATCCGTTCGGTTATGTGAGCAATGTGATTTAGGGTGACACTGTGTTTTCGCTTCCTAAAAGTCTGAATAGTTGAGGTTAGTCACACAAGCACTGTTTGCCTATATGACAAAACTCCAGTAAAAATCCTCAACAATAAAACTCCGGTGAGCTTCCCTGGTTGACTGCAATGCGCCTTTATTGACTCCGAGGCCTGGGAAGATGAAGCATAGCTCAAGGACCCCGTTGGAAGAGAACTGCTGAAAACCTAGACCTGACCTCTTCTGTCCTTCGACTCATGTGCCTCCTTATAATAATGCATAACCACGGGAAGTGTAACGGCTTTCCCTGAATCCTGAGTCTTAGTGAATCATCAGACCTCATGGTGGCCAGTGGGGCGAGGGGCAAGGGGTGGGTTCCTTGGCCCACGGGGTCCTCAGAAAAGACTGCAGAAAGGGACGAGTAAACTTTGCTGAAGAAGCTTAGACAACATAAGGCAGAAAAAAAAGGCTGGGCATGTAGAAGAGCGCCCTCCACTGGGAGTAGGAGTCTTGAAAGGGTGCAAAGAGAGCGTCATCTCATCTTGACGTCTTCTGAAGGCCTGACAGCTGCCTGATGATGACTTTGTAGCCCCCCACCCCACCCCAAATTACACAAAAGCGCCATTGTGTTTTCTAAATTAGCTTCCATAAAGGTGTGGCACCTCATCATTCACATCTCTCTCATTCATTTATCCTCCCTGAAACTTGTTTCTATTTTGAATGTTGAAAAGTTGTGAATTTTATTTTTCAGGGAACCTAGTTCATTTATTTTTACAGATTAAAGTCCACAAATACCAGCTTCTGGTGACTGTCACTTTTTTTGGTGGTTGTTGTTGAGAAAAGTCACAAATGGTACCACATGAGAGAGAGTGTACTATAAAAAGTTATCCCACAATAGCTGCCAACAAAAGCATCAGGATCCCTTCAGTTTGACCACGGCATTTTGCCAGCTAGCTAAATAACTAAATAAATATATGAATAAAGCTAAAACTGTTTAATGGCAGGCAGTGGCTTTTCTAATAAGGCTGTTAGTTCAAATATGAAAAATTCATGGAAATGATTTGTATTAGCTAGCCAGCATTTGCCTAATGGACTAATTATGGCTCCGTCTGCAACCCCCCACCCCAAGGCCCTCGTTTGCCATTTATTATCACTTGTCCTATTTCCCAGACTCACCTCTAGTTTGAAGAAATTCTTTTTTGGCTCTCTCACTTCCAAATCCCATACTTTGAGCTGTCAAATTGAAGACCTTCCACAGATATTTCAGATTTTCTCCCCACCCCACCCCCACCCCCGCTCTCTGAAACACCCAGAAACTTCTGGCTAACTTCACAGAAAAGTTCTCCCTCTGCACTATATAGAGAAAAATATGCAATAGGAATGAAGGGGAAAGTACCAGTCCAGTAACTAATCAATTGAGGGATATTTCTCTTGAGAGAACATTGAATTCGCATGTGATTCCTATTTAAAACGTACCTTTTGGGGGTGAAGGGGGAGAGGGCTAAGCGTTCTCTTGACATCATACAAATAATGAGGCTTGGAAGTGCAGCAGCCAACTGGCAAACCAACAGATGAGAAGCTCAGAAGCTGTCACCGCTCTCTGGTCTCCAAATACTGTCACCTGGTTGCATAAGCCCCTTCTGCTTCTGTGTTCCCAGGTGTGAGGCAGTGCCAAGAGCACTGACCTTTCTCACCGGGCTGTTGGTAAGATTATTAATGAAGGAAATGGCAAAGCGCTCCCTCGGGATGCAGCCTATACGAATGCTAAGTAAAACATGTCAAAGGTTTGAAAATATCATGGTGCAAGTGTGCTCCAGCGGAGACTCTAACAGCCTCTATCACATTTGGTATTTAGGCTGCCGGGAGCGATGATGTTGGCATACAATGTTTGTGAGAGTAACAACGACAGTCAGCCAAGGGCTTGCCTTGAATCTTAAAGCAAAGCAGGATGTCTTGGGTACTTCTGAAGTTGGCATACTTCACGACAATGCGTCTCTTAACTGCATCCTGGCAGATACAGTGAACTGGTATGAATCTGTTGAAATGGAGTGCGTTTTACCCGAGACTTGGCTTCATTGTGTGTTTTGCTCTGTTCTTCAGGCTCCTGGCACCTAACAGAGTCCCATTTCAATGTTTAAAAATCATTAGCAAGGTTGCCCTCTCTTTTTCTCACTGCCATTTTCTCCCTGCCATCGAGTCAATTCGTAGTCATAGCGACCCCATAGGCTAGAGTAGGACTCCCCTATGGGTTTCTGAGACTCTAACTCTTTGCGGGAGAAGAAAGCCTCCTGAGGACTCCTGAGGAGTCCCTGGTGGTTTCAAACTGCTGACCTGGTGATTAGCAACCCCATCTGTAAGCACTGTGCCACCAGGGCTCAAGGAGGCACTAAGCTTCTAATTGAAATGTGTTTAGTCACTCGGGGCATCCCACACACGCACACTATTTTTGGTGGTTTTTGACTATCAGGAATGAGTGAGAAGTTGCTCACTTGCCCACTATTTATCCAGATCTGCCTTCACGAGAAAGAGAGGAGACAGCTGCACAGAGGCCCACACAACAGAAAACAACAAATCGGCATGAACAACAACAAAAAAGATTGAAAGTGAAGATCAGCTACTCTCTTTGGAAACAGAATTCTCCTTCCATATTTCTTTTCTGGTTTTGGAAACCCACAGAGGCAGAAAGCATTTGGCTCTGAACTCTGTAGAGAACACAAGTTATGAATGATTCTCTTCTCAACCACATGATCGTCCCTCGTATGACTTCATGCTACGAACAGCCTGCCTCATGGAGGAACTCAGCCTTAGACCATCATGCCAATGATGCACAAAAAAAGGCAGTGCACAGGTTCATCTTCGTCTCTGCAGTAATTCTTCCTCCAGCTGGGGCATGTTCTGCTCATTCATTCTTTATTTATAACTTGGCGCCATGATTCTACGCAGTTCGTACCCAAAGTTGACGGTGGTGATGACTGTACAATTCTTTTAAAATATGTTTAAATTATTAAATGGCATGACTTTTGACTCATACGAGTGTCAATAAAGCTGTTTAAAACCTAAAGAAAAACTTTAAAGACAATAACAACACCCAACAGAGAAAGAAAAGAAAAACACTGAGATCCTCCAAGTACACACACTTGCACAGAGTACAAACATATTTGTGATCTAAAGTTAATAAAAGAAACCATTCTTCACCATTCCCTTGCCACCATGTTGAGAATGGTTGTTTGGTGCCTTGAAGTCAGTTCCGGTTCATAGCGACACTATGCTCAACAGAAGAGACCCCATCCAGCCTGGCACCATCCACATCGTTACCCTGAAGTTTCCACCCACTATGCAGATTCATCTCTCCAAGGGGCTTCCTCTCTCCCAATGCCATTCTGCTTTGCCAAGTCTGATGTCCTTCTCCAGGGACTGGTCTCTCCTGACATGCTCAAAGGACTTAAGACAAAGTTAGCAGTATTCTTGCCTCTAAGGAACATTCTGGCTGTACTTCTTCCAAGATAGATAGATCAGATTGGATTTTTGGCAGTCTGTGATATTTTCAAGATTCTTCGTCAACATCATAATTCAAATGCATGAATTCTTCTTCGGTCTTCCTTATTCAGTGTCTGACTTTCACATGCATAGGAGGAGATTAAGGTTAGGATAGAGGGGCAGGAAAAGTAAAAGCTAGGTGATTACTGAGAGAGATGTCGGTGAGCTCTTTATCCTGGATTCAATGAATGCCAGCTCGCCAAAAAAAAAATAATAATAATAATTTAGTTTAGTCACAACAAAACTCAGTATTGTCATTTAAAAACATGGCCATTCAGCTGATTCTGACCCATGGCAACTCATCTGTGTGCAGGTAGAACTGGCCTCCATTCTGTTCCCTTGGTTATAATCCTCAAAGAAACAGATCACCGGGCCTTTCACCCGCGGTGCCACTAGGGGGTGAGGGAGTAGGAGGGTGTTGAACTGCCCACCTTGAGGTTAGTAGACAAGCACAAACAGGGACCTGCCAAACTCAACAAACTCCCTGCTGTGCAGTCAACTCCAACTCAGAGCTGCCCTACAGGACAGGACAGAACTGCCCCTCTGGGGTTCCAATACTGTAACCCTTTATGGGACGTAGAGAGACTCACCTGTCGCCCACAGAGAAGCTGGTGGTTTCAATCTGCTAATCTTGAGGTTAACAGCCTAATGTGTAACGGTCTACACTGTCAGAGCGCTTTAAGAGAGACCTTAGCAGTTGTAAAGAGTCCATCTTCAATGCTCACCCTCTCGAAGTTTTGAAGCCCCACCAATGACTCTCCTTTCCTGCTCCACTTCTGGGCAAGTTACTTAGGAAGCCCGGGCACTCTCCTTTGGTGCCAACAGGACATTCAAGACAAGTATGGACCATGCATGGCAACCTTTACTACACACTCCATTACTAATGACAACAAAAGCAAAGCCAACTGGGATGTTATATAATCTGATGTCAATTTGGGACTGGAGTGAATTAAGAGTGAGGGGATGGAGTCTAGTCTGTCAATCAGATCATAAGCAATGAAGCCTCTGTGGGGGCAGGGCCTTCTCCTAGAATTCTGGGAAATCCTGTATTCCTTCTTGGAGGCAGGAGAGACTTTCTCTCTGCCCAGTTCCTGCGAGACATCCCTGAGGAGAAGCCACAAAGATCTACCCTGATGTAGACTTCAGGAGCCGGAGGAGCCACGAAGAGATCCCTGCCAGTGCTACGCCACTGGATCCAGAAGACTTCCAACTCATTGGCCTGTGATCTTCCTGCATGCAGCATTATTGCATGTGTTTCATGAGTCTAAAGAGGACGTTATAGATTGGTATCAGACAGATGGGCTAATATCAGACTTATGGACTTGATCTGGACTGGGCTGGGATGTTTTCTCAATATCCAACTGCTCTTGTACATAAAGCTCTTTCTTATACCCATATGAGTGTCTCTGGAATTGTTTCTCTAGTCCACCTGGATGAAAACGCCAGCCACCCCTTCGAGCTCTCTCAAGCCATTTTCACACCAGCTCGAAACATGCCTTGCTTTCCCCCCAAACCTCATCATGCCAGTTGTGTTAGTCTGGGTAGTTTAGAGAAACAAATCCACAGAAACTCATGTACAAAACAGAGCTTTATATAAAGGTTAAGTGCACATCCAGAAAACATCCCAACCCAGTGCTGCCCAAGCAGCATTAACCCATTAACCCATATGTTCGACACCAATCCACAAAGTCCTCCTTCATCTCATAAAACAGACACACAATGATGCCTTTTGCAGGAGAAAAGCCAAGCCAGTAAACGTGTAAGCATCTCAGCGCTGGCAGGGGTCTCCACATGGGTGCTCCAGCTCCCAGGGATGCACGCAGCTTCTCCTCAGGGATATCTTATAGGAAGTGAGCCTTGCCAGCTAAAGCAGGGAACTGGGTAAGGCAGCTGCACCCTAGTCCAACCCTCAGAAGGCAAGAGACCTGAGAACTAGAAAGGTGCCCTTTAATTAACCCCACATGTGTTTATTGGCCAGGTTGGTACAATAAACTAACTACCTCACCAGTAATCCACTTTTTTGTGGCCTCTTTTACATGTGTGGTATCATTCAAACCAGTTTTAGTTTGAGAAAGGGGTTCATCTCATTTCTGTAGAGTGACCACATAAAGCACCATCTGAACATGCTATTAATGGGATAAACTAAAGAATTAGAATCACTTCTATTTCTACTATTTGGTCCAGAATGTTGAGCATCATCCAATTATATGCTTTTAGAGCCCTCTGTAAACTTTAGCACTGCATAATTGGAAGTTAGTGTGCCTGTTCTTTCTTACATCCTATGTGGGTCTCTTGTAGGAACCCTGGTGGTATAGCAGTTACGCATTGGGCTGCGATCTGAGGGGTCAGCATTTCAAAACTACCAGCAGGTCCAATGGAAAAACACTGGGCTTTCTATTCCTATAAACAGTTACAGTCTCAGAAAGCCACAGGAGGGGTGTGTGTGTGTGTGTCACAATGAGTTAGCACTGGCTTAATGGCAGCAAGTATATGGGTCTCTTAAAGTCATGAGGATTCAAGTGATAAGAGAATTTGGACTTGGTATAACGTTGTATTAGACTTTCGTTTATCTTCTAGATCTAGAAAATCTGCGCATGCTTGTTGCAGGCAATTGTCTCTTTGTTAACTAGAAATAAAAACAATAACTAAAAGTTTAAGAGGGGTGGGTTTAAATTTTACCTAGCAGTGAGAAGGGGCTGTCTAATTTGGCCTGTTCAACAAAGAAGTGAGTTTTCTCAACAAATGATTGAGCTTCTAATCCCTGAGAAAGCTTAAGCAGGAAGCATCGTTAATGGAGTTGTGAAGAACATTCTACACTACAATATGGAAATGCATGACTTATAAGGTCCCTTCTACTTCTAAAATTTGACGATTGTAAGAAATGAACAGAAAAAAAAAAACATATGCACTTTCAAATGGTATATTTTACCTTCTTTAAAAAAAAAGAAAAGCAACCTCCTTTCCAAACTGATGTTCCTAAGGCTGTCACATTGATTGTCCCCTAAAGAAGAGTAAACACCGAACAACCCAGCCTTCACTTCTCCCTTCTAAGGCATCCTTTCAGAGACAGAGCCGTGGAGCAGGTGAATGGTGGGGGAATAACAGAGTTCATAAACCTCACAGCACTGCCAGCACCATCAATCCACCAACAAGTGCATATTGAGGAGCTATTGCATCGCAGGCATTGCAGGCGCTAAGGAATGTATGAACACTGGCTCCAATGCCCTTGGACAATAAGACATAAAATTAAATGCTTACAAATAAATAAAAGAGGCTGCAAATGCAGAGGCTGTCATCTAACTGCCGGGGATGAAGTCCAACCTGCATGCTTCATTTGGCCAACTCACTGGTTCTGAAATGTTGAAGTAAGAATGCCATTAGGCAAGCTATGCGCCTTCCCTTTCACCGTGCTACCGCTCCTCGGCTTCTCCGCTCTGGCCCTGGGCTCAGATCCACATTACATACCTGGCCTCTACAGGCCCACTGGCATTTTTGACACACTGATAAACACTATAAAGTATCAGGAGTAGTAATAACAGAAGATGTGTACTTTACTTTTAAAGAAATGTCACCCACAACAAACGCTAGGGAGGTTCCAAGGAGAAAGAGGCCTTGTGTGGGTTTAGCTCCTGAGACTTGATACAGAAGCAAAAAAAAATCTCTTTTTGCAGACCACAAAAGACTTACGCAGGAAGCCGGAGAGAGGCCATGGCAGACACGGGAAATAGAAGTATAGGACCCTGGTGGGGGACAGAAAGCATCCTCAGGAAGACATGCTGAGAAGAGCGGGGAGCAGAAGGAAAGGCTCCGGGGTGAGGAGGAAGAGTTGGTCAAATTGTAGAAATGTCTGCAAACCAAGTTATTTTCATCAGAAATCTTGGATAAAAGGGACAGTAACCCCTATAAAAGTTGTTTTATCAAGAAGAAATGCGTCGCTCACCCCTCCGTTGAGAAGGGATGGAAGTCCATTCAATTATACTGGGGTCCAAGGACGTGCACGTGCCATCAGCTCCCTCCTTCTCCTTTCCTTCGAATGCGGTCAGTCTTCCCAGCTTCTCCTTTCCTGGTTCTGTTGGTCTTTGCCTCTCTGATTGCAGGTGGGACACCAATATGGAGTCAGAGGCCTCTGCCTTCGGAAGACTTCAATTGTCCAGCGTGAACCACCTAGCCCAGGGGAAGAAACTCTCCACGTGTTCACTGATGGGCTCCAGGGAAGGGCTCAGGCCAGGGAAACGCAATGCTGGGCCATCGTGGTCAGAGGAAAGCAATCCTACTCACAACACAGCACGGGTCTGAAGCTGGCCCGCTCAGGGGCTATTCAGCCTATGAAACGTCACTAAAATCACAGGATTGACTATCTCACTCACAAAGTTTTCGGGGTGAATCGGAGGAAAAGTTCAGTGAGTAGCAGGTGAGCAGCAACAGGACTCAGGCATCGTCTAGGGACGACGACCAAAAGCAGACTGGTGCATGTGTGGACTCCCAATTCAGAAGATTTTGTTTTTAAAGCACAGACTGAAATGAAGAAAGGTGATGGAAAAAGAACTGCTGTGAGAAATATTTAGTAAGAAGATGAACAGAATATGAGTGTAGATTGGATATGGGAAGAGAAGATGTATTCAATTCAAATTCATTAGGTATGAATTCTGTTTTACATAATGATCTGGAGGCTGGTGAATCAGGCATACAAGATGTCTGTCATCAGTGAGCTTATATAGTTCTCTGGATTATACAGGAGATAAGTATATAAACTGATAAATGAATAAAATAATTTCAGTTCCCAATATATGCTCTGCAGAAAATATATAAAAGCTCACTGTCATCAAGTCAATTCTCACTCATAGCGACCCTATAGGGAAGGGCAGACCTGGGCTGCTAACCACAACATCAGCAGTTCAAAACCACCAGCTGCCCCATGGGCGGGAGTTGAAGGGGGGAGAGAAGTGTGTATACATATAGACACACAGCTATACTTCGATGGAGAGGGTGTTCAGAAAGTCCAACGTTTTGTACCTGAGTGGGGAAAATGGCAAGGTCATGAAGAGAAAATCAGCAATTAGTGGAAGATTTATTTTATACTTAATAAAGTTACTATTAAAGAGATTCATAAACTGTGATTTATATCCCCTGTACTTTGGGCGTGTTATTGGAAGGGACCAATACCTGAAGAAGGACACTATCCTTGGTAAAATAGAGGGTCAGAGGCAAAGAGGAAGACCCTCGATGAGATATATGCATATAGTGGCTGCAACACACGTTTAGGCAACTACAGAAGATTGCAGAGAAGAGCTGTTCCTGAAAAGGGAATACCCCTAAAGGACACCCCCCAAGAGAAGGGGAGAAAGGAAAACTAACATAAAAAATAAATCAAAATGAAAACTTTTAAAGAAAAAAATATTTCACAGAGGAATTCTCAGAAACTTCATAGAAAAATGAGTTCCTTTGGCCTCTGGCTTTTGCACATTTTGTACAAAATAAAAGGCATGATTCCCTCTTTCTTCTTCACATTCTTCTTTCTATTGGCTTTATTGGTAATTTACCAGGACAGAAAAACAAGGTTACCTAGGTATCTCTATATATTGCTATTTGAAAGTGTAAGTGTGCACATATTTTCTGGGGCACAAATGAAAATAAAACATATTGGTAGCCTTTATTTTGCTGGTTCATTGTAGAAATGTATTCTAAAGAAACCTACAGATATGAGGATAGTTACATCAAAAGTTATTAAATGCAGATTACCAATATCAGTTGAAAATATGAAATAACCTAGATGAACAACAATGGGGGTTGAATAAATTTAAAATGATGCTATAAACTGTATCATTAAATACTGAACACTTTAAAATGTTAAAATAGTTTAATGGGACAATAAACAAAGCAAAAATTTAGCCTACAAAATCCCAATTATCACAAAACTTCTCACAGGACAATTATCACAATTATCACAAAAGTAGAGGAAAACAAGGACATGGAAATAAAAAGGAGAAATGGAAGTTTTAAAGCTAAATGTATAAATAGCTATATTTTGGTGATGATGAAAACTATGTGCAGTTTTTCTTTCCTACTTTGCCAAATGTCCCAAATTTCAGGCGGTGGGGGTAGACTGCTAAGTAATAGTTTAATAAGTTTAAATTAATCCTATCAGATCATTCACATGAAGTTGTTCAGAATATTGACTTCAGTTTATTTGTCCTTATTTATTGAATGCCCAGAAAGGGGCTTGGTAAGGCACAGCCCATGGGTGAAATCAGGCCCACTATTTATTTCTGTATGGTTTTCAGGCTAAAAATAGCTCTTATGGTTTTTAAATGATTAAAGAAAATGAAAATAAAAACTAAAACAAGATTTTTGAGACCTATGAAACTTGTCTGAAATTCGAGTTCCAGTGTCCACAGATCCCAAGCGCAGCCACACTTGGTCATTCACATGTTGTCGAGGACTGGCCAAGTTGTGCAGTTGCAACAGAAACAACCTGCTCAGTAATTTCACAAAGGTCAAAATATTGCTATCTTTTACACGCAAAAGAAAATGGTTTTTGCCTCCTGGTTTAGAACATTGTCCTATGCATAGTACGCGATTTAAAGATAATTTCTAAATAGTGAGTCAAAATGATTCGATAGTATTCTGGGTTGCCAGCAGAGGGGCCACTGTGGAAGCGATGACAGTTCAGTTACAGTTTGGGGTCACAGCAACCATCAGCACCATGGGTAAGTTGCCTGCACCATGGTGTTTTGGATGCAATAAAGGAAAGCCCTTGATTATATCCCTACAGTGGCCTTGAAAATGTGCTCTCTCGCTGAATTACACACACACACACACACTCACTCACTTATTTCAGAGCTCGAGGTCCAGTTTCAAAAAGGAAATAGGCAATATAAAAGTAATGCCGGAACTAAAATATTCCCTAAAACCATAGGTTCAACACCTTAGGGTTGAAGCCAACCTGCTAGTAGTCTGGTTGTAGCCAGGTTGAAGCCAACCTGCTAGTAGTCTTGGGTAGTAGCCCAAGTGGTCAATGCACGAGGCTCCTCAATGAATACATGGATGGAGATGCCAGGCCGCACAGAGGCAGCTCAGAAGAGAAGCCTGGTAATCTAGTTCACTAAAACTCTGGAGAACAGATCTTCGCTCTGACACACGGGGTTGGCTGGCAGGAGTCAAGAGTTCACTCCACGGCAACTGGGTGGGGGGAATCACTGGAGTCTAAAAATGTGCCTCGTGCACCATGTCTGCTCCTGAAATCATCTGTGTTTGTAACGTTGTGTTTCACATGGGTTCTTTCATCCTATCAGGTAGCTCTTGCTATTGTGTTCCTGGGAATGTCCCCAAATCTCTACAGTCTTCCTGCATCAAACTGAAGGAAGGGTACAAAGGATCTATCCGAGAGGCCAGAGAGAGTCTGGGTGTCACTGGATGCTTCTGTTTTTCGTGCTGAAATAGGGCAGATACAAGGAAAGGCATGTGAAAATTATCCAGAACCTTCTGCACCTGCCTCCGCGGCTGTCTGCGATAGCATTGCCCCACCTCCATCGGGCCACGTCTGAGTTATTTTTCACAGATAACAGGAGAATTGAAAAATAAATGGCAGAAAATGTAATTGTGGGGGCTAACCTTGAACACAATACTAGAGACAGAAATTAATCAGATGGCTTCGTGTACTAAACCAAAAATTAAATAAAAGAAGACAAAATGCGTTTATATTCTAATAGTTTTCCTTTTTAATTGGCGACTTCAAGGTCTCTGAGGCTGGCCCCTGAAATAACATATCATCTTAATTAGTTTCCAGATTACTGAAATATTTTAAAGAATGTGCTCAGAGTTTATTTTCCTTTGAGTGAAAAACACTTTAATATAATATGACACAACCCACTTTAGAACTTTTAAAAACATAGATGACTTATAATCAATGTTGCATTTTGGTGATTCGGAATGAAACTTTGTTTCAAAGCTAGCCATGTGCCCTTTGGATATGAGGATATTTTTGCCACGCTCACTTGACAAAAGTTCCCCAGAGATCATTGGTATTTCAAGAAACACATTTGGTGCCCTCAAAGCTGTGTTTGAATGTCCTCGTTTGCAGCATTGTCTCAGCACTTTGGCCTCTGCTTTGGATGCTCAGAAGGAAAAAAAGAAAAAGAAACAATCAGTTTCTATTCTTTCCCTTATTTCTTCCGACAGTAGTTTGCCAAGATCACAAAAGATTATTTTTTGTTCCCCTTGGTTTAGACTGTTGCCTGACAACTTCTTTTTGTATCAGTGAGTTTTCCATTCAACTAATCAGGGAACTTTTGAAATGACTCTGATTATCTCACTCACCCAAGGGAGATCTGGGTTGTCCAAAGAATTCAAAAGGACAACATCTCCATTTTCATGACAGAAAGGCAATCATTTCTCTTCCAATACTTGCACCACAAGAAAGACTCATGCAAAACATCTACTTTGGGAAGCAGGAACGGGGTCATAAAAACTCCTGAGAGACCACATACAGTGCAATCATTGTTCTCCCCCCATTCAAGGCAAAGAATGGTGTAGGAAATCAAAGACAAAAGGAGATAGACTCCAGTCTAACCTCAGCCTCCAGGACCCAGAGATCAGAACAACTAGATGGTGCCCAGCTAACATGACGCAGGTTTGAAAAGAATCACTCGAGAGTCCCAGACAGCGTGGGAGCAAAATGTGGAACAATACTCAGAATCACAGAAAAAGAGCAGGCTCACTGGTCTGACAGAAACGGATACAGCCCTCAAGACCATGGACATTAGATAGCCTTCAATCCTGGAGAGAACTCACTCCCTTGGCTCAACTTTCAGCCAAACAATAGGCAGGCCTCGCAGGTGAACAATCACACAAGGGAGTCCATGAGCCTTCCTAGATCAGAAGGACATAAAGCTCAGAAGGCAGGCATGAAGAGGAGGGAGAAGGACGGAGGGGAACAGATGCGCTGGCAAGAGTACGATTCCATCGTAAGGATTACAATCAATGTCACAAAGCAAACTGTGTACCAATCGTGGTATGGCGAACTAGTTTGCTTTGTAAGCTTTCACCCAAATAGCACAAAAGAAAGATCTGAATTTTCAAAAGTTCAAGCTAAGTAACAAACACAGTCATCAGTGAAGTCACATGAACCTTCTCACTGACGTGATTGGGACACCACATTAATTCTCACTGATGTGACTGGGACGCCAAGGAATTCATTGGCTGGATAAGCTGTCACCTGGAGTTCACGTTGCCCCACAGAATCATGAGAGTCAGAGGAGTGAACGCTACAGCCCAGTGTGGTCCGATCTGACAGCGGCTGAATCATCTGCAAACGTCCATGGCCTATGAGCATTTATTTGTGGAAATACAGTGGTGACTGACTGTGGCCATTAGCCCTTTCCTGTTGTGATCTTCCTCTTTTCATTTTGTGTGCGATTAATTTGTGACTGAGATTTATTAACCCGAGGGAGGCTGAGCTGATGAGACGCGTGCTGATAGGCTGCATAGAACACCCATCAAGTCAAAGAGAAAAGATGAAGGATTGAAATGATAATGTCGCAGTGCTCACTCGTTGCTGTGGTAATTGAAGCGCCTTGTGTTGTGCTGTGATGGGTAGAAATAAACTATGTACAAATTGATCTACATCATACTTCTGAAGAAAAAGGATGGTGAGAGGCAGCCCCTCTCTATGCTGTGCTGAGGAAGTCTCCCGACTCCTTTTTGACATTGATATTGAAGCAAAGCAAAAATGAAACCCATTCAGAATAAGCTCCAGAAGTGAAGCCAACTCTAAATTATCCCTGGAAATAGGTGAGAGGCTTAGCATAGATAATTGAAATATGAGCATAATGTAAAAAATAAACCTTCGTTTTCTCTGTTAGGCAAAACCACAACTCCATATAATTTCTTTTTAACAGAAACGAAATAAAGTAGCAAAATGGATTTAATTTTTTAACCTGCCCAACTTTCCCTCTGATGGAGATTCTAATTATCAGTTAAATGCCTTAAAAATGTACTTACCAGAGTAGAATAAGGAGTTAGCAAAGCGAGGGCTATGGCCTTCAGGAAACATAAGAATAAGGTTTCCACAAGGGCAGGGGGCTTGGGCTCCTGGGTGTGTCCCAAGTGCCTGGAGGGAAGGGATCACAGGGCAAGTGCTTGTGTTGAATGAACCAAGGGCAAAGCCAGTTCTTTCCTCTAGAAGTGACTCGTTGGCCTGAGTAAGGTCACAAATATTTCTCCATCTTGGAAATCATTTGATAGTGCCCCAACTGATAGACAGCATCACAGAAGTGGTGCTGGAAGGTAGTCCGTCAGAGCGTGGTGTTGGATAAGGGTCCTATTCGTAAATCTTGTGGGCGCATATTGCCCTCTAAGGCAGTGTCCCTAGAGACCAGATGTTCCCTCCACTAGCACCCCAGGATGCAGAGATTTTAGAGACAAGGGATGGATCCCCTTCCTTTAATGCCAAGGATGATATCCTGGGGCTGTTCAGGACTATCACACTTTTTAAAAAGGTGGTTTCAGTGAAAATTCACACAGGAAATTAAGTCCTTTCATAATGTCTACACATAACGTTCAGTGACAATGGTTAAGATGTTTATACTTCTGTATTCACATGATTTCCTTTCTGGTTGTTCTGTTTCCATTCATCTAACTGTCCTGTCCCTCTTACTTTCTCATCTTTTGTCTAAGGTAAGTGGTTCCCATTTGGTTTCATTTAGATGATTATGTGGTGGTGCACAACGGGCATTACACAGTTGATGTATCAGTCACAGGTGATATTGCTTCTGAATCAATCTGTCCTTTGGTTGATAGTTGACCCCCACTAGTGGTTTGGATTCCAGGTTTAAAGAGCATCTCAGGTGATAGTCTCAGAGATTCCTCTAGTCTCTACTAGGCTATTAACTCCAGATTTCTTTTTTTTTTCTTTTTAGGAATTTGAGTTTTGTTTATGTTCCCCCCATGTTGTCTGGGGCCATCTACTGTGTCCCTGGTCAAAATGGTAGGCAGTCGTAGCTGGGCACCATATACTACTTGTCTCAAGGTAAGTCGGCTATGATTTGAATAGATGATTAGTTCTGTACATATATTTCTCCTTTGAATGTTCGTGTCCCTTCGTTCTCTTTTGCTCTGGACGAATAGAGACCTGTAGTGGTATCTTAGATGGTGGTTCACAAGAGTTTAGGACCTCAAACACTGTTTACCAAACTAGGATTGTCCAGATTTTGTGACTGTTGACTGACACTATGATCCTAATCCTCAAACCAAGTAAACCAATCCCATGAGAAGTTTGGTTATATCTAGGGAAATATTGAAGTTGTCAAGGATTTCATCTTGCTTGAATCTGCAATCAAGGCTCAACAAAGCAGCAGTCATAGAAGGATGTATTGCATTGGCTGCCAAAGTGTTGAAGAGTAAAGCTGTCACTTTGAGGGCTAAGGTGGGCCTGACCCAAGCCATGGTATTTTCAATACCTCAAATGCATGTGAAACTTGGAGTCTGGCAGACCGAAGAAGAATCTCTGTATTTGGGTGCAGGTGCTGGTAAAGAATATTGGAAGTATCATAGACAGCCAGAAAAAGAAACCAATCTGTCTTGCAAGGACAGCCAGACAGCTCCTTAGAAGTGAAGATGTCAAGACTTTATGTCATGGACTCTGAATGTGTTATCAGGAGGGACACGTGACTGCAGAAACTTGGAAAAGCAAGAGGGCATCGAGAAAGAGGCAGGCTCGCAACAAGATGGACTGACATGGTGGTTGCCCCAGTGACTCCAATATTAGCCAAAAGAGAGAGGAGGACTCCGGAGCGGCCGGTCCTTCCTTCTGCTGTACACAAGGTCCTGATGAGTCAGCTCTGACCGAATGGCACCCAACAGGAAGTGCCTGTCGCTGTGCCTCTAAGTCTTTTACTTTATAGATGACCATATAAGCAGCTCACACAAACATAGATGTGCACAAATGCCACCAGATACAGTTATACAAATATAAGCACATCCATATATTTACATGTGCTTTCCTGTACACCCTGGTGGGGTAAGTGGTTATCCCACCACTTTGCGTTGTGATCCACATGGTCGGCAGTTTGAAATCACCAGAAGCTCTGAGGGAAAAAGACTGGGCTTTCTACTCCCCGTAAAGAGTTACAGTCTCAAAAACCAACAGGGGGGTCGCTGTGAGTCAGTCTTGCTTCAATGACAATGAGTCTACATCCATAGGCTACCATAAAACGATTTCTTTAGTCAATTCAAACAGTCGCATTGACCATAGAGGGTCGTCACATGGTCTTCTCCCATAGTGAACATCACCGCTTCTCTACTCTGTGTAATTTGCCCTCTTCCCGCAGGTATAATAGGTATAAACCAGCCAAACACCATGACTTGAGGTTGGGGGGGGGTGGGGGTGAAAAAAGTCACAAAAGGGAAAATTGCAGATTTCTAGGAAAGGATCATAGTCTATCTTGGTATATAGTGCCCCAGGCTTGGCAGAGGTGAAGTGGAAGGAGATCTCTGCTTGTCCCCTGGGCGTGCTTCCCTTCCACTTCAGACTGCCCTCCAAATAACCTTGATCACAAGCCAGGAGTCACTCTCCCCAGCGTGTGTCCACTTTCAATGCCACAGGGAAAACTCCACGCTTTAGCCTAAGAGCCCAGAGCGCTCTGCACATTGCAGACATGAAGCCTTTCCTGCCACCCAGGGCCCTCTGTCTGGGCATGCTCTGTGGCCAGGCAGCCCTGGTGACAAGAGAGGAGAGCGGACACCCTCTGCAGCCTCATTCTCTGAATGAACTCAGTTTCCGACTTCCCCAGACTCTAGGAGCTACGACTGACAGACCGAGGAATGGCCCAGGGCTGGTTCCAGGCATTTATGAGTTGGGGCACCGTGGACAAGTCGCTGAATTATGAGGCTCCCTTCTGTTCATGTGTTAAATGGGGGAAGGGCAAAACAGTAATTACCTCAAAAGGCTGCTGTGCTGATTTGACAATGAGCACGATAGGCTGCGTGTGAAATATTTAACACATAGATACCTTAACCTGGATGAGTGTTGAAAACCTGATGCTCAGTGAAAGAAGCCAGGCATAAACAGTGGCAGGTTATGGGATTCCACTCATAGAACCATATAAAGAAATCCATGGAGACAAGAGGTAGACTGCTATATGTTTAAGGCTACAGGAGCTGTGGGGGTGCTCGGCAGTCAGCTCTCATACAGATGACAACTCGACATGACAGTCCCACTCTGGGGTTGCTACGATGTTCAATCACCTTCATGGCACTAGGTAAGGCTGAGTGGGGAAGAAGGGATACAAAAGCGTAAAGGGCACCAGTTTCCTTCTGAGGTGATGGAAAGGATTCCAAATTGGCTGTGATGATGGTGGCATATATCTATGACTATACTGAAAATCACTGAATTGTACCTTCAAAGGGATGAATTACATGGTATGTAAATTATATCTCCATACAGCCATGTTCCAAAAAAGATATAAATCACAATGCTGGGAAAATACTCAGTACATGAAAATTGTAAACCATCGTCATGTACGAACTCATTCAACAGGTATTTATTAATCATCTGCCATAAACAAGGTTCTAGTCCTTTCCTTGATTTCATTATGTGTGTATCCATTTTGTGTTTTAAGCGTTTACATAGGTGTGAAATATGCAAAAGTTTTAATATTGCAGAAACAATGCCTACAAATGTCACTGAAAACAATAATTCAATAATTTTGATGACTAAAATGTTGCAAGTTTTGTTTTGCTCTTAAACAGAGAAATAGCCACTGAAGCCATGCCACCATCATCTTAAGAAAAATCAACAACAACAACAGTCTTTATTTATTCAGGCCTAGAGCTGATTTATTTATGGTCAAGTTAGGACATTTTTCAAATGAGAAATGCATAATTTGGTGGCAGCAAAGCAGCTCTTCGTTTCTTCGGATTTGAGCATTTCAGATGGAGGAATCATAGAAATGAGATTACACGTTGACTGGTGTAAGCCCCAAATCAAACCACCAAGAAAAAATCTCAAAAGCCACTTTTGAATCCCAGAAGACACCCGACGGCTCAAAAGATATCCACCAACCATTCTAAGAAGCTCTATAAACAGCCATTGTCCCTGTTGCCTTCCTCACGATTTTCCTAAAATAATAACACTCTTCCTCCTCTTACCCTTGTTGTCACCTTTCACCAACCTCATTTCTGTTGCCCATTCAAGACCACGGATAAAAGGGAAAAGAGTATATGTAAAACCCCAAGTGTATACGCACGAGAAGCAAATGGTCAGACGCAATGTCCAAATAGAAAATTCTTTTACAGAAAACCAAAACCTTTGGATCGGCTTTGGCCACAACCAAGATTCCACTGGAGTGGGGTGATGCCAAGCCAGCATGTGTGCCTGCACCCTCACCCTCATTGTGGCCACGGGCACAAAGGGGAACAAAGAAACAAAGGAAAGGAGCCCGGGAGCCAGCAGTCTGACTCTTCCCTGTGAATTCTAACCTTTTTGTTTTTGATTTCACATCAGGTGGATGGCTCACCTTTCTCATGATTTTGTGAAATCAGGGTAGGAGGGAGGGCATTGACTGCACCTGGAGCCCCCCGCCCGTTTCCCCCAGCAAGTCTGTGATAGCGAGGCTGCCGCCCAGGTTGGACAAAGAAACTGGGTTGGTGCAGAGTTTTTTTATTTTAGCACAAGGTTCCCCTACTGGGCTCACTTTCCCCATAATTACCATCATCATACCATCCCTGCTGTTTTTGAAACCACCAAAAACCATTGGGGAAAAGGGAGCATTTTACCCTAAAAAATAAAGCATCCTGGGAAATATTTCTTTCTTGTGGACATCTTCAGGATCCTCTCAGAAACAATCCTCAAACCAAATGAAAGACATTGTCAAGCTGGAAAGAGGAGATGGTTACTGATGGTGGATCACCAACTATTCAGGAAGATCACATGCCTCACTTCTTGAGGGCAAAGGGAACTTGCCCCGCCATGATGCTGTGATAGCCAGTTGAGCTAAAATGTTAAAACCCTCGTACAAGAACAATGGTGGTTTGTGTTTATTGGCAATCCAAGCCACTGTCTACAAAGACCCAGTAGCAGGACCCTTTGGCCTAGATGAGTTTCCCTTCTGGTGGGACTCTGGTGTTTTTGATGAGTTGCATTTCCTGTGTGGTGAGCCTAGGAGGATTGGTAGATGCCTTTACTTCCTGGGAGGAGCTAGGTTCCATTTCTGGCCCATGCACTTCATGTACAGCCCCCACCCATCTGGCTGTGGAGGCTTATAGATTCCCCTGCTGCCGAATGAACAGGCTTCCTTGAAGATTCCAGAGTGAGTCTGACTAAGAAAAATGGCTCAAAGCTAGTCAACAAAACCCCTCTAGATGACAAGACTCTTGTGCATGGGGCTTGGGTGAGCTGGGGACTGACTTGCCAGCAGCTAACACTACTGCTGTCCACTGTTAGTAGCGGTCCACTACTAACCCAACAGGTTGTAGGTTCTAACCCAGCAGCCACTCCCTGGGAAAGAGATGTGGCAGTCCGCTTCTGTAAAGATTTACAGCCCAAGTAACCCTATGGGGTGGCTGCTTGGTCCTAGAGGGTTCGCTCTGAATGGGCTCGACGGCAGTGAGCTCAGTCCACGTACTGGTCACCTTCCCCAAACTACTTACCTGAGTGCACCGCAGTCAGACCCCCTTGGCATGTTCTAGCCTTCTGGTTGCTAGCTCACTCACTGGATAATAAGTTTCTTGAGGAAAGTGATGGCTTACTATCAAGTTTTTCTTATCATTGTTGTACTAATCCCCCCCTTCTGACCTCGTGCCTCGCACAGTGCCCAAAACATAATACGGCTTCCGAACTTGTTTAACAAGTGGATTACCATCAGCATTGCTAAATGTGTGCTCAGCACTGTTTTTTGAGATCCGTCTAAGGCCAAGTCAAGCAACTGCTCATGAAATGCCAACCCTTAAAACCATTAAGAATATTTCATTGATGGAATCTTCCCGATGCTGTCCCTTTAAGGTGGGTTTTGATGGTTGCTGGGAAAGGGAAAAGTTTCTTGCACTCAATTTCAGCCGGCATTTCCTACGGCCTTGGGAGCTAAAATACAGGTAAAGGATCCCATCCATCTCCCCTCAAATAGCACCTGCCCACTACAACCTGCTTGGCTCCCAAGTTAGGTCCAGGGCACCCAGTGAGCCCTGATGAGGCCGATGGATGTGCAGACACACACACTCACTGTTCGCTTACAATCAATGCCTGGCCACAGGGTTGGGATGGATGGAGCACCCGCTAGGGTCGCCTGCCAGTGGCTGGCCACAAGCTGTCTCTCATGCACACTTTCACATGCCTCATTCTCTACTTTCTGCGAAGGATATGTATTGACTGTGTGGAAACACTGCGGTGAGCTGTAAATGATGCATTGAATGAAAAATCCTTGCCGGTGCTCCACGAGCGAGCACAAGGGAGTACAATCATAGCTGGGCAGCGATGGGTGTTGGAACACCTCTGCCCAATCCCCCGGCAAGACCGATGGGCCCATTTGAAATATTTCAAAAACAGGGAGAAAAATACTATCAGCTAGTATGTTAATCATAGTCCTTATTTGGGGTTCCACCTGTCCGACACAGGCAAATCTTTATTTTTAAAACTCGGTTACTCTTTTGTCTCAACTCCCCAAATCCTGTTTCCCCAGAGAAAATGCACAAAGAGATGATTCTGCAGGCCTCTGGAGTTATTAGTACTGGACCTGTATTTGGGGTAATAAGAAAAAAATTTTCTTCCAGTTTTATGTTTCTATTTCTCTCATAAAAATTTGGAGCAAAATAAAAGGACTTGGCCTTTTCCAGTGGCATAGTGGGTTGTACCTTAGGCTGCCACCTGCAAGGTCAGTAGTTCAAACCCACCAACAGCTTCACTGGAGAAAGACGAGGCTTTCTGGTCTCATAAAGATTGGCAGTCTGGGAAATCCACAGGGACCGTTCTCCCCTGTCCTAGGAGGTGGCTATGAGTTGGAGCAGACTCCCTGACAGTGCATTTGGGGTTTGAGGAATCTCATGGAGAAGTACCAGTTTTTTGAATCTCACAGTAAAATGGAAGCATCGGACCCTGTTGTCAACTGCCATGGTGACCCTTGTGTGTCCGAATAAATCCACCCCATGATACTCAAATGGCTGGAATCTTAGAGAATTAGATCACCAGGCCTTTCTTCCATGATGCAGCTGGATGGATGGGAACCACCAGCATCCAAGCTAATAGCCAAGATCAGGGACAGTGGCTAGAAACAAGACCTGAGGAATCACACCTCAGAAAGCCTGGTTGGGGTGAGGCTAGACACTCTAGGCAGGGCCCACTGTTCCTGTGGTGTCACTGGTTCTGACCGAGAAGGAGTGTGTCCTGCCTCCATATCCTCTGGGACAGCCACACACAACACACGGGCATGTCCTGTTGGAGCCTGGCCTCTGCCCACCAGCTGATAAGTTGAGTGGTGATGCTTGTGGTCCAAATGTCCTGCAGCCCCAGGCTAGAGTCCATGACCCTTCAGCTGTGCACCCAGGCTCAGGACAGCGGGTCCTGAGATAAACAGGCAGCGGGTGCCCATACCAAGCATCCGATGGAGCAGACTTTTCCCAGAGAGCTAACCACAAGTCACATGCGTACAAGGTACCTTGTGCCACATTACCCAAGGCCCTGACCATCCCAGAGACAGTATCTTCTGGGTGCTCTGATTCCAGCGACGCACTCCTCTAATTGTTTTTGTCACTTGCCGAACACACTGTGCACAAGATCAGATGGTTTGATTCATAAGGCTTTCACTTGCTGATTTTGCTAGATAGAATGCCAGGTCTTTCTCCACAGTACATTTGAGTCTGGAAGCTACATTGAAAGTTGTTCAGCCCTCATCGCCATCAATTTTAGATCACTTGTTGTTCCCTGGTCCCTGGGGTTGTTGGTTCCCCCTTCTCCCACTGACCCCTCTCCCTGCTTTGGTCAAGGGCAATGTAGACAAGAGGAATTACCAAAACCCAAATGAAGGGTGAACATAATAGTGGGACAAGAGGAAAGTAAAAGTAAAGAACTAGGAGGCAAAGGACACTTATAGAGGTCTAAATACAGGCATGTACATAGGTAAATATATTTATATATAATGAACGATAGGGACATAGATCTATGTACATATATTTATACGTTAAGTATTAAGGCAGCAGATTAACATTGGGCCTCTACTCAAGTACTCCCTCAATTCAAGAACACATTGTTCTAATAACCCGGCATTCCATTCCATTCCATAATGCTCACCTTCCTGACATGATCACTGAAGACAAAGTGGGTGCATAAGCAAATATGGTGAAGAAAGCTGATGGTGCCTGGCTATCAAAAGATACAGCATCTGAGGTGAAGATAAACAAGCAGCCATCTAGCTGACAACCAAAAAAGTCCACATGGAAGTAGCACACCAGCCTGTATGATCATGAGGTGTCGATTGAATCAGGTATCAGGCATCAAAGACACAGAACAAATTGATGTGAATGAGGGGGAGTGCAGAGTGGAGACCCAAGTCCATCTGTAGACAATTGGACATCCCCTGACAGAAGAGATGAGCCAGTCAGGGTACAGTATAGCACCGATGAAACATACAACTTTCTTTTAGTTCTTTAATGCTTCCTCTCACCAGCCCCGCACCCCCATCACTATCATGATGCCAATTCTAACTTACAAATCCTGCTAGACCAGAGCATGTACAGTGGTACAGAAAAGAGCTGGAAACACAGGGAATCCAGGCCAGATAAACCCCTCAGGACCAATAATGAGAGGAGTGATATCAGGAGGGCTAGGGGAAGGGAGGGGGAGAAAAGAGGATGCATCACAACGATGGACACATAGCCCCCTCCCAGGGAACAGAAAAGTGGGTGAAGGGAGACAGTAGTCAGCGTAAGACATGAAAAAATTACAGTTTATAAATTGTCAGGGTTTCATGAGGGAGTGAGGGTGGGAGAGGGGGAAATGAGCTGATATCGAGGGTTCAAATAGAAAGAAAATGTTTTGAAAATGATGGCAACCTATGTACAAATGTGCTTGATGCAATGGATATATAGATGGGTTGTGATAAGAGCTGTAAGAGCCCCCAATAAAATGATTTTTAAAAAGCCTCCACTGATGGATGAATGGTGGCTGTTCACGATGTGCCCTGGCTGGGACTCAAACCAACCACCCCTAAGGGAGGTGAGGATTCTCCCACCAGCAGAACTACCATTGCTCCTTTGCTCATCTAGCCAATGCTGGCACCGTGCTTTCCTTAACAGCTTTCCCTTTGCCGAGTATCTTAATTAAGGTACAGATGTCCGCGATGACTGAGTACCACTGGTGGTCAGTCCTGCAAGTACTTTTTGTTTGCTTGCTTATTTGTTTTTGTTTGTTGGCCTGATCTGATCACAAAGAGCACACTGCAAAGTGAAGACAGAAATATAGCAGCTCTCTGGTAGCGAAAGACTTGCTCGATTTGATGGGGAAACAAAAATGAGTCGCTGATGGTTTGGTTCTTGGAAAAATGAAATCACTGTTCGACAGCACTTGGTGGTGTGTGCTTGTTATGTTGGCTCCGTAGGCACAGTGCGAGCTTTATAAATGGCCACTCATTTTTTTCTATTTATGTCTAGCTCTGACAGGTTTCTTGGTTGCTCCAAAGGGACACGCTTCATCCCCAGCCACCTGGAACACACCTGAGTCTTCTGAAAAGCCAGGTGTTTTTCAAGTTTCCCTCACTATCAAGCATTTCCCCGTCGAGGCAGGCTACCAGGAGGAGCCCCACATAGGAGGCCTGTGATTCTATTAATTCCAGACAATAGAGGGTATTTCTTTGCTCATTTGTATATTAGGCTATGTTCTCAAGAGAAGCAAAACCAGGGACGCTCGTGTGTATGTGTGTGCCTGGAAAGAGATGTATATCAAGAGATGCATCACACAGTTATACAAGTGGGTTATTGCAGTCTGGTTCAAGTCCATGGGTCAGATATAAGCTGGAGGCTTCTCCTGACCCTGGAAGCTGCAAGGGCCAATGAATAGGAAGCAGGAAAGTCACAGGCTGGTGGATGCAAAGCTGAATGAATCCAAGGTCAACTGAATAAATCTTCAAGTTCAGCAATCTGCTGATGGCTCCTGAAATTGGTAGATGATATAACAGGTCAATGAATCAGATGCAGGATCCAGATCCAGCCTCAGAAGTTGATTCGCCTCCATACACTGTCATTACACTAATGTAACCTTTCACAATCTTGTCAAGGCTCTGACCAGATTAAGGAAATCTACTCTCCCCACGACTGCTTGGCTGCTTCACAGAAGATCCCATCATAGCGTTGACTACACTATGTTAGATCACATCAGGGGAGAATCCTCGCCCAGCCAAGTGGGCATAAAACCTAAGCATCTTAATTGCCTAGCACTGAAGAGATTCTGTATAGAATTTGTGTATAACATATAAATGGAGGTTTCCCCAAAACTACATCTCTAGGAATATGCTGTATTGGTTTCCTGTAAACTCAATCTGCTCACATTTCATTTATTTTAAATTCTTACCTTTTTGTATCATTACTGTTTCATGTGGCTTACCCATATAAACAGTGCTCTGGGGTTTTAATAAATCCAATCTCCAATTAATAAAAGGATCCAATTCAGTAAATTCAGCACCTCCCTCATTAATGCTGTGTTAGACTAGAGAGGCATTGTCATCTCAGATCTTGTGGGCATTTTTGGTGTGTGCAAGATTTGATTTTGTTTTGTTTAAGATAGTCTTTCTCTTTTAAATGAATCATCTTGTGGTCACTTCTACTTTCCTCTTCTTTCTCCTATAAACTTGGCTCCAAAAATACTTTGCAGTGAGATATTTGGGGAGGCGAGATGCTGCTGTCACTTCTTCCCTAACCTTCTTTGCTGGGCAAATGTGCTTCTCTCTGGAACACTGCATTGGGTTTATGCAGACACCTGCTATATAAAACACTGCATCTGACTTCAGTGCTTCGCCCTAGTTTTACTCTTTCCTGGAGCCTTTTAAGGATCATTTGAATGTTCTCACTCTCAAATCCATCAATTTCTGTGTTGTAAGTACAAACCTGCTTTCACCGTCTCTGAGAAACTTTGCCAGATTTCCCTGTGAGAAATTCAGCCTCTCTCCCCAGCTCCGTTGTTGCCCTCACCACAGCCCTTCGGTTGCATGTCTCTTTGGCTTTCCATGCCGTTTGTTCCCCAGCCACCTCCATTCCACCAGGCAGGTAAAAGAAGAGGCTCCCCTGCCCCCATTACCACATTCTACCTTCCTAGCAGAGAATCACACAAAATCTGGAAGCAGCTCACCACACGTTCAGGCGAAGAGCAAAACTCATCATAAAATTTGCCCGTTTTCCCCATCGGGATGTTCATAAAAGTTTGAACCAAATGTTATATCCGGATCATATATAACCCAGTAGTTCCATGGTGGAGTCCTGGAATGTCAGCACTCTACAGGAGCGTAGGCAACATAGCTACTCCTGTTGTTGTCCTCGTTGTCAGGAGTGGCTGCATTGGTTCCCACTCATGATGACACTGGGTGCCACGGAGCAAAACACTGCCATCTCCATAACCACGCCTGTCCTTGTCGCAGCCACCGTGCCAGTCCCTTTCCCTGAGGGGCTTCCTCCCTCTCACGGACTCCATACTTGACCCAGCATGATGCCCTTCTCCAGAGGCTGGTCCCTTCTGTAAGGAGAGAGCTTGATAGAGGAGAGCCGAAATCACAGGCCCAAACTCAGACTTGAGTTGAGTTGATTCTGACGCAGAGCAAATCGTCAACAGGGAGTCTTTAACGATACCATTTTCATAACCCAGGAAAGGGAAGAAGAGGACCTGCATTGGCGAGGATGGCGTTGGGAAAAGGGAAAAGAAGGCGCGGCATCCAGACCCCGTCAGGAATTAGTGGATGTTACGGGTGTCTCTTGGGTTTCTGACTTCTGCAACTTGGAGAACAGGTGTTGCAGAAAGTTCCTGAGATAGAGCAATGTGGGTGATGGATGTGATTGATTTTGAATGTGCTTAAGGAGTTTGGGGCCCTAACTGACAATGGAACTGGTTAAGGTGTTCAAGAAGCGATGAGTCAGGCAAGCACTCAAGTCTTGTGCATAATAGCAGGAATCAGAGACCAAATTAAGGAAGAATTTATAGAGAATAAATAATAGAAGGATTTACATAGATAGAGGGTGAAGTTGATGAAGGAAAAAAAAGGTCAAGCAAAAGCCAATCCATCTCATTAGCAATAAGAAAAGTGAGTGTGTTTGTGTGTGGGTATGCGTGTGTGTTTTAACAGGGGGGAGACACAGAAATGCTTAATCCCCTGCACCACGGGGCCGGGGCCTCTTTTTAAGCCAGCACCTTGAGGCTAATTTGTTATGCAATGACACCTAGAATTAGCCTGCAAATGCAGCCAAGAGCAGACTCGGACCAAAGGACCCCGTCCCTGGGAGTCAGAATGTATCCTTCTGGGTGTCCTTACCTCAGTTGGTCCGTTCTTTTGGGTGACTGGCCCTTCGAGCAGTGTATTCTGGCCAGAAAGAGGCGCGCGTGGAAAAGCTGTGGAGGGTCAGGAGGAGAACGCAGTCTCTGAAGGGCGAGCACTGGGTCCAAATTCCTTCCTGTTTTCTCTCTCCTTACTTGTGTCCCCTTAGGCCACTTCCTTTTTCTCTCTGGTTTCTGTATCTTCATCTGGATTGTGGCTCGTAAGTCACACTGGCCGGGAGGGCTGCATGTGAACCGCTGCTGAAGTGCTTCTTGGCTCATGGGAGGCACTCGCCCTACATTAGTCTGAGAGCAAGGTAGACACCGTTGCTCCAGCATCACAGATACCTTTGATTAACCAAACAGATCCAAATGTGGCACTGCTATTTCTTTACATCCTCTCCCTCCAACTCCACGCTCTCGGTGGGGGCTGCATCTCCATCTCTCGAACCCTCCCCACTCTTCGGATGACACCACACCAACGTGGCACCCTCCAGAGATCCCACACATGTTCTCTCTTGAGGGTCTCTCTTTTACTGCCATCAGAGAGATTCCCATTCAGAGCGCCCCGCAGGACCGGTTAGCGACACCCCCATGGATTCTGAAACTGGAACTCTTGATGCAAGTAGCAAACTTTGTTTTTTCCCTCAGAGTGGGTAGTGGCTTTGAACGACTGGCCTTGGGGTGAGCCACCGAACAAGTAACCACTATGCCACTGGGGCTCTTTCCTGTAAGCTGAGGGGAATAAGAGGAAGTTTGTAGGGTGGGTGGGGTGAGGATTCCTCATCAAAGTCTTGTGAGGCTGGATGACACCTGACGGAAATTTTTCTGGCCTGTATGCATTTTTCAAGGTCTAACAATGTCTTCCTAAATAAACCCCCATGATTATGCTGCATCCCTCAAGAAAATCTATCAAGATTCCCCCTTTAGAAATTTAAAATCCAGTCACCGTACATTCTGAGCTGACCTCTCTGCTTTTAACTGGCTCAGCAGATCCCCTCAGAAGCCGCTGTTTTGATTGGACCATTTTTTTGTGGGTGGCGGGGAAGGCACCCCAACAAAACTTAGCCAAGCATCTTCCTGGAAGAACTCATCTGTGTCCACTCACCGATCAGAGGCATGTTTAAGCCTATGCATCATAGGAACTGAAATCCACCCAGGCGTGTGTAAATGGGAACCCAAATAGCAAAATATTTTTTTAGTAACCACATTGTGTGTGTGTTTACAGACAGACAGACAGACAGACAGAGAAACGAAAAGAGGAGGACACGAGAGATACTTACATCCATACTCTTACCTTGCCTGAACCCTCACCTTCATCAGTAGATCTCTGTGTCCATTCACTTCTATCACTCCAACCCTGCAGCCCCAAGACACAGTTCCCAAGATCCCCTCCTATTTTGTATGGAACAAGGAAAGTGGATCCACCCACCGTGATGCAATGTCCTTACAAATGTAGCCTGGCCCTGGCTTCATGTGCATGACTATGCAACCTCCATCCTAGACTTCATCCCCGACATCTTTAGCACAGTGGGTGACCAGGCCTGACACAAAGCCTGGTGGCATGAGAAGCAAGCACTCTGCTGCTAACCACCGGCTCTCGGGGAGAAAAGACCTGGTCAGCTGATCCCATAGAGATGGCGGGCTAGAGACCTTATGAGACAACTCTACTCTGTCATATGTAAGATCGCTGTGAGTGACAGCACACAGACCAGCAACCACCGCCACACACTGCTTGTAACAGGCAGAGACGCCCGGCTTCACAGGGAATTTGTCCCTGATACTTTGGCTCTGCCTGCGGCTGCCCAGTGAAAACTCCAGGAACCTCACGGCCGGCTCCCTCTCTTCCTTGGATGTCTGTCCTCCAGACCAAGGACGCACAGCCACCTCGCCTCCTGGTCACTCTCCAGCCATCCTGTTTCTCCCCTCCTCTACTCAACAGCTAGGATTTGGGCTCCATATGCCATGGCTCAGTCCTTTCCCCTGGCTCGGCTCTCTCTCCAAGTTCATCGCTCTCCAAGTCCTCCTTTCCTTTCTCCCACTGTCACCTGGCTTTGCGTCTCTGCCTGTTACAAGCAGTGTGTGGTGGTGGTTGCTGGTCTGTGTGCTGTCACTCACAGCGATCTTACATATGACAGAGTAGAGTTGTCTCATAAGGTCTCTAGCCCACCATCTCTATGGGATCAGCTGACCAGGGATCCTCAATGGATCCCTGTCTCTCTGGTTCTGCGGGAGCTCTCGTAACCCCCCTGCTGCTGGCAGCTCCCCATCTTATCTCCAGGGAATCGGCCACCCTTCAATACCCCGCGTCCCAACTCGCCAACTCCTAGTCTTATTCTTTTTATTCATGTGATAAAACATATGTCACATACTAGTTGCCATTTCAGCCATCTTTTGACCCATACAATTCAGCAACATTAATAACAGTCACCATGCCATGCGGCCATCACCACAATCTGTACCTGTGTCCGTCTTCACCAACTCAGTACTGGGTTCACAGCCCCCAGCCCCTGGGAGCCGCCATGACCTTTCTGTCCCTATGAAGTTTCTGTTTGGAGATCTGTTCTACAGGTGGTCTCATGAGACCTGTGCCCTCCTCTGACTTGGGATTCTCTGCTAAGTCACAACTCTGCATCCTGCTCCCTGGCACGTTCTGTGCCCCCTTCCCCACATGCTATTACGCTTCTACCTCTAGGTGGTGTGCTGACATCAATAAGAGCAGGTGGCACCAGCTGGAGTCGAAGCTGTCTGCTGCTGGGCTGCCATCTCACACACCTGAGACTCACTCACAAAAACCCCACACTATCGGCAGAAAGATCAGGACTATGCACTGGTGCCCACCTGAAAGACTGCGCCTCACAGCAAATTTACTGGAATAATTCCATAAGCTGTACCTCTCGTCCATTTGTCTTTGGAACCTCTTAGCTAGTTAACCTCTCTCAGCCTCACCATCCTCATCTGTGCGGATGAGAACAATACCTGCCTTCCATGGAGGCAGGGCAGTGTTAGTGATACAATGGACGCCAACACTGACTCTCTGGGAACGTGCAATAGATGCCAGTTAGTAGATGCCAGTTATGACTATTGCTGGGACCGCACTACATTCCCAGCATTGTCATACACCCCACACTCCTTGGATCTTCACGTGGGCCATTCCTACACTTGTGGTGAGCTCCACCTTCCCTCGGATGTTGTCCTGAACCCCCAAATCGGTATTTACCTCTTCCAAAAATATCCCATTACCCCCCAAATAAGCAACAAAAGAGGAAGATGCTTGACAAGATGGATCACCACAGTGGTTGCAACAATGGGCTCTGACATAATGATAATTGGAAGGATGATGCAAGACTGGGCAATGCTTCCTTCTGTTTGCATAGGGTCACTAAGAGTCCGAATCAACCTGCAGGAGCCGGTATCAGGCAGGGTTCTCTAGAGAAATGAAACCAGGACACTTATGATTAGATAGATCGATATAGCTAGAAACACAGTGAGAAGGAATGTAACAGCTAATTAATCCACACAGCAGTACAGAGAGTTCAGTTCAACTCACTTCCATGGAACAGTTAATATACTAGAAGTCCGTCAGCTCACGTGGGCTACCAGGTCCAAGGTCAAGGAAGCAGACAGCAGAGTGCTCCCTGGGGCAAGGAAAGCAGAGTCTGCCAATAGGCAGCAAGCAGGAGAGTGGGTCACCAACAGTCAGTAGCTCAGGAGCTTAGTGAAGAAGGCCCAGATGGAATATGAACTCAAGCAATGAAAGGCTACAGATTCCACCAGTCTCAAGCAATGTGTGCACCAGAAACACGGCAAAGCAGGTCTTGTAGGGGCCTCACGCTCTGGAGACCCTATCCATAGGTTGGCCTGGCCCACAGGTAGTATAGCTCACAGGTTGAGGCAGAGAACTAGCTACAGCCACAGCATGCACACTCCAGAATGTTCCAACCACCAGAGAGCAAGAGAGAAGGGGGCGGGCCTTGCAGAACCATTTATCAATTTGCCTTCCAATCAAACTATGACCTGATTAATCCCACATATTCCTATTGGCCAGGTTGGCACAATAAACCTATCACAGCTCCTATCAAAAATCCCCTAAATATGGCCCTACCAGAATAGTGAGAATTGTCTGTTCATAAACATGCTAAGTAACATTACAAGTTTCTCCTAAGAGTCTTGTCCCTTTCTTCTCTTATAAGATCTCCAAAATAAATCAATTTCTGTATTGATCTAAAGCTCACATCAAATGTCTTGGTGAGAAAGATTTGATTCACTGAAAAACATTTCCCTTGGATACATTCTAATTGAAGTGAAAGCCAGGCTACCCAACCATATAATCTCTTGTTGGACTTCAGCTCCCATCTGGATAGCAGGAATCCTCACAGCCAAATGTGCCTCTGGCAGCATCTCCATGATGGTCTCCCCCTGGTCTCCCCCTTTCGGAAATTCCCCGGATTTTCTCTGCTACCTCTTATTCTGCTCCTTTCTGGGTTGCAGTTAGGTCCTGCTCATGGGATCCCGGGCACAGAAGGAAGAAAGCACGACCTACGCCTGACTCAGTTCTGTGATGGCTTGCACATCAGACGTGGACTGAGCTTCAGGAATAGATCACCAGGCCTTTCTTCCTAGGTTGTTTTGCTCTGGAAACTCCTCTATATCATAACAACCTCCGGGGCACAGAGGTGGTGACTGGGCACAAGGCGCAATAACCAACAATCAGACTACGTGTGGTCTCTTGTCTGGAAGGCAAGAATTCCACCACGGCTCCGAGCTATAAGTTCTATATGAAACTTACACTAGTCGAACCAGTCATGTGGACCGCAGCCATTCCTTTCCTCCCTCCTTCTCCTATCCCCTGACCTTCTTCACTCTCTCCAGCTCTGCCACAGTCCTCGGCCTCCTCGGCCCTCCAAAAGCACCCATTGGTAGTGGACTCTGGCAATGCTAAGAAGTCACATCCAATCTGACTCTGCCAAGACAGGCAGCTCATGCAGATTCTGGCCCCACAGGTTTAAGTCCTCATCTCCAAGTTCTCCCTGCTTCCCTCGTCACCTTTAAAACAACCCCCACCCATGAGCCAGGAAGCACCCCAGTATCTCCCTGGTGGCCTGTCACAGAAAAGTCTGCCTTGGGCTCTTGATCACATTGGGAGGCAGTTTCATCAGATGTCAAATTACAGGCTAGGAAATGGAAGTAAAAATAAAATGAAAAAACGTCTGAGGTCTATCAGATGCACACAAATTTCAGAAGGCAGCTCTAGTCCCATGGGAGGCCAGAGTGGCCTCATCCCAAACAGCCTCAGTTGGATCATTCCGGGCACCTTGTCTTTCATGAAGACCACCTTGGTCTCTGGCCATGTGTGTCCTTCCCCTCTGTACTTCACACACAGGCAAAGCCTTTGTTTCAGGAACAAATGGGACGAATCCTTCCTGTAAAGGGGGTGGGGTCACAAATCCCTGTGGGAAGGGCATGGCCTCATAACCACATGGAAAGGAAGAAGCACTGTGACTTTGGGCGCTGCCTTTGACACTCCAGGCCTCAATGTTTTCAACAATAAAGTGCGAGGGTTGGTTTTGACCAGCTCTAAACCCTGATGGTGCAGTGGTTACGCCTTGGGCTGCTAACCATGAGGTCAGCAGTTTGAAAGCACAAGTGACCCCTTGGGAGACAGATGAGGCTTTCTACTCCCCATCAGAGTGACCGTTTTAGAGACCCACAGGGGCAGTTCTACCCTGTCCAATCAGGTCATTCCAAGTCAGAATTGGCTTCATGGAAGTTGTTTTTGTTTTGTTTTGTTTTAAGATTCCTTACACCAGGCAAACCTGGGCTTTTATTATTTTCATAGCTGTAATTGATTCTGAGCAAAGTAGTGTGACCTTGTTTCTTGATAAAGACAGTACAAAAAAACACAGAAATACCAGGGTATTTATAACTCTTTTATTATGAACAGTAGCTCATCTTTAATGTATGCCAACTATGTGCTCACAGGACTAAGCAAGTATCCAGGATGGCCTGACTGAATCCTCATCAGAACCCCGTGAGGTAGCGCCTACTATTGTACCCAGGGTACAGCTGGGTCATCAGAGGCAGGGCAAGCTTACAGAACTTGCTCTCAAGACTGGCAAGTAGCTCAGGTGGCATTTAAACTTAGACCCTAGAATTCCAGCAATCGCCCTGGTAGCCACTAAGCTCAATTGTCTTCACTTTGCTCATGTTTTCGATACAGGAAGAAAAAAATGTACACAGTGGCTCTCCATTTCCCAGTGCTATCCTGCATGAATTCTCCAAATTTATATAATCTATAGCATTGCCTATAATAGGTAATCAATAAGCATATTTAGAGTTGTTTCTCGCAATTATTTGTTGCATAAGGGTTGCAGAAGAATGTCAGGAATAACGAAGTGTTTTACTTCCAAGGGGACTTGCAAATTGAGTCCCTTCATCTGCTAAGCCTCACCACATAGAATTAGTCATCCTGCTTTATCCTTTATTTTTAGGCTGCTTTATGTTCGCCCAACATTTGGTGTAGTTGGATATCCAAAAATCACAGCAGCTCTGTGTACATGGTGAGAGCTTTCCTCCTTCGCCCGAGATTAATGTTGGGTTTAGGTTCATTTTCAGTCATGGGGGCCCCAGCAGCACACACCTTGTTCCGTTTCTAAGGGATTTTTATTTTTTTATGAATGAAGAGTGATCTCTAGACATGTGTATCATGCTGAATGCACGCATGAATTCAACAGGGAGTATGTTTCATGCTTCTTTCCCCACCACTTACTCTATTCTTTGATAAAGCATCCTAACTATGCGTTTCAGCCCAACCACTGACATTGCCCGAGAACTGAGATTCCCACTCAGTCCCTGACAGCTCTCGTCTCAATATGACTACTGCTCTGGTCGTTTTAGATGAGCCATTAGGTCACATGATGCATGCAATGCAAATAACAATAACTAAAGTGAAACAGAAACAACTTCAATACCTTCTCCTCAAAGACATGCTCCCTGAAATCAAGTGATAACACTGACAATTGGAGCATGGCAGCTGTTAGGTCAGAACCACCACCAGTTCTGTGGCTTTAACCCAGTGATGATGACAATGGTGATTTTCGTAGTTCCAAAGTCTATATGTTACAACTTGCAAGATGTTGCTGGTATGTCTTTGAGCTCCATGTGGGAATGTGCCAGAAGGTTCATGTAAACTCGCTGGGTTCATCCTTGCACAATCAAACTTCAAACAAACACAAATCACAGGTAGAACTGCCTCTGTGTGTTTCCCAGACTGGAATTCTTCACAGGAATAGAAATATGATTGTTCTCCCATGCAGCAGCTAGTGGTTTCAAACTGCTTACCTTGTAGTTAGAAGACCAACGCATAACCCAGTACAGCACCAGGACGCCTCGGCCTGGCACACAATGTGGCCTAATCAAAGACCAACAGACTCCGCAGCTCCCCATTATTAAAGCTGTTAGGTATATTAAATTCTGAGCCAAATTTGCAATTTTATGACAAAATATATGCTTTAGAGTTGAATCTCAGGACAATCTTGCAATCATAACTCATGTAGCTTGGGGCATCCAGCACTGTAAAAATGTGTCAGATCTATTCTAATGAATAGATCCAAAGTGCTAAGCATGCTAGCTGTCCTTCTACTATGGGTGCTGGAATAAGCCGGTGTCACAAATATCGTGATTTGAAGCACACTGGTGTATGATCCTACACCTTGGAGGTCATAAGTCTGACACAGTCTCACCGGGCTAGAATCAAAGGGTCAGCAGGTTGTGTTTCTTTGGGACACTCTCTGACAAGCTGTTTCCTTGCATTTCCTAGCAAGGTAGAGGCAGTCTACCTTCCTTGGTGCATGATGCTCTTTCTCAGTCTTCTGAAGCAGCCAGGGCAGGTAGAATGCTCACATGTCCCATCAGCATGAACCCTGCTCTTCTGCCTCCCTTTTATTCTTGTAAGGGCCCTCTGATGACATGGTACCCATCCGGACAATCTCAGACCATCACCCTGATTGTTTTCGTGATTGATAGGTGCCAAATGGATTCCCATATAAGATAGATAGATAGATAGATAGATAGATAGATAGATAGATAGACAGACAGATAGATAGATGAAATCCTGCCTGCTTCTACATCACCCTCACAATCACTTGTGTGTTTGAGCCCATGGTTGTAGCGACTGTATCAATCTGTTGCCTTGACCTTCCACTTTACTAAGCATGAGATCCTTTTCCCGGGACTAGTCATTTGGGACAGCATGTCCAAAGTACACAAAACAAAGTCTCCCCATCCCTGTTTATAAGGTGCGCTTTAGCTGGACTCCAAGACGTTTGTTCCTCTGGCCGTTCGCTGTCTGTTCAATCCTCTTTACTGACACCATCATCCAAACACACCAATTCTTTTCTGGTCTTCCTTATTCATTCTACAGCTTTCACTTGCATGTGAATCCATGGAAAACACCATGACTTGGGTCACTCTCACCTTAGAACTCAAAGTAACAGCTTGGTTCCTCAACGCTTAAAGAGATCTTGTGTAGCAGATTTGCCCAATGCATGGGGTTGTTTGGCTTCTTGACTTCTTCCAATCCTGATATCTTGTTCTTCTTCATAGAGTCCAGCCTGCTGGGTTATTGGTTCAACACAGACTGAATAGCCATGATGAAAGGATAAACCCTGACACACCCCATGCCTGGTTTTAAACTACTCACTCTTCCCCTGTTCTGTATGAATGACTGACTCTTGATCTTTATACACAATGAAGGGTCCTGGAATTTAATTTCATCTCAATGTTATCCATAGTTTGTTATGACCCACACAGATGAATGCCTTTGCATAATTAAGGAAACACAAGTAAATAGCACTCTGCTGTCCTCCACTTTCAGCCAAGATCCATCCAACATCGGCAGTGATATCCCCCGTGTCAAGTCCTCTTCTGATTCTGGCTTCAAGTTCTCCTTGATGAGTAATTTCAATTGCATCCGAAATCTTAAGTCTCCCTTTGCCTTGTAACCAGACAGGTTTACAGGTTCTGGGGATAAGGATATGAACATCCTCAGGAGACCATTTGTGTTAGTCCAGGTTGACTAGAGAAACAAATCCAAGGATACTCATATGTGTATAAGAGAGAGTTTCATATCAAATAGCAATTGTGTCTTGAGAAAACATCCCAGCCCAGTCTGGGTCAAGTCCGTAAGTCCGTTAGCCCGATAGTAGTCCATAAATACCTCTTCAGACTCACGCAACACATGCAATGCTGCAGAATGCAGGAAGATCAGAGGGCAGTAGGTGTAAAGCCTTGTGGATTCAATGCCGGTGGAAGCACCTCAGCGCTGACTCCTCTGGCTCTCTAACTGTGGCTCCTCAACAGAAAGATGAAGCAGAGAGTGTGTGGTCCATCTCTTCTGATGGGAGAATCAGGAGAGAGGAAGTTCCCAGAATCCTCATGAGAAGGCCAAGCCCATACAGGGGCATCATTGACTATGACCTGATTGACAGGTAGACTCCACCCCTTCACTCATCATACCCTCAAGTTGACATAAGATTATGTAGCTGCTACACCGTTATTCTGCCTGCCATGTCTACTTAAATGGGCCAAGAGAACATGGACGAAATGTCCAGATGTATGTGGCCAAACAATCCAGGTGAATCCAGCACCAACTCCACAGATCGCTCTTTGCCCCTCCTCTGAAATTTCTACAGCCAAGAGCCAGCATCGAGGCCTGACTTGCTCTTCTTTCCAACATCAGTTAGCAAGGCACAAAGGAGAAAATGTGTGGTTTGCCTACAGAAGTCCATCCGTAGCCAGGATCAATATTCTGCAATCCCTCATTTTCTCGGATGCCCCACATCAGTTGCTTTTGATTCCTTTCAGCAAACAGTTATCCAATGCCAACAAAAGCTTGGCACGGACTAAGGAGCCAAGACACAAAGAGGAAAGCTAAATTGCACCCTTGAGTTATTCACTGGGTGTGCGCAGGTGGGAGTGTGCCCTGGTTCTTGAGATAGACATCCAGGACCGGCTCTCGAGAACATCCGTTCAACAGATGTTGATGCCCACAACATGATTCTGGTCTCTCTCCTCTGCCACATTCCCGGTAGAGGCCATTGTTCCATCTTGCTTCAGGGACTACAAGGCTCCCAGCTGGTCTCCATCCCTTCAGTCTCCTACCTCCAAAGTGTTCTCCATTCAAATATAAACACAGCTGGTCCCCAACTCAAAAGTGACATCGTTTTCATTGCCTTTAGGACAGCACATTCATTCCTCCAGATGTGCTCCAAGGCCCTCTCAGCTGCCCCACCTCCCAAGCCAGTTCTCCTTCCCTACTGGTGCTGCTACTTCTGAGCCAACCCCCAATTCACAGAGCACAAAGGAACAACCAGCTACCTAAGCTTGTACCATCTCCCCGATCAGATGCACACCTAACCCTTGTGATCCTCAGGGCGGTAGTCAGTGATTTTCAGAAGCAGACCATTGGCCTTTCTTCCTGGTTCACATACTCTGGATGCTCTGATGAAGTCAGCTGAGCCTTAAAGCAGCCCATACCCCTCCAGTGTCAGATAGGTAGTGCCTGCGAATGAGATGCATTGGCCAGAAATCAAAGTCAGGTCTCCAGGAAAGAAGGTGAGAATTTTAACTCCAAACCATCATTGCCCCCCCAATGTGTGAAGCCACAGAAGTCCCTCAAATCCATTCTGTGGATGGCCTGGAATGGCAAGGATCCTTTCTCCCACAGCCAAACAATTTGTCAGAACCCAGACATAGAATGCTTCTTCCATAGAAGATTTCCCTGTCTCTTCCCCACTGAAAGGAAACTTTTCTTTCACTCAGGTGCCCACAAAAGTTCATCTTTGATCCTTTAAGAGAAACCATCCAGATCAAACCATCTAGTTCTTCTGCTTTTAAATGCCACGGCCATTTTCTCATTAGATAATAAACTCCTTAAGGGAAGTCCTTGGTTTTTATTGGTTTTTAAAACATCTAAAAAAAATCTAGCAAAATACCTTGTATAGCTGAGACTGTATTCAAGCTTGTCAGATTCAACTAACTAGACTAGGAGGGACGACTTGCAGAATGTCACCAAGCATTGTCACAGGCACTGTATGTTTCTATGGCTCGTTGGACTTGGAGGTGATGATGGTGAGAAGCATTTCTCTGTATTATATTCAGAAACACAGGGGGGATTGTACAGGAATTGACAGCAGTCAGCAGGGAGGGGACTGGTGCCTTCTCCTGAGAATGACTGATTAACTCAGAGTCAAAGCATAGACAGAACATCCCAGTTACAGAAAAACAACAGAAAAACAAAAGTAAGGTAACCAAATGGCCTTCATCAAGCCAGTATAGGGACACTTTCTGAGCCATTCATTGTACCATTAGGAAATAGAGAGCCAGGCATTACCGGGATTTCCTAATTTTGTGAAAAAGAGAGAGAGATTTTTTTCCACTCAAACAACTGTGCAGTAGTGAATATCTATGGCAAAGATGGGCTTTGAGACCACTAGAGGGTTTTTAGGGCACCGCTGTCGCTGTCATCAATTCTACTAAATAATTACCATTGCAAATCCAAAAATATCTGGAATGGATAATACTGAGTAATCTAGATGAGTGAATTGCATTAGCAGAGTATTAGCTGACTCGGGTGAGACTCATAATAAGGAGGTATTGAGTGCTTATCTCTCACCTCCATCACAAAACCATAAACCATACCACAGGGGCCCCTGCTGTCAATCAGGGTCATGGTGGTGTGGAGAAAGCAGCATTGAACGAGGGTCAGGAGTCCCAGCTCTGTCATTAACTCCGTGACCTTAAGGGCGCCTAGAAAAGATGATCTTCTATGACAAAGGCAGGTCCCTTCTTCACAGAAATACAGCTCTCCTTGCAACTAAAGCTGCTCATTCACAGAAAACCCACTTAACCTACAAAAGGATCTGTGTGTGTGTGTGTGTGTGTGTGTGTGTGTGTGTCCTCTGTCTCCTCTATCTCTCTCACTGTTTCTCTCTCTCACCTTTCCTAGACTAATACCTTCCTGCTTAATGGGCCAGTTTAGTGCTACCATTAACCAGATGATTATAATTTGAGCAAGTGTTATCCATCCATGCCCTAATAACAGACACTATATATATAATAATTTTTTTAATTAAAAAAAATTTTCAGACTTTCTCACCCATAAGATTTATCAACCAGAAGTCAAGGCTACAGATACTTTGTATTTTCCTAAATCTGACATTTACTTATAATAACAATACACTACAAACATCAATCATCTCAAGGTGCTTTAAAATTCCCAAAGAACCTTCCAACTATTGCATATAATTCTAATAACCTAGTAAAATCACAGGGGCACATTTTCCAAAGTGAGCCTGATTTGACATGGGTGGAGTTCTTAATGTGTCTGTAGTAAGTGGAATTTCAGGGATGCAACACTGACTCCAGGCTGCTTGTGGCTTGTGGTGAGACAACACATCGTGTTCTAAAGATTTCTTTATGTGTCTTAGAAGTCCCCAGGGGAGTACAAAGGAGGGAATTTTATCTCCAAAGGCAGAGGAGTGGGGGGGGGGGCAGAAGAAGATGGCAAAGAAGGCCTCACATGGAACGTGACTGGATTAAAGTTTTTGCCCAGTCCCTTCCTTGGAGAAGCTCTGAGTGCTACTGAAGCCCAGTGAGCCTGAGATGCTTTATCCATGAAATACGAATAGCAATGTTGGGTCTGCCGGCTTGGACTGCCAGGAGGATGGGTGAGCTTGCTTATGGGAAAGCAATTTGGAACTGGAGAAGCATCCCATGAATAGGGTATTATTTCTGTTTTGAGAGGTGCTAAACCGCGTCACCCTAGAAGTGAACGAATGGCTTGCCTATGAGTGCTCACTACCTCCACCCAGTCCAGCCCTCCCACCACACTTCCCATTGAGACTCTTGAGCAACTATGGAGAGCACTCACCCTGATCATAGTTTATGCTCTCCAACATCAAGCCCCAACAGTGTCATACTGTGGTATGTTGCCTTGTCAGTTCCTCATATTGTGGTAACATCTGGGTTGCTGTGGTCCTGGATGTGATGCCGCCAGTATTTCCAATACCAGCAGGGGTGCCCATGGTGGACACCTTTCAGTAGAGCTTCCAGACTAAGACAGATTGGGAAGAAAGGCCTAGTGATCTACTTACAACAATTAGCCATTGCAAACCTTAGGGAGCAGAGCGCTGCATCGCCTGCTTCCCCTCCTTTGGGCATACCGTTGGGAGGGAGCACAATGAAGCAGAGAGCCAGCAAGGGTGAGGGAGATGCTAGAGGATATGGATTACTACAACAGCCATGATGATACAGGTAAGCATGACAGCCGGTCATGAAGATGATGCGGGACCAACCAATGTTTCATTCTCTTGTACATTAGGTTACCTCAGTGCAGTTGTCTATCTATCTATCTGAAAGCATGTAAGCACTCTACCATCTGAGGACCTTCCCATAAAAATGTTGCTTCTAAATCCTAAAGAGAGTTTCTCCTAAAAAGAAGAGTCCATCATTAAGGAAAGAAGCTCTGGTGGTGCTGTGGGTTAGGTATTAGACTGAAACCCGCAAGGTCAGCGGTTCAAGTACACCAGCCCCCGCCCAGTGGAAATTTAGCGTCTCAGAAACCCGATAGCTACTGGAATGAATCAGAATCAACTTGACATCAGTGAGTGGGGTTTGGTTTATTGTTAGAGAGGCATAATGATAAGGAAATATCACCCGTATTTAATCCAGGGAGTGTCACCCAAAGTTTCTGGGAATAAACTATGACAGATGTTCAACTGTTGTAAGTGATTTGACTTCTGTTCAATAGAAGCATTTGAAGAGATGCATGCCTTGCATTTCATAGAGTCGATAACTGCAAAATTCAAAGACTTACTCTGACCATATTTGCATCTAAAAGAGTAATAGTAAAATTGCTCTCTTCCTATAATATCTGAAACTTCTACTTTAACCCAAATTAGAAATATAACACTTGAAAAAACTCTAATGCTGTCTCACCTACAAAAAAAAAATCAGAAAAAATGCAATGTTCCCTATCTTGTTAATAATAGTAAAACAAAAAGAAAGAAAGAAAGAAAACCGTTGTCATCCACCTGGTTGACATTGCCTTGTCACCCTCGAGGGCAGAGTAGAGCTGCCTCCTAGCGTCTCGAACGGTGTAATCTTTATGGAAGAAGACTGCACATCTTTCTGCCTCCAGAGCAGCACGTACGTTTGAACCACCCACCTTTTCTTTAGCAATTGAGCACTTAGCCACTAGGCCACCAGGGGTCCTATAAAAATCAAAACAAAACATCTCATGGCTCCTGTTAATAAAGAAAATCTCACTACTATCCAGTCAATTCTGATTCATAACCTTCTAGGACAGGGTAGAACTGCCCCGATAGGTTTCTGAGACTGTAACTATACATGAATAGAAAGCCTTGTCCTTCTATTTTTGAGAGGCTGGCAGTTTCAAACTGCTGACCATGTGGTTAGCATCGAACACTTAACCAGTCTTGTACCACAAGATGCCTATCACGTAGCAAGTCCTCAATAAACATTAGCTGCTCCGATGTTAATAATTACAGTTGATTCTTGAATAATACATGGGCTAGGGACGTTGACTGGACTCTCCCCAGACTTAACCTACTGTTGACCAGAAGCCCTACCTATAATATAACAATTCATCACATGCCTTTTGTCTAAGTATTGTGTACTGCACCCACAGAAAAGCTGCATTTTCAATAGCAGATTAAAAGTGATTCTAGAAGAAGTGCAAGGTTTTGAGTCCTGCTCTCCTTTTTTGACAACGGTCCTTAAAGTTGAATTCATTTCTCCTTAAACTGCAGGCAACAGCAGCTATAGACCTCAATCTACAACTCCAACCAGCTTTTTCTGTGATGGCATGATTGATCTCTGCTTCTTGGGAGCACTTCCAGCACCACTAGTGACACCTCGTGTGGTGCAGTGATGAAAACTATCAGAAAGAAATCACCTTTTACTATGATGCTTACTATACTAGAGGGACTAATTGCTCTCAGGAGATTAGTGTCAAATGGCACATAGACTGTGTTAGTCAGGTTGACTAGAGAAACGAACCCAGAGACACTCATATGCGTGAGAACATCATATCAAAGAGCAATTGTATAATAACTAAACATCCCAGCCCAGTCCAGATCAAGTCCATAAGTCCGATAATAGCCCATATGTCTGATACCAGTCTATAAGCTCCTCTTCAGACTCACGCAGCACATACAATGACACAGAATGCAGGAAGATCACAGGCCAATGGATAAAAAGTCTTGTGGATCCAGTGGTGGTGGAAGCATCTCAGCGCTGACATGGGTCTCCACATGGCTCCTCCAGCTCCAGGGCTCTGGCACCATCAGCATAGCTCTAAGTGTCTTGTCAACAGGAATGTCTCACAGGGAGAGTGTGTCCCACCTCCAGGGAGGAAAACAGGAGTTCCCAGAATCTTCAGGAGAAGGCCAGGCCCACACAGAGGCCTCATTAGCTATGACCTGATTGACAGGCTAGACTCCACCCCTTCCTCAAGTTTATAGATTATATAACTGCCACATATACACATATAGTGTATATGTACACACACACATATGAAGAAAACAAATAAATTCACGGCCATTGAGTCAACGCTGACTCAATGATCCTGCACACTGTGGTTTCTGAGACTGTAACTCCTTATGGGAGTAGAAAGCCTTGTGAGGAGCAGCTGGTGGTTTCAAACTTCTGACCTTGGGGTTAGCAGCTCAACTTGTCGCCAGCACTCCACCAGGAGGTGTGTGTATGTGTGTATAAATATATAAAACCAACCCAGATCAAATTCACTGACAAAGTCGACGCTGATTCACAGTGACCTTCTAGGTTTCTGAGACTGTAACTGTTTACAGGAGTAGAAAGTCCAGTCTCTCTCCTGTCGGAATATAAGTAAGTGAGCCCACACAGTTCAAACCCATGTTGTTTAAGGGTCAACTGAATGCTGTGACTGACTTCCTTATTTTAAGTCTGTCTGAAACCTCTTAAGATCTGGCACAAGGGCTTTGATGAAGATGTCTGATTCTACTGTCACACGTGGGATTCTTATGGGTTCTTTACAAACAGGATCTTATCCATTATACACATAGATCACTTAGCTACAATGAAGCATTTATACAAGTGGATCTTTTGGTAATATATCAATTCAATGGTAGTAACTTTGGCTATTTAGAAAAGCCACAGCCGGGGAGACAATCCCAAGGGACTGCACTGGAAAGGGGTAAAGAAAGAGGTGGCTGCCGACCTGGGCAAAGATCCTAGACACCCACTGTTCACACAGGGGTTTGTGAAGCACCTGGCATTCCACCCTGGGAGGGAGCAGTGCCCTGCCCCTTCCCTTGACTTCTTGGATCTCAGAACTGAGACTCTGGAGGGGCAGAACTGGAAGAATTGCTCTTGGCTGCAAGATTGTTGTGTGTTTACACAGGGGGTGGTTTTGGTCTCCTTTGAAATTGACCTTTAAGGTTCCAACTGCTCCCACCCTTCTGACCCCTCTGAACTCCATGGTCGTGTCCTGAGGACCAAGGAAGGAAAGCTGAACATTTGGAGAACTTCCCTAAAAGTGACTTGTGGGATTCACCCCCTCCTCTGGGAGCACCCTGCTTCTAAAATGCTGGACTCTTTTTTTGTCTGCTCAAGGTCAAACCCCTTCGATTCTCATCTCCTTACGGATTCCATTTCCCTCTTTCCCGTGGTTCTCAGCTTCTGCTTCCAGAATCCCTAATGAATGCAGGCAGATGAAGCCACCTCAACTTTGTGGAGAGTTTGGGTGCAAATACGCCTCCCAGTCCTCCCACCTACCCCTTCCCGCTCTCTTCTCCTCGCATGTCCTTACTCTCTCAGCCAATGGAGGAGAGGAAACATTTCAATGAGGTATCTAAACTGCATTTAAAGAATTAACCCATTTTGCCCCTCGCTGGTCTAAACCACAGGGTGCCAAGCAGATGCTAATTGTTTCCTCTGGTGGGGTTCCAGACAGCTCCTCCGAAGCAAAGGGCACACATTCCGGGCACCAATTGGCTAATTCAATTTACTTCCCCGGCATTGGCCTCTGTACGAATATTCATGAGCAGGGGAATGAGGACTCGCCGCGCAGGCAGGCTGCAGACACTCCAGCTAGGGACAGCGCGAGGGAGGGGACGCGGTCGGCAGGCTGGGCTCGGGGGACTGTGACCGGTGCAGGCGGCTCTACTCCGGGCCGGACCAAGCGCAGGAAGCCGCTGTTGGCCAGGCCGGGGTAGCGGCACAGGGGGGCGCGCCAGGCAGCGCAGCCCAACTCCTGGAGCTCTAGCGAAGACTTCACGAAAGACCCAAGCGGTGACACTTTTGACGGAGAGCGCCGGGGGTGGGGGGCGGGGGCAGCCGGGGCAGTCAACGCTGGAGGCAGTGATGTGAACCGGACGCAGCCCGGAGGAGGCTGGATCGATCATCCCCAGAGAGTCGCCAGCGTGCCAGGTAAGGCGCAGGGCTCAGACGCTGCGCGGCTGTCCCTGGCTGGGGCGAGTACTGGGTGGGTGGAGGGTGGTAGGGGGGCGGCGGGCCGGGCGCTGTCCCTGGCTGGGGCGCACGGTGCCAGCACTCTCGGGAACCACCCGGGTGCATCGCGCGGTCCTCCAGGCTGTACCCCGCACAAGGGCCGCTCGGAGCTGGACTTCTCCGACTTTGTGGGCAGAGGTCCGCCCAGGCCGGGGGCGCTGTCCTGGGAGAAGAGCGGCGCGTGGCAGGAAGCGGAGGCTGCGCGCACCGGGGGTGGGACGGGGACCGGGCGCTTGGCCCGTTTTCCTCTCGCTTGTCCCGCGGGTGGTGGCGCCTCCCTCCGGCTGCCAAGGAGAGCAGGGTGCCCGGGCTGCGATCCTGGAAGGGACCCAGGGACACGGGCGCCTGCGGGCGGGGGTCGCATCTACTGACTCCCGCCTGGCCCCCGCCTGAGTGCAGCCGTGGGAGAGGAATGTACTGGGGACTGGAGTCCCCGCCACCTGCCGGACATCGCCAACTCCCCGGATTTCCTGCCTCCGGGGCCCTAATGGTCGAAATTGCACGCTGGTTGTTTGCGCTTTGCTTATTGTAGTTGCTGTGGGGGTGGGAACAGGGCCGGAGTTAGGGGGCGGCGGGGGTGGGTATCAGATCGGGTAAAAGTTTCGGTTCGGGAAGGACATACTGCCGTCTTGGCGTTCCCTGGCCCTTAGCAAGAGAAACGGGTCTGGACTGAATCTGGCGCCCCAGACTGCCCAACCGCCTCCCTCAGGGGATGAGAGGGTAGCAAAGTGAAGGCGAGGAGCCTCTGTTGTCCCTGCTGAGCGTGCCTAGGAGTGACCGGGAGCAGAGCAGAGCAGTGGGGTGTGGAAGGCATGGTCGATTGGGAATGGACTGTGATGTTGCCCTTATGATTACTGTTCTCTTGTTGTTGCCGTGCATGTTAGGAAGGATTGGTCCTATGATTGCCATAGGTCTTCCTGGAAGGAGAGGCTGCCCCAACCCCACCCCGCTAAATAAAATACCCCATGGTTCACCTCCAGTCTCTGAAGAGTCTCCCCACTAGAGAAAATTACCCCTGAGAGCTTTGGGGATGTGGGAGCCCACTGGGGAGCCACACAAGAACCATAAGAACACAAAGTAGCCACAGCTGTCTTCGAGGGTCTGCACCGATGCTCCAGACTGACAACGCAGTGCTGCCCACCTATGGTTTTCTTCCTTCTCTGGCTCCTGGACCACAGAGGGATGGCTATTCTGGAACTCTGTCCCTGTCCCCGCTGCCGCTGCCCGTGAAGCATTTGTCTTCTGGGGAGATCTGTATGTCTAAGAGATTAGTAGGATCATGGCAAGTCCCACTGTGTGGGTTCTGTGGCTGGGGTGGTCAGGCTCCCAACCCTGGGGCAGGTGTAGAAGAACACTTGTAGTCCCTTCCCCCTGGCTTGGCCTGGGGACATCCTGGAAGCAGGCTCAGCCCGCTGGCTGCCCAAAACACAGGCAAGAGGACTGTGAGAGAACAGTGGGTCGGAAGGAGGGAAGCTCAGCACAGGAGAGGAGGTCAAGACGCCAAGCTGGCCCAGATCCCTTGCTGCCAAAGGGAGAGAAAGGGAAAGGAGACAAATGGAGGGCAGTGGGAAGGAGTATAAACAGGAAAGGCCCGCTCTGACTCAGCTTAGGCTCTTGCAACTGACTTTCCTTTGACCTTCCTTCCCAGTATTTCTGATTTCCCTTCTTTGCAAATTCGCACCTGAGTGGGGGCGAGGGCATGACTTCCTGATGGGACAGTTGTCAGGAGATGATCTAATTTCGTCTCCACAAAACGCTGGGAAAACCTTGGAGAAAGACCATCTACAAAATGCCTGGTTTTTCCGCTGGGCGAAAAGTTTGTGGGTCCAGGTGAGGCGTTTCCAGCGTGTGCGCCATGTGGCCGTGTAAAATTAAAATGAAAAAGCACAAGCGTAAAAATGACTTAGCCTTCTTGACATTCTCGTGCAGACTTGGAGGAAAAAAATTATCTTTCATTTGGGGAGAGTTGCCCAGGAATTTAATCAGTGTTTATACTACTGAAACACCCCCCTCCACCTTTCTCCCCTGTAAATTTCTATGACCCAGTTCTCACCAGAAAGGCAATGTGAGAAAGTAGTTCAATGCTAGGGGCTGAGTGGCAAGGCGAAAGGGGTGAGGGGAATCGTCACCCTCACAGTGCTCTTAGACTGGACGGAGAAGCTGGGGGCCACCCTCCTTAGAGACCACGGAGCTGGGCATGGAAAAGTGACTGAGCAGCTTCAGATAACACTTCAGACTCAGGAAGGGCACCCCAGGAAATGATCTAACTAAGAGAGCTAACCAAAGTGCTGGTCCCTGTGTTCCTGTCTCTCTAGCCCTGGCTGGGCCCTTCCATGACGTCCCCCTCCCAGTCCAGGGGACACAGATGTACCCACCCAACTCCTTCCATATTTGCAAATATCCCCCCAGTTCTGAAGATTCTCCAAGACCTGCAGCTGCTGGTGAACTTCAGTAAAGAGTTGGAAGCCATCAAGAGAGCCATTGAAAAGTGGGGATGTTTTCCCCTAGTGGGGCAGTGAACGGAAAGCCTTTCTGAGCTAGAAAATGAGCCCTTCTGGGAAAAGCGGGTGGGATTTCCTTGACTTCCCAGGCCGCGTGCGCAGTGGCTGTCTTCCTCTGCCCTGAGCTCAGATCAGGGAGCGCTGTGTGGCTAGGCATTGTGTAGTGCTGGGCTGACTGACACGGGGGTTTGCCTGGTGGTGTTCTGGGGAGGCCAGGGAAATGTAAAGCGAGACGGAAGGAAGGACTGTAGAAACGGGAACATAAATCAGCCAGAATATATGGGGGAGTGATGAGAATAGGTCTTTTCACCCTAAAAAAAAATGTCCACTCTGGAAGAAAAAGAAGCCTGATTATTGGCATCCAGCGCCGAAACCAAGGCAGCTGAGGCCGAAAGGAGCCAAAGGGCAGTTCTTCTGAGTTTAGAAACAGCCAGACCCTCTGCCAACGCTGGCTGTAAACACGGAATAAAGATTTCATTGTGGGCTGGTGTGACTAGAATAATTAGGCAGTTAATTGTTCATTCTGATCTGGTGGTGCAGCCGTCAGTGGTGCAGGGCGGCCAGGGAGAAAGAGAAAAGTCACATTTGTCCCTTTCATCCTCACTTGTTTCATTTTGATGGCACTTTGGGAAAAATCCCGATTGGTTTTCTGAAAAGAAGAAGAAAACCAGAACAAGCACTCTAGCCTGGAACACTGACGGACTGGTAGGCAGGCCTTGGGGCGGTTTCCTCCCTCCAGGTTCCCCTCAGGACACACACAATGTCCCACCGCCTAAAAGGAGTCTAGGAAACGGGAACAAGAACGCATGCTAGGTGATGCCTGAGCTTAATTAACAGACTTTTGGTAGTTGCAGACCTTGGCGGCGGCACCGGCTCCCCAGAAGATCTGCCTGTGGCTCACAGGGTGGGATTACCCAGGCAGCAAAGGAAACTCAGGTTGACTCGTGCTTCCTTACTAATCTGTGTTCAACCACTTCACCGTTTTCCCCCACCACAGCCAAGCTTCTCCTTTTCCATCTGGTTGGAATCAGTCTCTCGCCCAACCCGACAGCACCACTCTATACAAGCAAGCAAAGTCTCTTTTCAAATTCACAGTCCCTGACAGGGTCAGAGGACCCAGGCCGAAAGGTAAGCATGGGCTTATTTGTGCTTTTTTATCTTCTGTAGCAAACGGTTACACATCTTTTGTAGTGAGAAGCATGTTCACTACAGATGAGTGAGTAAGCACAAATGAGCCCATGCTTACCTTGCTGACCGGGTCCTCTGCTCAGGGTGGTTCACACCAGAGGCTGTTACTCTCACAGCTCACTTTTTACACTGGCTCGTAAGGCTGGAGTAGGAGATATTCCATCCTGGACATTCGATTATTTTCTATTGTGAAATAATTACTCATCATTAATCTTTGGTATTTCATGGATGAAACAACATCTCTGTATGTTCATACTCATTTTAAGACAAAAGGAAACATTTTAAGTGATAAAGGGGGTAATTACGCAGCTGAGTATCTACAGTTACCATAAGCCATGGGCTATGACTTACTGTTAATTACTGCCTTCCTTCCCTCCATGATGATTACCCCAAATGAAGAAAGACCTAAGGGTGAATAGAGAGCATTAGGCCCATGGTGTCTGAGGAGAAGAAAAGAAAGATCCACATATCCATTAAGTCCAAACCACCCTGCATTCTGATATTACCCAGCATATGGAACAAAGTTCTCGCTATTTTCATTTTAAATGGACCATCTCAAAGTGTCAATGTTAATTCTAGTTGGTTTGTTTTCCCACCCTGGGAACCAAGTGCTGGATAATAAAACCGGCATAATAAATTAACATAAGGTCAGAAAGTCTCTGAAACAGAAAATATTTAGTTCCCTAAGAGAGTCATTCGTGGATGCAAGAGCAACAACTGTCTTCCCTAGTCTTTAGCTCCTCTTGTCCAGGGGGATCAAACGGGATGATGGCCCAGGTAGAAGTCTCAAGGAAGTGTCGAAAGCGCTGCCGACATCAACTCAGGGAACTATGTGGCTCTAGAAAGACCACCCCCACTGCACACGAGGCAGGGTCCACAGCAGTTAAATATAGAAAAACACACTATCACCACAATTAGTTGTGGAGACAACCCATTGGAAAGCGATTTTTAGCCAGGTCTCATGCAATTGCTGTTCGTGCTGTGCTGAGTAATGTTTTTCCAGCATTATCTGCCAATCTCTTGCTAACCAGGGCTGTCGAGTTAAGAACGTTCCTAATTACATATGGATTAACTTAAATTTAGAACCTTAAGAATATTCAACCCAACCACATCACAAGCTAGAAGTGATCTGACTCACTTCAAGGTATATGTCTTTTTCTCTCTTTTTTACGTTGAAGAATTCATGAAAGGGAGAGGATTTGATCTTCGAAATACGTCAGAGAATAGCCAAAAGAGTGAGGGGAGCTATGACAATGGTGCATCTTTTTAAAACATGGAAAGGGAAGTGCTGACAACCTCACCCACAGCAATAAGCACCGGGCACGTGGCGTCTCAGGAAACCAAACCTGAAGTTTAGAATTTATTCTGACGAAGGCCATGTCCACAGTGAGGCTGAAGATGAATCTTGCCTGAGAAAGGCATCTCTCAGTGGTATCACTGGAAGGGCCCAGAGGGTACAGACCACGCTGGGTGACACAGTCCAAGGGGGCAGCGCCAACATGACGTCGATAAAAACTCTTATGCCATGTTTCAGCAGAAATTGATTGTGCTTTGAGATTTTAAAATCCCTGTAGGTTTAACAGCAAAAATACTTTCCATCAGCTCAGTCTACATTTATCCATAGATGAGCAAGGGTTAAAAAACCTGATGTTGCTTTCCTTCTTGGGCCTTCTCATCTACTCCGGTTAAAACTGTCCTCCAGCGCCCATCACGTGGCTTCTTCTGCACCAGCTGCAAGCTCCTGCTACTGTTCTCAATGGCCACTGTTTTTGTCGTCCTTGATTTTGCTAAATTTTCTGGTGCTTGGCTACAATGTTGTGATAATGAGAATTTCTAAACCTGTATCAACATACATATATATTGATATATATAAATATTTGAAAACTAAGTTGCAATGAAAGGAAACGAAGAAGAAAATAAGAAAGGTTTCTACTCAGTGACGCATCGTGTTGTAACTAAGAGCATTAGGGTTCACTGTGGAAAGCTTCTACAAAAATCACTTTGCTGTTGGTATTCAGACACTCTAAGAAGTGTTACATTTAAGCAATATCCACCTACACCTGCCACATAATATCCTCTGATTAAAATGGATATGAAACATTCATAGGGTCTGGTACGAACGAGGTCCACGAAGGGGCCTTGGCGGGTGTTGATACCATGATACTCACTGGCCCCGACCCTAGGGAATTCGTTCCTCTCATCCCTCCCAGATACTTACACGTAGATTTCCACCGAAGAGTTCTGTATTTGCTTTTTTATATGTAAAACAACCTGGAGTCGCTGGAATTTGCAACCTGGGGTGGATTTATGTTCTTTAAAGTTAAAAACTGAACTGGTCTTTGGTACTTCAAATTTCTTCTTTCCATGGAAAGGTGGTCAGTGGTAATCTGTGATCAATAGTAAAACTTATTGGCAATTTTCCGGTGTGGGCATGAGGGAGGTAAGGCTGTAGGGACTGTTTAATTTTCAGATTTTCTTTTTGTTGTCTCTTCATGAAATCATAATTTTTTTAAATGAAAAGATGTGAAGTCATGTACTCCACTGTTTAGTGATGCCATACAAAACTGAGGAGACAAAATGAAGTCGTTGTCACTATGTTGATTCCTACCCATGGTGACCCGTGTACGTCTGAGTAGGACTGCGCCTCCTGAGGTTGCTAAACGGTTCCTCCCTCCCCTCGTTACTGACCTATTGAATTTGCTAACACTCTGAGCTGTTACAGAACCCCGCATATCTTCATAACCAAAATGGCACTGTTACCTACTGGTCACTAATTCCAAACAAGTCATCCCATAAGCAAATCCCGTCCCTTTAAGGACTGAGC
>NW_022111300.1:46933800-46965241 GCF_000313985.2 Echinops telfairi
CCGACTGAGGACGAAATGACTGCATGTTCTCTGCTGTATCCACTAATTAAAGGGTAACTAATAAAATGATCATCTCGTTCCATGCAGTGGCTGCATCTTCTTGTCACAGAAGTTTGTTTTGACGTGTCGCTGAATGGCCAGGGCCTATCGTGCCACTGCGTGACTTCCTCCATAGCTAGCCCAGGGTCCAAAATGTCACCCTGTGTGCCTCACATTGAACTCACGTGTGGCCAAGACATGGCTACCTGTTACCTGCTAGGTTATCCCTCCCAGAATTCAACACAAAACAAAACGCACAGTCCTCCTGAGGAGTGATCCCCAGGTAAATCCCTGACCTTTTAACTTTTCTTTTTCAGGCTTGACCTTCACTGAATGCACAAGGTGGTCTTAGTGCTTTCCTAGAGAACAACCCAGAGTGTAAAGTGTTGGCATAATTGGGAGTTAGTAGTCAAGAGAAAACCAGGATAGAATTAGCATGAGGATTCAATTACCCCTTGTTCCCTGGGAGAGTTGTTTGCCAGGATTAGAATTAAGGCTGTGGTCAAAATAGCACAGGAAGATGTGCTGGGCCACTTTCTTGTCCTGAAAGCTGAAATGCTCGGGTGGATTCAAACTTCAAATTGTGCTTTATTCCGGCAGATTAAAAAGGAGTTTATCAAGTTAACAGTTGACCTCATTTGCTCCATAAACCTAGTAGGCATGTACCTGAGCCTGAAAGTACATGCAAGTTTTCCTAGCAATCGGGGGTGGAAACTAATGTCTAGCTAATATTTTCCACATGGAAATGGACACCCGTGAAGATCTTGTGCATTATCACTTTGCTTCATTTCATAAATGCTGTGTCTTTGCGCTCTGGGTATACAGTGCTAAGAGGGGGTGAGCTTAAGCACGTTCGAAGTAATTGATGGATGTACTGCCATTTGTTTTTAAACCAACGGAAGTAATTTCATTTAGCAATTTAATTAGAAATTGGTTAAAGCAATTTCATTTGGAAGTAATTTCATCGAGATTTTTAAAGGCAACCCAATATGTGCTTTTCAATGGGAAAGATTATTAGCGGTCTGGTGTGTGTGAGGATCAAAATGTGTCGAAAGGGATGAGACTTGCTCTTGCCCCCTACCAGCTGTCAGCGGGTCCCTTCCGACTCTTAGTGCTGCTGTGTGTGCCTGTGGAGGATGGTGCTGCCCTGGGTTTCAATGGCTGATGGATCAGAAGTAGATCCCCAGGCTGTTATTCCAAGCTGACTCTGGGTGGACTCGAAGCAGCAATCTATTAAGAACAAACTAATCATGTGTACCTTTTTGCATGTAAGGAGGTCATTTTCAAGGCAAATGGAAGTATCACCCACCGACCACCTTCCGAGGACACTGGGAAAGATGGAGACACCAACTAGTTGCTGCAGCCTTCCCTGTAGTCAGCCCCCACACAGACCTGAGGGCTCGCCTTTTTCCACGCCACTTCCAACCTCTGTCTTTTCCAAATCTCCTGAATCAAAAACTTCATCTGGAGCCTGAATTTGCCAACATACCTTCATGACACTGCAGAAGCCGCCCATAGGAGCATAATAAGTCTTATAGGCTTAAAAAAAAAAGAAACATCTAAATCTCTGTGCATACTGTTCACAAGCTAGCAAGAACACCCAGGGATGCACATCTTATGCATAAAGATTAAATACCATTTTTGTGTGCTATCATTAATATCACTACAAATCATATTTAAAGCAAATGGTATCTAACAAGGAAATAGTATTTAACAATCAAAGTGCATCTTGATTAACATGATAGCTTAAAGTGCTTTGGTTGGATCAGCTTCACCCACAGCCTATAGGCTCATCTCCATAATTTGGGGAACATTTATTTCAGTCTAAAAATGTGAGGATTCTTGCTTGAGTCGTCCTAAAAATATTGATCCATTTGGCAGGTCAGCCTTTCTGTGAAACACTTCAGACAGCTCAACTCAGAATATGCCATGCAATTCATGAGGCAGGCTAACATCGGGAGATCAAACGACTTAGGGTTGATTCTCCAAACCCAGGTAAACAACAGATTGCTCTATGACAGAGAAGTACTGTGTGTTTGTGGTGTGTCTCTATGCTCACTGAGGAGCCCCAATGGAGTGGTGGTTATGTGCTGGGCTGCTAAGCACAAGGTTGGCTGTTCAAAACCACCAGCCACTCAGTGGGCGAAAGATGACGTTTCCGACTCTTGTACAGAACTAGTTTGGGAAGCCCATGGGGATAGTTCTTGTCTGTCCTATAGGGTCACTCTCAGTGGAAATCGACTGGATAGCAGGGAGCCAAGTTTTGTAGGTTTATAGAGTCCGCTCGTGTCCATTAAAATGTGGGGTAGTTGGAAAAGGAGCCATCCAAACAACCGTGTGTTAGTCCTTCTCTCCGCCAGACTGTGCCAGACTGTGCTCCATGCTCCAGGTGCGTCATCATTGTCCTTGTGGTTAGGATTGTGATGGATTTCGTTTTGCAGATGGAGAAAGTGAGATACAGGATTAAATAAGTAGCCACTATTTACTAGGCTTCTGGACACTGAACCTACTGACATGTCGAACCAAATAATTCTTTTGAGTTGTGAGTTTGCCTTGTGCATGGGAGGATCCTGAGCCTCATCCCCATGAACTCTAATCAATAGATGCAAGAAGCACCAACCCAGTTGTGATAACCAAACATGGCTGCAGAGATTGCCTAATGACTCTCAATGGCAAAACTGCCCCCAATTGAGAGCCCCTACCATCATGTGAAGTTCAACATCCAGGCATTACTTACCAAGGCATTCTTTTCAATTTAAGGGCAGGCTATCTATTTTCCAAGTCATAACTGTCATGGTTCTGTGAGCCATGGTAGATATGGTTTGTCAAAATGATTAGAGAAAATCTAGGGAGAAAAGTTTATTATTAAAATTGTTTTATTGGGGGCTCTTATACCTCTTATTACAATCCATGCATCCATCCATTGTGTCAAGCACATTTGTACTTTTGTTGCCACCATTATTTTCAAAACATTTTTCTACTTGCGCCCTTGGTATCAGCTCATTCCCCCCACCTCCCACTCCCCTCATGAAACCTTGATAATTTATTTATTTTTTTCATGTCTTATACCGACTACTGTCTCCCTTCACCCACTTTTCTGTTGTTCATCTCCCTAGGAGGGGCTTATATGTAGATCACTGTGATCTGTTTGTTTCTCCTTTCTCCCCTCACCATACCCTTACCCTCCTAGTAGTGCTACTCTCATTACTGGTTCTGAGGGGTTTATTTGTCCTGGATTCCCTGTGTTGCAAGCTCTTACCTGTACCAGTATGCATGCTCTGGTCTAGATGGATTTGTAAGGTAGAATTGGGGTCATGATAGTTGGGGGGAAGAAGAACTAGAGGAAAGTTGAGTGTTTCATCAGTGCCATACTGCACCCTGCCTGGCTCATCTCTTCCTTGTGACCCTTCCATGAGGGGATGTCCACAGGTGTCTACAGATGGGCTTTGGACCTCCACTTCTCCCTTCACCTCACTCACACCAATTTGAGTTTTTGTTCTGGGTCTTTGATGCCTGATACCTGATCTCATCGACACCTCATCATCACACAGGGTGGTGTGTTTCTTCCATGCAGGCCTTGTTGCTTCTCAGCTAGATGGCTGCTTGTTTATCTTCAAACCTTTAAGACCCCAGACACTGTATCTTTTGATAGCCAGGCACCATTAGCTTTCTTTACCACATTTGCTTATGCACCCATTTTGTCTTCAGTGATCACGTCAAAGAAGGTGAGTATCAAAGAATGCTGGGTTATTAGAACAAAGTGTTCTTGCATTGAGAGAGTACTTGAGTAGAGGCCCAAAGTCCATCTGCTACCTTAATACTAAACCTATAAATATATGTACATAGCTCTATTTCCCTATTGTTACATATAAATATATTTACATGTGCACATGCCTATATTTAGACTTCTATAAATGTCCTTTGCCTCCTAGTTCTTTCCTCTATTTTAATTTCCTCTTATCCCACTATTATATTCAGCCTTCATTCAGGTTTCAGTAATTCCTCTCAACTACTTTGCACTTGTTCAATTATTACACATCAACATGCCTATCATATCTTTCTTTATTGAATTCCTTTTCTTTTGGGACCAAACTGGTTTATGAAGAGATTGTTGTGATTGTATCTTTGTATCAACAATGTTTGCTACGAAAGTAAAAAATGAAATTAAACTAAGAATGCTATTGAATAGATTATTCACCCGAGGGGCAGGGTTGGGAAACCCTTTTGTTCATCTAGCACAGGGATGGGGAACATTTTCCTGCCCAGGGTCATTTAGCTATTTATAACATCACCCGTGGCCATACTGGTCAAACATTGAATGAATACATGATGGCTGGAAAGGCTTCTCTTTGGGGAGGCATGTGACGTGAGCTGGACTTGCTGATGCTATGGGCCTGCTATTCTCTGTGGGCTGGGCATTCCTCACCCCTGCTCTAGCATCACACTGCACCCACCATCAGTGCTCCACCAGTACTGCCTTAATGAATCCATGAACTCTGGTTAACCTCATACGGGGTTTTACTGTTTTTGTTTTTTGTGGGGTTTTTTTGCACTGACCTTGCTTCACCGTTTACTCAAACGGATGGCATGGATGTCCATGTGAGTGGGATGTCAATCATATTTACCAATGTAATGAGATCAGGAAAGACAGCTAGCACATGAGATGAAGAACCCACAAACCAAACCAACTGTCACTGAGTCAACTCTGACTCATAGAGACCCTACAGCAGAGACGAGAACTGCTCCCTCAGGTTTCTGAGGCCTTAACTATTTACAGAAGACAGCCTCATCTCTCCCCACCAAAGAGGCGGGTGGACTTGAACTGCTGAACTTGTGATGAGCAGCCCAATGGATACCCCACTTTGGTTGCAGGTTTCCTTACATTAAGAAATAGGGTGGAAAAAGTCGATGGATGGGCTAGAACAAAAAAGATGGTGGGGGAGCAGGGAAGAGTTTTAATGTCCCCTTTTAGAGAAGTTTTAAGTCTATAGAAACATTGTGCAGACACCACAGAGTTCTCACCCACCCTGATTTTTCTTGGCCTGTCTTTCTCCTAGGATTTAATATCTCAAATCCCTGTGGTATGTTTATTAGAAATGATGGGCCAATGCCAATACATTTTTTTAAGTTGGCAGTTTACATTAGCGCTCCCTCTTGGTGTTGTATAGTCTCATGGGTTTTGACATAAGCACAATGTCTTGCACCCACCATTACATATCACAAAGGACAGGGACGCTGCCCTGAAGATGCCTTGTGGGCCACCTAATTGTCCCTCCATCTCCTGCCATAAACTCTCACAACAATATTTATGAGGAAGTAGGCCAGGGGGAGGCTGACTGTAACATGCCACCCAAGGCCAGGCCACTCAGGAAAGGCAGAGGCAGAACTCACCCAGGCTCCTGGTGCCGCCCCTTCCACCACTTCCAGGAATGGGTCCAGGCTGCCTGCGTTGTTTCAGTCAGGGCACAGCTCAGATACCCTGTTCTCCACCGTACATCACACTCCATATGAGAGATATGTATAGAAAGCAGTCACTGGCCTATGAAAAGTTTGGTAATTTCCCCTTCAGAAAAGAAATAGTTGGAACGTTTTCAGAATGACAGGTCTGAGATAGAATAGATTTAGAAGGACCACACTAGTTAAAACCACATATCTGGCGTATCACGAGAAACAGAAAACAAGTCCATTCCTCATTCCCTTGGAGACCTGGACCAAGGCCACTGTATAGTAAGTACCAGGAAGTGCTTTGTACCCCAGCCTAGTGATGAATTGTCTTCCACTGGAATGAGCCCCAAGGGGAATGCTGTGTTCCCAGTCAAGAGGGGCAAACTGCTGAGCAATGAGTTTCTATAGGCATCTGACCCATCTGATGGGAGAAGATACTAGAGGTTGTCCAGGGTCCTTTGTAACTCCCCATATATAGGACACCTTCCTTATAGGCTATTGTTTGCCATATAAACTAGTCTGTATGTTTTTAAAGAAACACAAAAGCTGCATTTTATCAAAATCAGTATCTCTAGAAAACCCAAACCACTCATTGCCATTAAGTTGACCCTGACCCATAGTGACCCTATACGACAGGGTAGACCTGCCCCAGTAGTGCCTGTTCACGGGAGTAGAAAGCCCAGTCTTTGTCTCAAGGAGCGGCTGGTGGTTTCAAACTACGGAGCTCGTGGTTCACAGCCCACCAGGTAACCACTCTGCCACTAGGGGTCCCATATATTTAGAGGTATAGGATAAATGATAATAGAATCATGAGGACAGAAAATCTTAATGATCATGTTCTCCCCAGAACAAGAGTCAGTCAACGAGATGTCAAGATCTCAATAAAGCACTTCCCAGGCTTTATCCCATCTCTCTCTAAAAAGCTCCTCAGGAAGTAGGAACTGCTATCATCATCCTTTTGTAAGGGAGGAAAGTGAGACACTTAGAATTGAAATGATGGGTGTCAGGACACAGGACACACTGCTAGTCAACCTAGCCTCACTACTTGAACCAGAGCCTGCCAGAATTTCCCAAGTGTACTTCCTAATGACCATACTAGACCACCGTACCCTTTCAGCAAGGGTGTGCTATGTTGCTTGCAGCATGGATACCTACTTGAGTAAGAGGCCCATGCCTACTTAAATCCAAATCCCTAAAACATCTTCCGAAGTATATGGTTTTAAAAATTATGTGCTGTGTTCTATTATCTAGGATGTTGCTCCCTTCACATACTACAAATTAGCACAAGCTGCTTTTAAATTAAGTAAATGAGCAAAATAAGGTTTTTAGGTGTTTTTGTTATGTTTCATTTTTATGTCTCTAGTAGAGAGATTGGCGATGGTAGTTCAGATGCTATTCTGTAAATTAAGAAATCAGAACTCCAGCCTCCAGGCTGAAGTGTTCTAGTGGGAAAACAAGATGGATAACTTTCATTTCCACAAATTCAGGAACTTCCAACGGCCAAGCTTTTCTTTGGTTTTTGTTGGTTTCTTAGATAACTGTATCATTTGAGATTGTGGTGGTTGTTGTTTTTAAACTCCTTAAATGAGAGATCTGGTGATTAACATGTTTGAGTTTGCTTTGGCTTTAATAGCTATATAGATATAGTTATATATATGTATTAATAACTAGATTGATTTTTGAGAGGACGTTGTCTGCTTGTATTATCGTGTCAAAATGACAGAGCATTAAGCCGCCTTGCCAGGGAGCCTGGGCACAGGCTCAGAGTTGCAAAACCCTCCTAACTTGTAAATGAGATCCAGGGGTGTTTTGCTCCCCGCCCGCACTGCTGCTCAGGCCACCATTCCAAATGATGGTCAGCGAGGATCTGAAACACACCACAGCGTTTGCTTGTCTAAATCACTGCTGCCTGGGTGCTTACAGGCACGGGAGCATTTATCGAAGTCCCGAATTCTGTGTTGCTCACTCTTGCCAAGCATCAAGGCAGCTGTTAAGAGGAGGGCCCGAGCCACTTATCAGAAGCCTGGAAACGGCATCGTGCAGCTCTCGGCGGGGTGGGTGTTTTGCTCAAAGGCAGGAGGCTTAGTGGGCCTGCGGCATGGACGAAAAGCCTGTTTCTGCATCTGTCAGTGACCAGTGTCTTCTGCTCTTAATGAAAGTGTTCTGTGTTGTGCTCGCAGCCTAGATTGAAATAACGCCTCTGTGGAGCCCCTTGCCATCACATCGACACATCGGGGTACCATTCCGCTGGTCAACTCATGGCTTGAAGAACATTTCATGGACTTTGTGAAGCAGAATGGAGATGACTGCACTGATGTTGTAGTCACAGAGTTTCAAATTTCTCCATAGAGAGAAAGTGCCTTCAAGCGTGTTCTTGATACAGCTCTTGGTAGGAAATACTCTGAATCAAGAACCTAGACATCTCCTTAAAGAAAATGAATTCTGGTAAACCTCTCTCTTATGCTAAGTACACAACATGTCATGTCAAACCATGAAAGTGGGCCTAAGTTACATAGGACCTACTCAGAATGTAGGCTCTGGGAGGTGATTCAAGGTCTTTGGATAGAATAGGTTAGGGATGGACATGAAAAGGAAGTAACAGAAATTCCAATCTCTGTAGATTCACCACGCCTTTTGAGTGTTGAAAATGTACCGGCAAACATTGCTGCCAGTCGCTTGCTTATGGGCTTTCCAACGTCTGTGACGAATGTCCGTCAAACCCACTTACTGCCATTGACTTGAGTCTGACTCACAGCCACCCTAAGACGGAGGACTGCCCTGTGGGTTGTTTCAATCTGTACAGGAGGAGACAGCCCTTTCTTGCTCCCTCAGACAGACTGGTGGGTTCAAACTGCTGACCTGGTCCTTAGTAGTCCACCTGGTAACCCATGATGCCACCAGGGCTGCCCGTCCATGTATGGCAAAAGCCATGACGACATCTATCCCTACCACCTTTCAGAGTCCTCTGAGACGGGAAGCTCAGACCACGTCCCTTCAGAAGATCGTGGCCAAGTGTCTGCGTAACTAGAAAAGGAGTAAGTGATGTAAATAACCAAGTCAACAACGCCAGACCCTTTGTCACCGAGTTGATTCTGACCAATAGCAACACCACGGGGGGTTTCTGTCAATCTCTCCAGGAGCAGACAGCCTCACCTGTCTTCCATGGTGGGTTGACACTGCTGATTCTGCTGTTCGTAGCCCATCTCAGACCCCACGACAGAATGACTACTCAGGCATGCTTTTGTTCATCCCGAGAACAGAAAGCAGAGGCATCATCAAGACTCTATCTCAGCACGAGACTAAAACAACAACAACAAATCCCTCACTCTCATCAAGTCCATGCCAACTCATAGTAACCTGACAGAACTGAGTAGAACTGCTCTTTGAAGGCTGTGACTCTTTACAGGAGCAGAAAGCCGTATCTTTTGCCAGGGGAGCAGCTGTCAGGTTCAAAGGGCAGGCCTTGGTGTTCCCAGCCCAGTGTGTAACCCACGATGCCACACTCAAATTAAATGACCTTCTAACGTCCCTTCCTTCTCTACCTGCACCCCGAGCATAAGTAAAGTTTTAAGGAAGGTACCAAAGATAACTATTGCATCTTTGATCTAAAAGGGAAGCTTTCATTTATTTGGTGCTGGCTAAAAGAAGTATTTAAGCCAAATCGAAAATATCAGAAATAAATAACTGCATTGAAAAGGCAAAGCCATATTGAACAATAAACAATTTATGGAAGGAAACTAGAAAAAATGATTTGGTTTTTTTTAAATTCAAAAGCATAGCTTCTGACAAGTATTCTTTATTTATGAGCGTTAGTAGAATTTTTCAAGGAACACTGACATAGTAAAATAAAACACAAGTCTGACACTTGCATTCCTCTTCTGAGGTTTGGCACAAAGAGAAATCTAGGTAGATAGGAGGTTAATTACACAGTTTAATTCGATGATCATTATCTCTGCTAATTGAGAGAAGAGAAGAGGTCAGGATTATGTGAAATTGTAAATGATCCAAAATAATTATATCTGACTTGGAAAGTGCTTTCTGCCTTTGGATGTGAAGACAGGCAAGCCCCACGAATCCAACAGTTAGCTTCTCTTTGGAAGCAGAGAAGCCTCAAAAGTATAGTTCAGATGCCCGAACCTGGAGGTGGCTGCTGCTCTCTCTGCGCTCAACTTTCCTCTCCCCTGCATGGCCGCCTTGGGCACTGATGGGCCAAGCTCCCCAGCCTAGGACTGGACTTGCTTCCCACTGAGTACACCAGGTATCCCAGTGGCTCACCACCAGTTCTTGGTCTTTCTCCTTGTTAGCATTCTTGAAGTGCCCGTGCTTTGATCAATGAGTACGTCTGTGGGGAGCGCTGGGATGAGGTGCTGTAAAGGTCATCCCAGAAAGATTTCACCCTGGTAACACCTACCAAAGACCCTAAGAGTTCCCAGATGGCTTTCCTCTACCCCAGACACACAAACACCATCTCTGCTCAATGGTTCTTGGTAACCAGGGACGTTAGACTAGAAATTCTTTCCAAGGGATTCTGTGCATGCAAACTGAATGGCTGTCAACAGAGCTAAGATTAAGAAGATGAGGTGAGGTCAATTAACTTGAAATAATGATTCTCCTTAGAGCGGCCAGGGTACCTCTTCTCTCTCCTCTCCCCTTCCTCCATGTGGCCCTTCCAAGAAGATCTAGAGTTTTCTGCTTATCATTCTGAAGGGGAAACTCCACAGGTAGCTTTTGAGAGACTTTTTGAAAGAACCTGAAAGACAACACACTGCTTTCTCCAGGAAGACATTTTGCTAATGTCTTCTCAAAATGCATAATTTACTTTGCTCAATAATTATCTGCTACCTTTTCTCCAGTGCTTCACCCAACTAAAGAATCTAAACATTGTTTGGCTCATTTATGTTTACAGCAATGAAGGCACTCCCTGACTGCTTAAGGCCTTACTTTAAAAAAAGTTGTCGTAAATATATACGTAACAAAGTCATTGTCACTTCAACCTACTTCACATGTACAATTTGACAACATCAATTAACATTCATTGTACCATTCACTTAACTCCATTAACAGTTTCCAAAGTTTTCCGTTGCCCTTAACAGGAGCCCTGATCACAGTGATCACACATTGGCAAGGTAAGCAGTTCCAGACCACTAGCTGCTCCACTGGAGGAGAAGGCTTTCTAGTCCCTTAAAGAGTTAATCTTGGAAACCCACAAGAGCAGTACTACCCTGTCTTACGGGGGGCTACAGGTCAGAATTGATTCAATTGTCATGAGTCATAGACGTTCAGTGCTCCTCAGCAATGTGTCCACTCCCCCCTCCTCCCACCCATCCTTGTTGTCCTTTATAATGTCACCACTCATTTCTCGGATGTAGTATTTACTGCAGCCTCGCACTCTACATCCTGTTTCCGAGGTGAAGCCACGTGGTGCATGCAGTCGGGCTGCCGTTCGGCTGCTGGCTGAGGAATGTGCAGGTCCCTTTCCTGTCCACCAGCTGTCCTTCGCCGGACTCTGGCTAATTTCAGATGATATTTTTTTGGTTCCTGGCACTTGCCAGGTCTCAAGAAGAGCTTTGAATGAACGGATGGGCTTTCTTTACCCAACAACCATGTTGCTTCCTCTTCTACTCTCAGGGAATGCTTCTGCCACCGGATTCCTCCTTCTTGAGAAAATAGCTCTCTCTTGACATATGGGACCCCCACCCTTCCTTTTTTTTCTTCTTTAACTGAAGATGATTCAAAACCTCTCTGCCTAAATGATGTATCATATAATTAGTCACCTTGTTGCCGATCCACCCCTGAGACTTGGATGTCCTCGTCTATAATGAATTCCGTATGTGCAGGATGTTTGATGGTGTGTCACCTGTTGTTGTTTCCGATGCATAGTTTTCCTCCGCTTGACTCCGACATGGTTAGTTGTCCTTGAGTCCACTCTGACTCAGGGCGAGCCTCTGTACAGGAGAACGAAACGCTGCCTGTCTCTGCACCGTTTTTCCGACCAGGGGTATACTCCAGTGCCTTGTTGTGGCCACTGGTTATGTTGCGCGTCATCCCATCTAAGGGGCTCATCTCCCACCACTCTAGAGGACATATGGGGATGTGATTCCTAGTTTTCATTGGCTAATTTTTTAAAAGAACAGTGCTATCTTAGTTTGGAAGCTCCACCATGAGTGACCCGACTGGTATTTGGAAGGCCAGGGGCAGAGGGTCCATCACTACCACGCCACAGAAGTAAAGGTTCGGACCCCGCGCACAGTGTACTGGCAGCAGATGGTGGAACTGAGTCAGAGCCTTCTTCCAAGAAGACTGGGAGGACTCCTTTCTGTGATATCCCTGGAGTGTTCACTGGGGTCCCTGATGGGGGCTCCTGGGTATCAATGGGCTAGTGCTGCAGAAGACGGCCGGAACATTTCATGTCAGTTGTGTGTAGGTGGGGGGCTGGGGGGAGTCTGTTCTAAGCCCACACTCCCACCAGCACATTGTCTGATACTCATGGCTATCAAAAAAACAAAAGGAGAACTCCAGACTGCCACTGTCATTTCAGGAAAGGAGAGGCACCAAAGGTAGAAGACCGAATGCAAGAGGGTACGACTAGGGCTGAGACAGAGGAACGGAAGCGAGAGAGAAGAGCAGCGCTGTGTAGGAAGGAGGAAATGTTTCTTTTCTTTTTTTTTAAAGCACCAACAGCTTCACTTTCTTTTCAGCCCTCAGAATCCAGATGTGGCGTTTGTAACATGCTGGAGGAAACAAACTTATTTTTAAACTGGCTGGGGGCCCTCCTTTTCAAGTTGCCGACCACCTGGGTGGAAGGGTACATGCTTGTCAAGTGGTTGCTTTAGGAGAACCTTTGGAATTACCAGAGCGGCCTCTATCCCTGGGTTATAGGGGAGCAGGTGACAGCATGGAAAATGTATCCACTGTGCTGCCCCCCTCAAAAATCTTCCTTTTGACTTTCACCATCTGTCTCCTCAGCACAGATCCAACCCCAAGTCCAAAATGAACAGGTGGATTTATTCCTTCGAGATTGGCACTTTCCCAGGAAAATAAGAGGCATTCATTAGCTGGTAGCAGTTTGAAATACTCATTTACGAGTTGAACCTCGTGTACCGTCCAACTCTGAATATGCCTTCCCAGGTCAAGATGTGTGTATATGACGCATCCAGGAAAGAGACTAATGTAGAAGGAATCTGAGTTCTTAATGAAGGTTTCCTACAGATTCCATAATGACTCCACTCTGGTTTTACAGTGCAAAGAGGGATGCCCTTTCCACTGTTGCTAGCATGTGCTTTTAAAGATCCACACCTACACAGTACAGTGACAGCTACTTTCCCAAGGTTATCCACAGATCCGCACCCAGGGGTGCTGGAGTAAGAATGTGAACATCTTCATGCAAACCATCTCTCTCTAGTCCAAGATGAACCCAGCCATATGCAGCAACATCCCAAATTAATAAAACAACTGTCCTCCGGTTGACCCTGACTCCTGGCAAGCCGATGGGACAGAGTAGAACTGTCCCATCGGGTTTCCCAGACTGCCACATCTTTCTCCTACAGAAGGGCTGGTGGATTCGTACCAGTGAGCTTTAGATTAGCAACCAAGGGCTTAACCACTGCACTACCGAGCCTCCTTCAAATGGTCATATAAGCACCTGAATTTCTACCTCCCTGTGACAGGAGGAAAGGAAACAAGGGCTAACAATATCAAAATGGGATTTTTTTTTTCATCTATCTCATGTGTCAAACTCACCCTAAATATCATTTTGGTTTATAGAACTGCAAATTAACACAAGCCGGAGATGGAAATGAATGAATTGGCAAAGATCATTTCAACAACGACACACACATAAGAGTAAATGTGTCTGTCACACTCCAGAGCTCAGGCATCACCAAATAGGGTTTTGAACCCACTGAGTTTAAGGGACTTTCCAAGAGGATATACAGTACCTGAGTAACCTAAGACTAGATCCCAGGACCCCCACGACGTGACTTTTGCCACTATCACACAGTGCCTCCCCCCCCCACTCCCCACACTCTACTTGCCAACACAACTGTAAAATTAATAGTAAGATGGTACAGGATCGTAGAAACTGCCACAGCTTCAGAGGGTCAGAAATGATGTAGAAACATCGTGTGGCTTTGACCATGAAAGTTATGTCAGGAGCTTGTTCGAGGGCATGAGAAAACATGCAGAAGCATCCAGCACCAGCCCCGTCACATCCCAGGTTTCGTTAGGTGGTGAGAGCAAGACCGAGGCTGCTTCCAAGATGGCGCCACCATGGGCAGCGATGTTCCTATGAAGAGGCCATCTGGTTGAGGCACGTTTCCTGAGAATAACGGCTCAGGGTTTCCAGCAGATGCTCCTGTGGATGTTGTTTCTGGTCTTTGACCTTCATCACCCTCATCCCCTATTTGAGAACAGCTTCTGGATGCCTCTATTCAGATGATAATCACTGAGCAAGAACTCAGCCTCTCCTCATTCAGGAGCTCACAGTACACATCTCAATAAACCATAATGAACCTAAGATGTGAAGAATTACCGGATAAACAGGCCTCTCTCCCCAGCTGTCATGTCTGTTTGTGACAGCAACTGGAATTTCATTGTAAAAGAAGCTAATTTCAGTCTGAGCTGTGGTGGTGTTGTGAGGCACATCAAGGAATTCTTGATGATCTGTATCAGTAACCGAGGGCCCTGGAGATGCGCGAGGAAACTGCAGATCACCTATGCCAAGAGCGGTGTGATAAAATATGTATCGATGACGCTTCACAATGTACGATAATAAAGAAATGGAAAGTTCTGCCCTGTCTGCTAATGACTTGTGACTGGTAGTTCAAGCTCCTCGGTGTTTCTGGAGACTCTAGAGCAACATCATCACATCATCAGTATCTGGGCTTCCAGCTCATTTCTACCATGCTCTAATTGCTGAAGGTTAGCATGACACAAGGAAAGCATTCTGAAGATAATTCTGAGATGCCTCAACAGTGTCCAAAATTCAAACTGGATTCAGAAAAGGACCTTGCAACCAGAGCGATCGCTGCTGATTGTCGGATGGATCTCGGCTGAAAGCTGAGCATGCGAGGATGTTTACCTGCGTTTCATTCACGATGCCAAGGCATTCGACTGTGTGTCTCATAAGAAATGATGGATCACATGTTGAAGAATGGAAATTCCAAAACATTCCATTGTGCTCAGTCGTTTGAGCAGAACAGGGAAAGAAGATCCTTTCATCCTACTTATTCATCCTCCTTCTTTCATCATAGGCTCTGCTGAGCACACATGTGGAGAATTAGAACTATATCCAAAAGAATGAAGAATCAGGACGGGAGGCAAACTCATTAACCTGAAATATGCAGATGCCACCAGATTTGCTTGCTGCAAGTGAAGCGGACCTGAAGCACCAGTTGGTGAAGGTCAGTCTACAACCTACAGAATGGATTTGATCTCAACACAAAATGAACATCCTCCCACCGGGACCAACAAGCAGCCTCATTCTAAACAGGGAAACTATGGAAGCTGTCAAGGATCTCATTTTACTTGTATCTACAAGTCAGTGCCCATGGTTAACAGTGGTCAAGAAATCTCCTCACAGACTGCACTGGGCAGAGCTCCTGCAAACAGCCTCTGTAAGGTGTTAAAAAGCAAAGACGTCACCTGGAGAGCTGTGGACTGCAACTCAAATTTAAGAAAACAAAGCTCTTCACAACTATACCAACACACAGAATGATCATAAACCGAGAAAAGATTGAAGTTGTCAAGGATTTCATTTTCCCTGGATCCAGAATCAGCACTCATGGTAGCAACTGTCAAAACATTGAATGATATCTTGCTTTGGGCAAAGCTGCAGCAAAAGACCTTTGTAAAGTGTTAAAGAGCGAACATACCACCCTGAAGATTAAGATGTGTCTTCCCCAAGACAGAATATTTTCACATACTCATACGTATGTGAAAGTTGGGCAGTAAATAACGTCAACCATGTGAGAATCGATGCATGTGGATTCTGGTGTTGGCAAAGAATGTTGAACGTCCCACGGACTGCTATGGGAAGAAACAAATTTGCCTAAGATGTACTTTCGACATGTTCTCAGGAAACACTAAACCCAAGCCAAACCCACCTCACCGTCTTCCAGTCGATTGGGACTCAGTGTCCCTGGAGGAGGGAGTTTTACTGCCCCCTTTGGTTTCCCAGGCTACAAACCTTAACAAGAGCAGAGAGTCTCCCTTTGCTTCCCTGGAGTAAGCTGGTGAGGTCAAGCTGCTGACCTCGCAGTTAGTAGCCCAAAAGGTGACCTCCGATAGCACCAGGGAAGACTAGTCTCTGGAAAAGGGTATCATTGCTTTGCAAGGCAGAGGGTGAGTGCAGCAGGTACGACCCTTCATGAGGAGATTGACACAGGGGCTGCAACGACGGACTCCAGCAAACAACAACTGGGAGGTATAGGGCACGGCAGGGTTTCCTTCTGGGTGAGTCTGAAGGGGCTGCAGAGCAGCTACAACCACAGCAGTGCCGCCCAGAGTAACCTCGACCCTTTGAAGGTACAGCTCTTCGGATATGTAACACACGCCAGCAAGCTCTCCCAGTTGTCGCCCCTACTAACCCTCACTCTCTGCCCGTGGCTTTGACTCTGCGGCTACTGGCTAACAATTGCTCCCTGACCTCCAATCGTCCTCCATTATGTGTGTACCAGTCTGACACGTCCATTTCCAACTGAGAAATGCTCATTTAATTGGCGAGAGAACAAAGTCAAACTTTTTAATGGGACATCAGATTCCCCAACATCTGCCCGAAGCCTTCTCTCCAACTGAGTTCTCTCCTGACACACACACACCCAGCATCCTTCTCCTCATTATATACTTCTCTCATCTAAATATTGGTCTCTGAATCTGACTGCTTTCCGAGGCTCACTTCTTCTACAACGCCTGGGGGTGGTATTCACTTCTTGCTAGATACACCTCGTGCCAGAGGTGATGGCTTGTTTACTTGCGGTTCTCTTGGTTCCTCTAGGACAGCGGGTCTCCACCTTCCTCATGCCATGACCCTTTCAGACAGTTCCTCATGTTATGGTGACCCCCCAACCATAACATTATTTTCGTTGCTACTTTATCATTGTCAAGTTGCTACTGTTAAGAATTGGGCGACCCCTGGGAACGGGTCATTCGACCCCCAAAGGGGTCTCGACCCACAGATTGAGAACCGCTGCTGTAGGAGATGGAAACTCTGGGATTGTACAGGTAGCCTGACTTACTTTGGAAGACCCTGCCCCAGCTGTCTACCACAGTGCTTTGTACAGAGGGGACATTCATCAAACGATCTGTTCTGCTGCTTTCAGTAGTCTTCAAATGCACACCACCTAGTCAATGGCCTCCCGACCCTAGTCTTGTCCCTCCCTCAACCCAAACCCACACTGTCCAGTCTAATCCAATACCCATTAGAGCCACCTGTGACTCTTCCGTGGTAAACTCACATGACTGAAAAGTAAATAAAATGAAATGTTTGGTTTCTTAGTCGCACTCGCTGGGTTTCCAGTGCACAGTAGCCACCCCTGGTTAGCAAAGACACCCTGGGGAGCATTTCCACCACTCCAGCCAGTGCTGTGAGACAGGGCTGGCCTACTGTCTGAGCATTCGGTGCCCTTCCTGGCTGTGTGATTAGCCTCATCACACTGTTGGCAAACATTATCCATGCCTCCAGCTACCCCAGGGCCCCAGCACTTTTTCAGGTGAACAGCTTTTAAGCTAAGTTTCCCTCATCCTATACTGTGACAACTACTTTTGAGGCTTTAAATGCAATTTTGTCCCATTAAACTTTAATATATTTCATCTTTTCTGTTGGATGCCATCTGTCCAGCTTGTCAAACTCTTCAGTTCTGTCATGTTGGGGCTATCCTCTCCTAGTCTGAGGCACATACACATCTTTCGAGACTTCTTTTGCTTGCACACTGTTGGTATTACTGTTGGATGCACTTCTGTCGCCCATGACTCATGAAGACTTTAGGCACAACAGGGTCATAATACCATTGTGATCCATAACGGTTTCCGAGACTGCTTTTTCAGAAGCAGGTTGCCAGAAATTTTTTCCTGGTCTTAGTCTGAGTGTTTCACTGCTCAGCCTGATAACAACCCGCACACCCTGATTACAGGCAAGTGGTGGCTGTGCTTTGGGTGGAAATCAAGCCCGGATCTCCAGCATGAAAGACAAGAACTCTACCACCAAATCCCCACTTCCTCCAAATTCATGTTAGCGGATAAAGATGCCACCTATACACAGGACAAACATATAGTTTGTTGTGCAAACCAGGGCACTGTGGGGGGCAGAAGGCAATGCTGTAAAGAATTATGCTGAGACACAAGCGCTTGGACCATCCAGGGCCAAGCAGAATGGATGGCATAGTATCATTGGAAGGTCAAATCCCAAAACACTGCGCTGTCCCTAGAGGATTTCCTGCAGATTACAACTGGCCAGTATCCAAAACTGTTTGTAGGTTGACTACATTTTACCTTAATTCAGACCATCTTCCACCATTTCATTTACAAGGCTACCATGAGAAAGAAAATAGATTTCTGAAGCTCAAATAATCTTGCAACTTTTGGTATTCAGTAGATAAACTAACATAGCCTTCATTTTTAGAAAAAGAAGAAAATTCAATACAAAAGGAAATACAGTTGATGTATTCACTCATTAAATTTTAACAGAAGTGAATTTGCAAACTTTTGATAGATTGCCTTCCTTAGGTTATCTTAGGGTTCTAAGAGTTCACAGAAGCCCACCTCTACCCCTGACAACGACAACACCCTTTTAGGTTTTGAACCCAAAGGAAAACACGTGTAGCCTCTTTTGCTTGTAAAACCTACTCATTCTCTATCCCATCATTAACGATACTTGCCATTGGTCCATGAGAATTGGCCGATGAGGTCCTCAGAAATCTCTACACTGGAGAAATAGACTCTGAGTATAATAGAGGGAAATGGAAACACAGATCCTTACAAAGTAAAGCAACATGCCCGGGTCCTCTCTCTGTCACACACAAAACTAAAATAAAACAAGGATTCACGTGGAACTCTATTTTCATAAATTTCACATACAGAGGCATGAGTAGGAAGAAATGACTTTCTAGAGTGCTGGAAGTTAATGCAGCTACATAACATCTAAAAGTCCTGGAATGAGGCTGACAGAGAGAGAGGGAAGAACTATTTGACTGAAGCCAGAAAGGAGGCTCATGCTCTGGCGCCTCCTCTCCTGACCCTGGTCAGGCCCCTTGTCATCTCCATGCACACTTGTTTCCGCGTTCATCCCAGAAACAACTCTTGGCACCAGGGTTGGCTTGAGGAAGAGGAAGGAGTGGCCCTGCCTCTCAGAGAGTTTCCTTGTCTACACTGACCCACGTGAGCTCAAGGTCCTGCAGCTCTCCCATCTTGTAATTCCAGGGCAAGGTCTGTAAAGCAGTGTTTGCGGTTGCTCACACCCAGTGAACACACAATGCTCAACTCATCAACAGCTGCCCTTGTTAGAGTTGTCGGGTATTTCTCAGATGTCTGCAAGAGCTTTTCCTTTTCCACACGGAAGATATCATCAGGGGACCGGACGCTATGACTCCTCCTTCTGTCTCTGTGTAGGCTTTCCATTTTCCCTCATCTATCCTGTTTCCCCTTAAACCTGCAATCCAACATTTGTAACTGGGTATTGATGTGAGATAGTATTCCAACAAAATCCTTATTTCTCAGGTCTTGCATAGTACAATTAAAATGAGGAAGATATGTTCTCTTTTTAATTTTATTTTTCTCGGTAGCCTACCTATCAGAAAAACAAACAAACCAACTTTCTAGTCCATAGGTTGTAGGCTAAATATACATGATCCTTTTAACTTATACTCATCATCTTATTTTAATTCCCAACCTAATCACAATTCACAGGCAGTTAAGAAGCCCCATTCAATCAATTTTCTAAGTTCCCTTGTTTTTCATTTGGATGATCCTTAAGGCAGGAAGCCCTTGATTAATTTAGTTGACAGCTTTGACTAATGCTTTAATGAACACTAGGACAAGGCTCTGGTGGCTCAGCGGTTAAAGCGGTCAGCTGATTACCAAAAGGCCAGTGTTTGAACTTAGCAGCCATCCCATGAGAGAAAGACGAGGCAGTCTGCTTGCATAAGGATCCACAGTCTTGCAAACCCTATGGGAGCAGTTCTCTGCTCTGTGACTCGGTATGAGCTTAATGGCAGTGGGTTTGGTTTGGGGTTTGGTCGCAAGGGAAAGAGAAAAGATTGAAAATAAGATGATTGATAGGAGATGTACAATAGTAAGCAAAAACTAGATCACGCAGGGGAGTAAAACACAGCTACTAATTAACTACCATGGTCATTTAGACATCTACACAGTAAAAGGAGGCACCCAAGTCTCCTTGCACTGCTGCAAGATCCTTGACGCACCTGCTATGTCTTCTACTACTCTACATCTGAACTTCTACATCTGCCTCTTTAGCTTATATTCCTGATAGCTAGGAACTTGTCAACCAGCCCGCCAAATATACTATTCAATACTTTATTTTGATGGTTCAACTATAGCAAAGTGCTTGCAATCAAACAATGGTGAAGGGCAACGTCATCTCTGGCAACAGCCTGCTAACTGCTCTCTGTTTCCATCTTGCCTTGCAATTGTCTAATTTAGACACAGCAGACAGAATTCTCTCTAAGAATAGGCTGGGTTATATCACGCTTCTGAGTGAAAACCCTGCAGAGGCTTCCTGTTGCAAATAGAATAAAAGCCAAAATCTGCGCTGTGACCAATAAACCCTACATGATCTGACCACTGGCCATTTTACGTTTTCTGCTGCATGCACCGGAAGTGCAGCTACCAGGGCTTAAACAGTTTAATGTCTAAACCAGCAAGCGGTTGAGCAGGTTGATATTTTCTCATGTAACAAGAAGCCTGGAGTTGACCACGCAGGGCTGGCGGATCCGGCTGCTCAGCAAGGTCATTAAGGAATCCAACTCTTGCTGGCTCCCTGCCCTGCCATCCTGAGCACGTGGCTTTTGTCCACAAGGCTGAGGGATGGCTGCTCTCACCCCAGGCACGGTGTCCACAGCCCAGGCAGGAAGAAAAGGAAAGAGGGAAGGACGAGAGTACTTCGTGCCAGCGCAGCCTGCTATTTGCAGTCAAAGAGCAATGGTTTTCCAAGGACTCGTACCCAGTCATCTGTATCGCAAGGAACTTTGCCGATGCCATTGGTTAACTGCTTGCCTGTGAGCCCAAAGAGCCACCATTTGAACTCACTAGCTTCTCCACAAGAGAAACGATCTGACAGGAGCTAATGATAACATTTATTTTTTCAAGCGTGGTGCCTCGACAAATGATGATAAAATGATAACGTGTGACATAAACAAACAAGAGATTTGAAAGAAAGCAAGAGGAAGACCTGGTCAGTAGAATCCATGACCTTGCTGTGACTTTCCTACTCCATCCATTGCCTGCACCCCCTCCATAATACTGTTTGTAGAGGATTATAGCTAGTCTGGGATGTCACGTTATTTTTGGTCCCACCCATAAACCTAATGTTTGTTATGCTCAGCTCTTCAAATGACTTCCTCTGACTTGATTTTTTTCCTTTATAATCATTTGTTCCACTGAAGGGACCACCCCGCACCCCCCCACCTCCCAGCCCCACCTCCAAAGCTACACAAGCAGCAGTGGAGGGGAAAAACACTGAGTTTAGAAATCTTTTCTTCTTTCCTTTTCTTCATGGGCATAAATAAGAACCTTTCATGGTCAATCTTCTAAGAATTCTTTTTTCTTCTTACTGTAACTTTATTGACTGCGATGGGAAACATGGATTTGCTTAGGGTAAAGGGGAAGGGAAAATAGCGCTAAGCGACAATATATTCTTCGGTGAGAGGCTGGAGGCATGGAATGTTGTTTTTAACAAGCCAGCTCATTCCCATCAGTTCTCCCCCTGCATGAATGTCTGAAAGGCTTGGAAGAAGAGACGCAAAAAAGACACTGCTCATTGCCGAACTATCCACAACAGCCCAAAGGTGGAAACAACCAACATGCCAGCAACATATGAATGGATAAACAAAATGTGGCGCAGGCATACCAAGTCATACCACTCTGCCAGGAGGAGAAACGGAGGCTTGATACATGCTACAGTACGGACAGAATGTGAAGACGCAACGCTGGGTTATATAAACCGATCACACAAAGAACAAGTGTTCTATGAGATTATTTACATAAACCACACACCACAGAAAAACGCACTGTCCTGCAGTTGATGCTGACTGTGTTAGTCTGGGTAAGCTAGGGACACAAATTCACAGAAACTTTATATATATATTATATATATATATATTATAAAGGGTAAATGTACATTCAGAAAGCATCCCAACCCAGTGCTGTCCAAGCCCATAAGTCCAACATTAGCCCATATGTACAACACCAATCTACAAAGCCGTCCTCAATCTCACAAAACACATGAATGATGCTGAATGCAGGAGGAAAGCCGAATCAGTGAGCGTGTAAGCATCTCAGCGCTGGCAGGGGTCACTACAAGGCTGCTCCAGCACCCAGGGCTGCATCATCAGGTAGGTCCATGTGGCTTCTCCTCAGGGATGTCTTGCAGGAAGTGATCCTTGCAAGCTGAAGCAGGGAACTGGCCAAGGCAGCTACACCCTGGTCAGACCATCACAAAGCAAGAGACCCAAGAACTAGAAAGGTGAGGCTCACCAAGCCATTTATCCCTCCGCCTTCAATTCATCCCACATGTGTTTATCGGCCAAGTTGGCAAAATAAACATTAACTATCTCACCAACTGATAGTGACCTTATAGGATAAGGTAAAACCGCCCCTGTGGGTTTCAGAGACTAACTCTTTATAGGCATAGAAAGCCTCATCTCTTTTCCACAGAGCAGCTGGTGGTTACAATATGCTGACCTTGACAGTGTCCCAACAAATAGCCCACTATGCCACCAGTGTTCCTATTACAAAAAACAAAGAAAAGCAAATGGATAGAGACTAAACATTATTAGTGGTAACCAAGGGTAAGAGGGGAGGGACATGGGGTGTGGGTTAAGGTGATGAAAAAACCACATGGAATAAGAGTATGGCTGCACAATCAATTATTGTAATTGCTGCCAATAAGTTCTACACCTGTAAAAGTTGAATAGGCAAAAGCTGTGGGATAGATATATTTACAAAAAGAGTAGCTGCTGAGGCTGCTATGTCTAACCAAAGACTTCCTAGTCTTCAGTTCCTTGGGTTGAGGGTTATGTTTACATGAGACATCCCACTTAACTGGCCAAATAACATGTTAGTGCTTCTGTCCCACTTCTTACTTTATTGAATAGAATCCCGGGTCTTAAAAGCGTGCAAGGCACAGCAATTGGCCTCTCTCCATCTGAAGCAGCAGACAGAAAAGGAGTGTCAGGGACAGGAGGAGGATATGGAATGTGTAGCTCTCTCCCTTAGTGCGCTCCTTAGCCATGAGACCCGAAGAACTGGATGAAATCAATGACCACCCTCAACATTGTGACCAAACCAGATTCACTGTCTTGGGAGGATCTTGATCAAAAGGGGAAATTCCAAAAGAGCATTTCAATTTCTCACAGACCCTAGGCTTTCTGGAGCCACAGAGGATGGGTGGATCCACAAAGCGAACACTATAGGATATTCTTTTCACCTTAAATTTGAAACGAAAGTCAATTAAAGTCATCTTAAAACAAATAAGAATCTAGCTTAACTGATACAAAAAAAAAGCCTACCTTGAGCATTTTACTCTTTATAGAACTGTTTACATGGGTGGGACCAAGTTCACAACAGAAACTCAAAAAGGTTAGATAGAAAACTTATGAGGTCGTGAATACTGTTTGTGAGGGAGGAACAACTCAGACAAGGAGAGTGAGAACGGTTGTACAACTCAAAGCATGTTGTGAATCCAGTGGTAGTGGAAGCATCTCAGTGCTGGTAGTAGGGGTGTCCATGTGGCTTCTTCGGCTCCAGTGCTCTAGCCAAGCTCTGTGTCTTGTCTGCGAGCACGTCTTGCAGAGAGTGAGCGTCTGTCTCGCCTCCAGTGAGCTATTTGTCTTAGTGCCTCCAAATGAGGTCATTAAGCTTCAACCTGATTGACAGGCTAAACTCCACCCCTTCACTCTTAAGTCTCAAATTGACAACAAGAGTATGTAACTACCAGTCAATGACTTTACAAGATTAGTCGTTTGACCAGTCTTATAGCTTTCACTCTGTATTTAAGCGTGAAATAGAGAAAAATGTACCTACCCCCCCCCTCAAATCAGCGCCTTTCCCCATTCTTCAAGATTCTTACTAAAGAGACAAGAACAATGGGATAAATTGAAAGCCGGCATATCTGAAAGCAACAGATTTTTCTTACATGTGACCCTAGGCTGAGTTTCCTGGCCTCAGGTTCTCATCAATGAAGATCAGACATCATCCATCATCACAACAATTCCTCCATCAGCCCTGATTCTATCATCGATGCTTAGCTGCCACGGCCGGGCTCTCCCTGTCTCATTGAGTTGAGCCTTGTCCCCAGGCACAGAGTGACAACTGACACTAGCAGCCATCCCCTGAGCAAGGTAGATCCTGCCAGTCAAGTGTCAAATAAAATATCATTAGCAAAACTAGGTTTGGGTTGTAAAATGTCCCTTGAGAGCATCACTGGGACTCGTGTCTAGAATACTGCCACCTCTTGGAGAGTCTGTAGGTTAGATTAGAACCAGGCTCTTGCTCTCCAGGTGATTTCAGTGTAAATCTATATATACACATTTTTATGATCTTTAGGCTACTACTCTCTGAGAAAAAGTTGCTCCAGTCTATTAAAATGGGCAAGTTAGAGGGGTATGCCTTGACAATTAAGCCTATCCTCAAAGGAGTGTGACCCTAGAGATTAGATTGCTGAAAGGAGGGGAAATGGAGATGGCTGGATGAATAAACGCTTTGGTTCACGCCCACTTACAGAAGGAACACAAAGTGAGAGAATTGGCCCAGGCTTTAAAGCACTCTTAGTTTCTCCTATGATTCAAGATCAGCCACCACACCTAGTCAGAAGGTGTTAGGATGAAGGAGTGTGGGCCAAGGGATGATGAGAGGGCAGCGCCAGGGCTCACGGAGTGGCTGGGCTGTGCGACGCACCGCGAGGAGAGGTGCTGTATGTGGCCTTCCTGTTGACTCCGAGTCAGCCCTCAGAAGGAAGAAGACATTTAGAGAAGGAATGTAAGCATTTGCCTGGTATCTAAGATGAGAACATTCCAGAAACAAGGGGCAGTGAGTGCCAAAGCACAGCTAGGCAAAAGGTCCCCTGCACATTTCCCAGCTCTGTCCCCGCCCCGCTCCCCCCACTCCCCCCAAGAGCTAGTTGCAGAGGGAATAAGGGTTGCTGGTCTTTCCCTTAAGTTGCCCTGAAAACCAAAGGTATTTTAGCTGCACTGAAAATCTCAGTTGCAGTCTACAGAAATAATACCACATTTTGCACACTGATGTTGTGGAGACTTAACTCTGATTTCTATGCCTCCGACTTTTCAACAGAGTGAGGATGAAATCCCACTGGTCTTTGGAACTGGGTCATGAAGGTGATCAGGAATTCGACTACCTTTCAGACAAGCTTTTTTTTTTTTCTTTTTCTTTTCTTCCTGACCCTTTCCAACAAATGGTGGTTACAAATATTTCCCTTAGTGTGCAAAAGCACACGCCACTCCCTCATTCCCGTGGTGGGCACCTTGTGGGCACCTTGTGGAGGGTGTGCCCCCAAAGCTCTGCATGTGACTCACTTTGTAGCAGAACTTTAAGGCTCCACAACATCAAATAGTCATGTCACAAGTGCAATCTAATATCACCTTGCCCACTGAGGCTCATCTATTGGGGCCAAAAGAAATGGGATTTTTTTTTTTTATGGATAAGGACCCCGAATAGAAAGGACCAAGAGGAGATGGCAGGAAAAGGGAAAGCTAGCCTTCCCCTGGAAGGTTTGGGGCTGCTTTCTTTAACAAATGAAAAGGAATGCCTCAGGGCATTTTAAGGATGGTAGCTGTTTTTGATGGAAAGGTAAGAATGTAAATCTGGAATATTCAGGTGGCGTAAGGTGATGCTTCCTTTCAGGGCTTGTGCTGCATGCCACGGAGAGAATCATGACTTACCGTGGATTTATGAAGAGGGTCCGTAAAATTTTATTTTCTCCCACTTTAAACAAGAGGCAGGGAATTCAGCCCACTGCCTGGTAGTAACAGCCTTTTATTGCCCGAAAGTTGGTGGTAGCTCACAGAAGGTAAAATTGACCTTCTTCAGTGTGTTACTTCATGCCCTAAATGAAAACGGATGGGTGGCCTTCCCCTGGGTGAGTCTTTATATTGCTAGGGGAGGGGTGGGATTGGGGGGGCGGGGGGGGGCAGGACAGAGTGTCAGAAAGAGAATATGAGTCAGGGTTTTCCTGACTCAGGGAATAGAGATACATGGATACAGTGATATCTGCTGGTATACTGGGTTACCTGTTGGACAACTAACTGCAAGGTTAGCAGTTCCAACCCACAAATTGCTCCCTGGGAGAAGGATGAGGCCGTCTGCTCTCAGAAAGATTTGCAGCCTTGGAAACCCACAGGGGCAATTCTGTTTTGCCCTATACAGTTGCTTTGAGTCAGAATGGACTTGATAGTGAATCTGTTTCTCTGATTAGTATCTATCTATAGGAGTCCTAGTGGAATCAATTGGGTGGCAGTGAGTTGGTTTAGGTTTATATCTATCTATATTGATATCAATAAAGATGGAACTTAAAGCATTCACTCACACGATTGTGGAGGCTGATTACCACAATACCCAGAGGTCTGGTAACAGACTGAAATCTATAGCAGGAGTCTATCTTGAATCAGAATATATTGTGTCCTTTTTCCTCCAACCTTTCCCCGGTCCCAAAATTCCCCACCCCTTAACCCTTCAATGGATTGAAGATGACCCACTCACATAAGAAAGAGCAGTCCGGTTAGTTGCTATTGTTGTTAGGTACCATCAAGTTGGTTCCGACTCATAGTGACCCGATGTACCACAGTCCTATGCCATCCTCAGGACGGTGATGTTTCAGCTACTGGGTCCATCCATCCCAGTCAAGGGCTTGCTCTTCGTCACTGGCCCACTGCCTTAGTGAGCAGGACGTCCTTCTCCAGGGAATGACTCTTTCTCATAATATGTCGATGTCCTGCCATCCTGCCTTATCAAGAACATTTCCACTGTGCTACCTCTGAGATGGATTTGTTTGTTTCTGGTCAATATGCATGCCCTGCATCATCAGTCAAGTTCATCCATTCATTATTATTCAAGTTCGTCTTTCTTCATTATTATTGCTCCGCTTTTCCACATGCCTATGAGGTGTTTGACAATACAATGGCTTGGCTCAGGCCCACTGGCATCCTCAACACGACAACTTTGCCTTTTAAAAGTTTAAAAAGGTCTTCTCCAACACATTTACTGAATGCAAGCGATCATTTGATATCTTGATTGCAGCGTCCGTGAGTGTTGATTGTGGATCTCAGTAAACTGAAATCCTTAACATCTTCAATATTTTCTCCATTTGTTAAGATGTGCTTTTTGGTCTGTTTGTGATGATTTTTGTTTTCTGTGTGTGAAGATGTAATCTGCACAGAAGGCTGTCGCCTTTGATCTTCATCAGCAAGTGCTTCAAGTCCTCTTCAAGTTCAGCATGCAAGCGTATGTCATCTGCATACCAAAGGCTGTTAATAAGCCTGCCTCCGATCCTGATGTTACATTTCTTCATGTGACCCAGCTTCTCAGAGGATGTGCTCAGCACACATCCTGAATAAATATGGGGAAAGGGTACAAGCCTGCTGCATACCTTCCCTGATTGTAAACCACAAAACCTCCCCGGGTTCCGTGGGATGACTGCCTTGTAGCCTAAGCACAGGCTCCTCCTCGTGAGCACAGGAAGTGCTCTGGGTTCTGAATCTTTGGCGTGGTATCCACAATTTGTTGTGAGTCACACACCTGCATCCTTCGTATAGTCAATAACACACAGGTCAATGGCTTTCTAATATTCCCGTCTTTCAACCATCTGACACCACTGATGAGGTTCGTAATTTCACGTCCTCTTCTGAATCCACATTGAATTTCTGGCAGTTCCCTGTGGATGTACTGTTTTACTCAAAGTCAACTGAGTAAAATATGAACCTCAGTTGTAAATACCTTCAGAGCAACATCCAGACCAATGTTTGTCCAACGAAGTGGGCCCAATCCCCTAGCCAAGTTGATACATAAAATGAACAATCAGAGGGAGAAAGAGAAGAGAAATGGTCAAGTGTATCATCTTGCTATGCAGTTGCTTGCTTGATACTCCTGTAGTGGAATCTTAATGGAATAGCTTCAAACTATACGTTCAACTCAATTTACAAGGGGGCCATATTTTTTTTTTACTTTCCTTGTATTAATTAAAACTTTCGAATTGATATTTTTAACACATTAACCAACCAACTACACAATAACATGACCAAATGATGGCAATCCATGTTTAGAGCCCCGGTGATGCGGTGAAATAAGCATCGGGCTGCTAACTGAAAGGTTGTTGGTTCAAATCCACCACGGGGAAAGATAAGGGCAGTCAACTCCCATAAAGGAAACCCCGAGGAGCAGTTCTACTTGTCCTACAGCAGCGGCTCTCAGCCTGTTGGTCATGACCCCTTTAGGGGTCGCCTAATTCATACCCATAGCAAAATGACAGTGATAAAGTAGCAATGAAAATAATTTTATGCTTGGGGGTCACCACCACATGAGGAACTGTATGAAAGGGTCACAGCACGAGGAAGGTTGAGAACCACTGCTCTAGAAGGTGTGAAAGGCAAGAAAGTGGATCGTCACTTAGAACCTGCAGAAGGGGCATCCTGCCAGCCTTGCCCTTTGATTTCAGGCCAGTGAGAGGTCATTCCAAACTCTGGTCTTCTGAACCAAAAGAAAACACACGTGTGTTGCTGAAAGCCATTCGTGTTTTGGTAATTTGTGACAGCAGTTACGGAGACAGGACGGAGCACAAGGTGCAATTTCTCCCAGGCCCCACATTGGGGTTCAAAGCTTTTGGGTGCTCTTTGGCTTTCCTCCGTCATCTCCACAGAAAACGTGTCAAACGTTTTTAAAGCAACTCGTCCTGCTTCTTCTCTGTGCACTTTCCTAAGAAATGCAAACTCTTTTAAGACCTTCCTTGCTCTACATAAAGAAATGCTTTCTTAAAAAAAAAAAAGTGCACCTTTTTCTAAAAAGGCCTCCAGAAGCCCTTTATCCTAAGGAACACAATAGACCTCTTTTCTTCCTCTCGTAAATTGCTTTACAATCCCACATACACCGGTGCAGTCCCACCGCAGATGGCCGTTCGTATAAGGAGAATTAGGAATTGATTTTACCTGTTTGAGTCCTAATTTATTCATTCTGTATTCTCACGAGTCTCATCTGCAATTCCACAGTTTTTCACAGTAATTTAGCATTGCATAAAGTAACAGTTAGTAGATAATCTCCAGATAAAATACAACCAAGCGGGAAGACTTCCATCCATCCCCGCCCTTCCCTTACTTACCTATGCTTTGCTTCACTATGGAAAATAAAATTAGAAAAAGAAATGATGAAAAGTTAATAGAGGTGTGCTCGTGTGGGCTCGCACACACGGGGGAGCAACATTGTACATGTTCAAGTAGCATTCAAGTTTTTCTAGATTATGATGTATAGCAAATGCTTTAAAATTATAATGACTAAAGCATGCTTGAAATGACAGCTGCTATGTAAAAAGACAACCACCCAGAGCCTGACATAAAACATGCATGCCTAATTCTTTAATGCACATCTCAACGAGCTGATACTCAAGTCAGATCACAAACACGGATTTTTAAAAATGTTTCCTTCACTTCATAGCTGATGCACTTTAATAAAGTATAAGGAACTTAAAATGGTCAAAAGAACCCTAAAAATAAAGCAAAAGCCTTTCCGTGCGACTTCCAGCAACTCCCTCAATATTTGCAGTGCTTACCACAAATACTGACTACACTAATGATGTTGGTTTAGATCCCTTGCTTTAGACCAAATGGCAGAATGTGCGTTGATTTTTCTCTCGCCCCTGACATTTACACAAGAAATGAATAATATGTTGGATAAGGGGCTTCAGGGGCCAGTTTAGAACCAAATGGAATTTGGGAACTCAGTGCTACAGGTTAATGGATTAAGATCACCTAACAACCTATGTTTACAAATGTTGGCTACAGCATCACTTTACACAATGTATATAAAATCATAAGCTGCTAAAAACAATGTTGCAAGCAGTGTTTAGGTTTTGTTTTAATTTACAAATGTACCAATTAGATCCCAACATGTCTACTAAAATTTTGGTTTACCTAAATTGTTTAAACAGTTAATAAATGTAAAACCCATGCCCCTTCTATGTCTCCCATCACCATCCTGGGGTAGGTCAATTCTATTCTGTAAAGAGACTGAAAACTTGTGATAATATAAGGTCCAACATGGCACTGAATTGCAATGTGATTTTCACAAGTTTGTAGAATCTGTGATTTTCAATAACATCTACCTGGAAGTTGATGTCCAGGCACCTTGAAGCTTTACAAAAACGACAGGAGCTTTTCAGATTTATAAGATATAAAACATTAACCACATAGTCCACCATCCCACCTCTCTGATAATGCAATTGGAGACCAAGAACTAAGTTCAGGGATGAAGTAGTGAGAGGTATGGAAGGAGGGAAAGTCCTAATAGCTAGGAGAGGTCCGCAGAATTGTTCACGGTACTCAGTCCACCAGAGTCCTATAAACCGACTGCCATGCTAGGAGTGAGTCCCACTCATAGAGACCCTATGGGACAGTGGTTCTCAACCTTCCTCATGCCACGGCCCTTTTATACAGTTCCTCATGTTGTGGTGACACCCCAACCATAACACTTATTCATTGCTACTTCATAACTGTCATTTTGCTACTGTTATGAATTGGGCGACCACTGTGAAAGGGCCGTTCGACCCCCAAAGGGGTTGCCACCCTCAGGTTGAGAACCACTGTTCTAGAGGCTACCTAGAGGTGCCCTGTTGGTATAGTGGGTTATGCATTGGGCTGCTAACCACGGGGTCAACAGATCAGAACCACCAGATGGTTCTCGAGTAAAGCATCAGGTTTTCTACTCCCATAAAGATTTATAGTCTTGGAGATCCACATGGGAGTCTGATCCTCTGACAGACACTGTGAGTAGAAATGAGTCAATGGCAGTGAGTTTGGTTTGGTTGGGTTGGGAGACCGTACTGCGATCCTTGGCTCATCGTCCCCTTCTATCTCCAAAGGCAGCACTGGCTAGTTGAGTCTTTCACTTCAAATCATCTCACTCTGATTCCTCTGCTGCCCTCTCTCACAGTAAAGTCCCCATGATGATGGGCCCACGGGCCCTCTGTTCCCATGAAGTACTGGTTGATGTAGAACAAGATTGCAGTCTTCATTATGGATTACAACTCAATGTAAAGAAAACCCAAATCCTCACGACTGGACCAGAAGATAGCATCCTGATAAATGGAGAAAAGACTGAAGTTGTCAAGGACTTCATTTGGCTTGGATAGGAAGCAGCAGTGAAAAGATCAAACACCACATTGCACTGGGTAAATCTGCTGCACAAGACCTCTGGAGAGTGCTGAAGAGCAACGATGTGACTTTGAGGACTAATGTACACCTGGCCCAAGCCATGCTATTTTCTATCGCCTCATAGCATGTGGCAGTTAAGACACTGCCTCAGGAAGACCAAAGAGGAATCTGTGCATCTGAATGACGTTGTTGCTGAAGAATATTGACAGTGCCACGGACTGTCAAAAGAACAAGCAACGCAGATGGTGCCCGGCTATCAAAAGATATAGCACCTGGGGTTGTAAAGGCTTGAAGATAAACAAGCGGCCATCTAGCTCAGAAGCAACAAAGCCCACATGGAAGAAGCACACCAGCCTGTG
>NW_022111300.1:46966340-46991404 GCF_000313985.2 Echinops telfairi
GGCACAGTAGGGTTGGAGCAGCTGACTGCCACATCTTTCTCTCAGGGGTCCTCAAACTTTTTAAACAGGGGCCAGTTCACTGTCCCTCAGACCCATTGGAGGGCCGGACTATAGTTTTAAAAAAAACTATGAACAAATTCCTATGCACACTGCACATACCTTAATTTGAAGTTAAAAAAATAAATGGGGCAAAAACACCCGGCCGGCTGCATGTGGACCGGGGGCCGTAGTTTGAGGACCCCTGCTAGTGGGCTGAGGGGTCTGCACCCCCACCTTTCATTTGGCTGCAGAACAAGAATTACCCTGCACCACCAAAACTCGCTGCCGTCGAGTAAATGCTGAACCAACTGCTCTACAAAGAAGGCAGTGTAGAAAGCCCTGTGGAGTAGTTCTGCTTTGTCACTTGGTAAAGTGACCAGATTAAAAGCGGGACACCATTGACCGGGGTGGGGGTGGGGGGGTAGGTTCTTCATTAAAAATTTGGTCTATATGGGCCAAATAGACCGTTCCCTAGCTTGTCGTGCATTCTTTCCACAAATCGGGACTTGTTAAAAATGCCAAAAAGCGGAACTGTCAGGCCAAAAGCGGGACGTCTGGTCACCTTACACTTGAGCTCTCTCTAAATGAAAAAACTCACCATCATTGAGTCAGTGCTGACACAGAGCGACCCACGCACCGTGGGTTTTCCAGATGTAACTGTTTACAAGAGTACAAAGCCCAGTCTTTCTCCCTCAGAGCTGTCCGTGGTTTAGAACTGCTGACCATTCAGATTTCAGCCGAACGTGTAACCACAACACCAGGTTTGGTTTTGAGGTCTCTAGTTGTCAAATATTGATGGGATGGCACCAGAGGACAATCATCTGAATAAAACACGGTAATCTTATTTCAAGGTCAGCTGATTGGCCATCTTAATCCCCCTTTATCAAGGCATCTACCAGCATTCACAGCGGACAGGGATAAGAAGACAGACTTCTGGGGGGAGGGGCATTATCCTGCCCATCAGACTCACTCCCTTCTGGTTGTTGTTGTTGCCTTTCTCCTTTGTACTCCTTTTCAAATGCCTATTGGGAAACGTGGTGCATGTTGAATGTTAGTGCCGCTGATATTTTAGATAATTGTTAAGAAGGATCTGCTGAGAGGAAGAACAGTTTCAACAAGGACTGAATCAACTGGTCAAACAAGTGCAAATAAGATGAATATAGACTTTAAGGTTACATGGGGTATTTTATAAATTATTTATAAAGGTGTGTGCGTGTATGTGCGCGCGTGGGATCTTTGAGAAGGCCTGGTGGCATGGCATAGTGATTATGCACTGGGCTATTAACTGCAAACCCAGTAGTTTGAAACCACCAGCTGCTCTGTGGAAGAAAGACATGGCTGTCTATTCCCATGAAGAGTCGCAGCCTCAGAAACCCACAGGGGCATTTCTACCCAGCCCTAGAGGGTGACTATGACTCAGAATCGACTCAATGGTAGTGAGTGTGTAATCTTTGTTAAAGTAATTAAAAAGTCAAATATACCTGAGCACAGGCCAAAATCTTAGCAGGCCACCTGACAGCCTATGGTGTAAAATGCGTGAGTGCCAGAAACTGTGTGAGGAGGAAACCTGTTAAAGGAGGAAAAATGTGTGGGACCCAGAAAAGCAAGACATTGTGCTGTGGTTCTCACAGGCTCCTCTGTACTGCGTCTGAAAACCAGACAAGATTGAAAGAGTGTATTCTTATGACTTATCTCTTAAAAACAAACCAGCTGCCAATTGCCTCAACATGTCAGTAGTGGCTTACACATTGCAATGATGCTCAGTGATTTTAGCAGAGCTTCTAGGACTAGCGGTTCTCAACCCGTGGGTCGCAACCCCTTTGGGGGCCGAACAACCCTTTCACAGAGGTCGCCCAATCCATAACAGTAGCAACATGACAGTGAAGAAGTAGCGACGAAAATAACTGTACGGTTGGAGGGCGGTCACCACCACATGAGGAGCTGCATTAAAGGGTCATGGCATTAGGAAAGTGGAGAACCACTGCTCTAGATGAAGGCAGACTAGGAAGGAAGGCCTGGTCATCTCCACCTGAAAACCCTCCTGTGATAATCCCGCTGTTCACAACAATCCAACCAACCTGCCACCCGCCATGAGGATGGCACCAGAGGGGCCACCGATTTGCTAGGGATCACTGAGAATGAGGGCTCTTCTTGGCGGCAGGGAACGACCACACACGGTGTTACATTGTTCACTGCCAACAGTGGTCTCTGGATTGCAAATTTTTATAACTAAGGACTTTTTTGCTCTCATTAGGACATTTCACACTTTACACCAGCTTTCTCTATTGTTCTGTCCATTAGTAACCCCTTTGTGCCTAAGAAGTCAAAGAGCATGAAGTCTCTCATCTTCGCATGGCATAGCAGGGTTGAAAGCTAATAGTGTATGTTGCCTGCCTTGTCCTTTACCAAAATACTATTTCAAATGTTACTTTAGATTTTTGAAAGCGGGTCCCAGAATATCAAAGGAACTTCAGCAACTCCATTATAAAAAAGGACAGTTGGCCTATTTTAAGAAGAGGCAAAGGACTGAGCACACATTTCACCATGAAAGACATACAAAGGGTGATTATGCACATGGAAAGATGCAAAATGCCAGGAGTGATTGCCAAAACACAAATTCATTGCCACTAAGTCAATTGGTCCTACAGGACAAAGTAGAACTTCCCTTGTGGGTTTCTAAAACACTAGGTCAGCGGTTCTCAACCTGTGGGTCACGACCCCTTTGGGGGTCAAACGACCCTTTCACAAGGGTCACCTGGTTCATAACAGTAGCAAAATGACAGTTATGAAGTAGCAACAAAAATAATTTTATGGTGGAGGGATCACCACCGCATGAGGAACTGTATCAAGGGTCGCAGCAAGAGGAAGGTTGAGAACCACTGCCCAAGGTCCTTATAGGAGCAGAAAGCCTCATTTTTCTCTCAGGGAGCGACTGCTGGTTTCTAGCTGCTGACCTTGCAGTTAGCAGCCGGGTGAGCAATCCACTACACCACCAGGGCTCCCGATTGTCATTAAGGGAATGCATGTCCTTCCTCCTCACTGGGATGGCCATTGTTGGAAAAGCGGAAAACAGCAAGAGTGGGCAAACATGTGAAGAATCTGAAATCCTCCTCATCCACAGCTGTTGGGTTTGTAGAATGACACTGCACTGTGGAAAACAGTACAACAGCTCATCAACAAGCTCCTCCTAGACTGGCCTGACCCAGTAATCTCACTCCTCGCGAGGTGTCCAGAGGAACTGAAAGGAGAGTCTCTGACAGGTACTTGTCCATCTGCATTCAGAATAGTGTTATTTGCCGGAGCCAAAGTGGGCAACGACCCCCTCATCAACAGAGGAAGGAGAAACAAAGTCTGGATAGGACGGCTCGGCCTGTAAGAGAAATGAAGTCTTGATCCATGCTACAACATGGCTCTATCTTAAAACCATTATGAACCATCATGCGAAGTGAAACAAGCAGACACCAAGCGACAATCAGTGCATAATTCCACTTTGATGAAATATTCAGAGCAGGCAGGTGCATAGAGACCAAGGTTTATTGGTCATCACCGGGGGTGGGGGTGGCGAGGAGGTAACGGAATAGTATTACAGGAGGGCGACCGTGTTTGTTAAGGAAGAGCAAGATATTTGGAAACAGACAATGCTGTCGGTTGTACAGCGTGAAGACTGCAAACAATGTCTCTGCACTTTGGAATGGTTGAAATTATGAACTTTTTTGTAAATTTACCACAGAAAATGCTGTCAGGGAAAAAAAGTGGATTATTGCTACTTCAGTCAACAGTCATGTTTTTGATCCAGGTAAGTCTAAGAGGACCCTGGCCTGCGTGTGCCGTGGGATCTCCATATTATTTCTCCTATTGTCCTGGATCAACATCAAAAGGTAACCTGTTTGAAATGCATTCAATAGCAGAATCGATTTTTAACTTTAACAAAAAGTAACAGAGCACCCTTTTAACAAAACAAGTGAGATTTTCTCCAACATGGAACCAAAAATCAAGTAAACAAATGAGACGAGGCAGATAGCTCCTGAAATAATCACTGACGATAATAAATTCTATTGAACTCTTTCCATTGATAAAGCCAGGATCACTAATTAGATCTTGCGAATGAAGAATGAATTCTCAGAATCAGAAAGCGTCCTTAAAGAGACAGATCGCCTCTTCTTTCCTTTGTAAAGCCTGGGCTCCAAAGACCTGGGGTGGGAGGATTAGTCACCTGCAATTAACCTGCCAGGTGTATGCACTTCTCTTTAATCAGAGCGAGGTTACATGGCACCTGGCGAGGGAGTGTGGGGGTTATACTTCTTCATTAGTACTGCGTGACTTGTTTGGGGGTTTTGTTTCTGACTGGAGAAAAAAAATTAACTGGTGATTATGAAAAGGTGTGTGTCTTGCCTTCCCCCTTGTTAAAGGGGTCGTAGCGTGAAGCTCAAACATCTCCTATGGGATCCTGCGCCTTTCCCTGGACATGGTGCTTCCTGGATAGGGGAGGCTGGACTTGGGGAAACGAGGCCACATGTATTTGGCAATCCATTTATATGGGTGGGTATGAAATATACATTGCCTTGGATACGAGAGCCCCGAACCTCTCTTTAATAGAACTAAAGGGAAATGAGGTATTTTCTCTCCAAAAATAGCCATGCCCTTCTGTGTCCTTACACAGTAATGACTGACAGCTGCCCAGAGGGCTGAGTCTCGGGGAAGCCTAATAAGTGGGCGAAAGAAAATAGCTCATTAGGAGCTAGAAAGCAATGACTTTTTATATCCTACAGCGGAATGTGTGACAAATATGATTATTGGCCTCGCATTTTCCAAATGGTCTCTCTCCTTTCATTATGGTCCAAGAATATACGCACCTGCCGTCCACGCGTCTTCCCGACAGGTCCAGTAGAGTGGGGCTACCTGCAGATAGCTCGGTCACTGAGGCATGCACTGACTTCAAGAGCAATAATTCAATCACAGCCGGTCCCCTCCTTTCACTTGAAGGTCAGCTTCTTGCAAATCCCTGTGGGAGTGAAATTGCTAGTTGAGACACCATCCCTGTACCAAAAATAAGGTGGAAGCACAGAGTGAGTGGGGGTGGGGGACTTATACCAGCCCATATACATTTCACTAAGTACATTTAGGCAGCACACATAAATATATCCAAAAGATTTGAGTCCAGCCAGGGTTGCATTGAAAGAAAGGCCTGACTACCTACTTCTGAAATAATATTGCCATTAAAAACCCTGTCGTGTTAGTCCGGGTTGACTAGAGAAATGAATGAACAAATTCATACACATATGTGTGTAAGAGAACTTTATAACGAATAGTTGTATATTAAGAAAACATCCCAGCCCAGTTCCAGATCAAGTCCATAAGTCTGATATTAGCCCATATGCCCAATACCAGTAAGTCAATTCCTCTTCAGACTCACACAACACATGCAATGATGCCAAATGCAGGAAGATCACAGGCCAGTGAGTGGAAAGTATTATCACAGGCGGTGGAAGCATCTCAGTGCTGGTGTGGGTCTCCACGTGGCTCCTCCAGCTCTAGGGCTCTGGCTCCATCAGCATAGCTCCATGTGTCTTGTCAGCAGAAAGACAAAGCAAAGAGAGTGTCTCTGGCCTCCAGTGAGCTATTTATCTCTGTTGCACCTCTAAATGAGGTCATTAAGCTGTGACCTGATTGACAGGCTAGACTCCACCCCTTTTTCAAGTTAGCAGTAGATCATGTAACTGCTCCACCTGTGGAGCACAGCCCTCCTCCCATGCACAGGAGGTTGCCACCAGCTGTCAACAACCATGGCGACTGGTTACTGGTGGTATAAATATGTGTGTATGTGTATAAATAGTGCACATAATTAAAGATAATTTAACCATGATGTTTTACTCATTTAAAAATTATAAATAATGGAAGCTATACTATAAGTTTTCATTTGCTTTTCCCAGCTTTCTAGAAATTTCTCAGGATCTCTTTTCCCCAGAGTTTCAATGTCCTAAATTTTGTTTTGCTTTATTGCACAAAACATCTGTGATAATTTTTTTTTCTGTGTCTGTTGGTTGGACCTAATGTTCCACTCATTTCTAATTTGATAGTACCATACCAGAAAAAGAAAAAAAATTATAATAAAATAACATTTATTTCAATATGTAAATGCTCAGGAAAGATTGTAGTAGAACACTCAACAAATGTCCCTCTCGCCCCCACAATTTTCAGAATACTCCCTGGGGGACAGAATCTCCTATGTCTGTAAGGATGGCAAGCTAAAGAATGAATTTTCACATTTTTAGATGGTTGGAGGGGCGGGAGAAATCAAAAGAAGAATATTTTGTGCTGTGTGTAAATTATATGAAATTCAAATTTCAATGTCCATAAGTATAGTTTTGTTGGAACGCACGACTGGGCCATTGACAGATTGTCCGTGGCTGTTTCAGTGCCACAACTTCGGAGCTGAGCGGTTGTGACAGAGACCATATGGCCTGCACAGCCAAAAATACTTTTGACCTGGTCCTCTCAGAAAGTCTGAGGACCTCGGATTTAGACTGTAACACGTTGTTCATATGAGGGGGGCTTCAAAATGCTTGTGAGAAAATGGAATTTGCCCAAGCTCTTTTGGGAGCCCTCGAGCCTGCACATTTTGTCTGAGATGGTCCATGGCCCGCTTTACACCATCAGCTCACTCAGCCTGATAGAACGCAACTCTAAGGTAGAGTTTTTACCTTGTCTTCCCTTCTTTGATCATCTCCCAATTCAGTGTATCCAACTCTTTGATTTGGGGGGGGGGGTTGCTTCATGTTGTTTTTACTCTTTCTAGTAGGACTGACTTTCATGTTGCCTTTAGCCCACATACTCCTGATCCCAATAGTCTAGTTCTATCAAAGAAGATTACCCGTACCTTATATTCCTTTGTTACTATAGCATGGGACTTGAGCCAACTACCCCATCAGTTTCCCCCATCATTTCTCAAACCACTGTCCTCAAGAGCTCTAACCAGTCCTGTAGGACCTTCCACTCAATGTCAGAGGCATTCAGCTGGCCAGATGGGCCCTCCATTGGTAATTACCACCAACATCTACTCTACACGGTTGCTGATGCATTTTCTCCTGGGTGTTCTGTCCAAAGCTTGAAGCAGCCTTTAGTTCCAACAGTTTGTATGAAATGAAGTATTTAATGAAGTAAAGCATAGCTGACAATGGCTACTAGAGTGGTTACTTTTAATGCTCACAATCCTATCTATACCTGCTCTAACCAGAACCACCCAGTTCTGAGAAATCACCACCTTGGTGTGTGGGATCAACTGGGTCCACACTTGATTGTGAAGGAAGCTGCCATCTCCGGTCCATCACCTGCTAGGTGTCTGGAGAAACTAGACAGCCCCGGATATTCTTTCTCCTTGAGGGAAACCATGTCCTCCCAAAAAAGGGCATCTATTGGTTTAATACCCCACATAACAAACATCCAAGTCTGTCAACCCACAGCTTTCTGTTAAGGCTAAGATGTCATCAGCAGTCTATTCTTTTTCTCAAAAATAAAGTGAGAGAAAACGCAGGACAGCTCTCCTTTCTGAACCTGATCTTCTTTCATCATGATCCCCTCTAAATCCAATAATGACTTTCAGGCCCAAAGTGGCCTGTATTTCAATACAGAGTGAGCTGGAAGAAGATTTCATGACCATTTCTCTACAGGCGTGCAAATCAGCGAAGACAGCCCAGTGAGATGGTTAACAATGAAGTATGAAGAATCTCTGTTGAGCTGCCACACTGCTGTAATACACAGGGTGCTTTAAAGGTTCTTGGAACAGTGGAATAGAAAGATGATGACATTTTCCCACAGATTTTTGACACCACTGGCACTTCCTATGAGTGATGAGTAAGTACAAGGGGGAGGGGGGGCTTCAAAAGTCTGTGGGAAAATCTTTCCATTCAACTTTTCCATGAATATTTGTTTTCTTCAAAACCATGTTATTGGGAGTTAATACAGATATCATATCATTCACATGAAGCAATATTGTACAATTGCTACTATAATCAGTTTCAAAATATTCTTTTCCTTCTTGAACTCCTTGACATCAGCTTCATTTTACTCCAGCCCCACCATCACTGTACCTACCCCCCACCCCCCCGCCCGAAACCCTTATTCTACTTGTTCCTATAGGTTCGTCAGTCCTGGGTTTCACATACTAAAAAACAAGAAAACCTATAACAAACTCAAGAGGGTAGTCCCCAAGGATGTCCCTGTTTGCTGTTTATCTGCACAACTAAACTAACAATATCTACCATAGTGTCTTCTCCAAGAATAACAAATGTGGTCTTTCCCAAAGGAGAGGACTCCTGTAGCTCTTTCAAAGTTATTGTCTCTCTCTTACAACACACACATACACACACACACACACACACACACACGTCTATCCCTTTGAACACAATCTGTAACTAAAATTACTACCATTTTCATGAAGGTATACAGAAAGATATATGCTTGATCAGCAGGAAAGAGGATGGCCCTCAAGGAGATGGCTTGACACAGTGGGTGCAACCCTGGGCTTGTGCAGAGCAATTGTGAGGGCGGCACTGGCATGGCAATGTTCTGTGCTTGTCACGATGAGTCAGAACTGACCCGGCAGCACCTAATAACATCCACTGATATGAAGTCTACAACCAAACCCACTGCTACTGAGTCCATTCTGACTCACAGACACCCTACCGGACAGAACCCCCTCTGGGTTCCCAAGACTTGAAGTCTTTCCTGGAGCAGGCAGCTAATCCATCTCTGTGCAGGGTGCCGCCCTGGTGGTGACGCAGTTGGACAGAGGGCTGCTCACGGGAAGGGCAGCACTTGGAAACCCCCAGTAGTAGCTCTGCGAGAGAGGAGACCGGGTGCTCTTCTCCCCTAAAGAGGATAGTCCAGAAGACCCTGTGGGGAACTTCCTTCCACTCTGCCCTTTGGGATTGCTGACAGGGAATCCACTGAAGAGCAAGGGTCAACAAGCATTTTGTCTGAAAGGAAAAAAAACCCAAACAGTTCCCAACTGTATCCCTCCTGCCTATTCTCCCTTACTACTATTGGACTTAACTGAGTATTTTTTATTTGAAACAACACCTTACAAATCTGGCTAAACTGGACCATGTACACTGGTACAGATAAGTGCTCTCGACACATGGAATGCAGGACAGATAAACACCTTAGAATAGTAATAAGAGTAGCGATACCATGAGGGAAGGGGGAAGGTGGGGGGTGAAGGGGGAGAAAGGGGAAACCAACTACAATGATTGATGTATTAACACCCCCTCCTACCCACCAGGGGGAAGTACAACTGAAACATGGGTGAAGGGAGACAGTGGATGGTATAAGATATGAAAATATCCATAATAATTTATCATTTATCAGGGTGTTATGAGAGTGGGAGGGTGGGAGAGGGATGGATAAAAGAAGAGCTAATACCAAAGGCTCCAGCAGAAAGAAAATGTTTTGGAATTGTTATAAGAGTTGTAAGAGCCACAAAGAAAATGCTTTCTTAATTTAAAAAAAATGTAATTCAACACCTAATAAGTCACTGACCTGAGGAGTGGAGACCCAAAGCCCAAGAGTAGGCCACTGGAGATCTCCTTGCAGAGGGGCCTCGGGGAGGAGACGAGCCAGTCAGGGTGTGATGTAGCAACGATGAAAAATACAACTTTCCTCTAATTCCTAAATGTTTCCTCCCAGCTCCCACTATCATGATACGAATTCTACCTTGCAAGTCTGGCTAAACCAGAGGATGATACTGGTACTGATAGGAACTGGAAACACAGGGGATCCAGGATGGATGATCCCTTCAGGACCAGTGGTGTAAGTGGCGATACTGGGAGGGTGGAGGGAGAGTGGATAAGAAAGAGGGAACCAATTACAAGGAGCTATATGTGACCTCCTCCCTGGGTGATGAACAGCAGAAACGTGGGTGAAGGGGGACGTGAGACAGGGCAAGCTATGACAAAATAACAATTTATAAATTATCAAGGGCTCATCAGGGAGGGGGGAGCGGGGAGGGAGGGGGAAATGAGGACCTAATGCCAGGGGCTTAAGTGGAGAGGAAATGTTTTGAGAATGATGAGGGCAATGAATGTACAAATGCGCTTTACACAATTGATGTACGTATGGATTGTGATAAGAGTTGTATGAGCCCCTAATAAAATGATTTTTAAAAAACCAAAAAAACAAAGTCACTGACCATCTAAAATAGAGAAATGATTGTCTTCTTCACACAGCAGTTTTATCTGTGACCCTTGGGGTGCAGCCCCACTTCTCTCGGGGAGTGGTCAGAATGTTGGTGAGTGTGTTGGCCAAGCTGCCCCTTGCTCTTTTCTCCCTGACACTGACCTAAAACCAAGTGAACCCTGGGCCTGGTGAGAACAGGTCTTCCTATGCAGCTTTGTTTGTTCTGATGAACAGCCATGGAGAAACATAGGCTGCTATTGCTCAAGCCTGTGGAGTTCACCACTCTGTGGGAGTCCAGGGCAGACACCCATTGTCGGCGGCCTATGGCAATGCCATGGCATGAGGAGGGAAAGGAAGCAGGCCGATGGAAGGGCAGGGGACCACTGGGCCATGTAGCACTGTAAACCAACAACAACGGTTTCAGACTGTGTTTCCTCTCTGTTTTCCACTAAGAAGCAGGTTAGCTTCAAAGCAGATCCCGGGGAGGAAGGAAGGAGTTATCTATTGACTTAAGGAAAAGCAACTGCTGAAAAGATAACTTGTTTAATTATATAGGGAGCCATAAAGTACACATAAGCACATTTTACTGTTTGGCCTGAATACCAAATATCACCCATTGATAGAATGTGTGTTTTTAAATAGACTGAACATCTGGAAGGAACTGTCAAATCTTTCACAAAGAAGATTCTTAGCGGCACAGGAGCATAGGCCCCCACCCCTAAAGGCAAGCAGGGCCACCAGGAGGTGTGAAGTCACCTCCCCTCCAGGTCTATTCCAGTAGATCCTGTTCACACCTCAGAGCGGATGCATAGATCTATACATAGCCAGGTGTCCCTTGTCCTTATTTCCCTCCCACGTGTATAAAGGACGGAAGGTAGCACTCTTGAAATCTATTAAAATAGTGTTTTTATAAGCCAACCCATTCCTCTCTAAGGAAAGAGAATTTGTATTATATATCTGTGTTGAACTTTTACATGGACGTTTTTATGGGCTTGAGTTTATATCTGGATATAAAATGTCCTCAGCTAGCTATTATTCCATTAAAAGTCATATTTTTCTTGAAGTGGCCAATGGTGTTACCAGAGTTAGCTAAGATAGAATTTCTAGCACTCAATATGGGCAACAAGGATCCATTCTTAGCTTTTGAAAACTAGTTTCCAGATCTGAAGGAGAAGTGACCCCTTTGTCTTACTGGATTTACAAGTTAGCTGTTCTAATTTATTGTTATTATAACACAGACAGTGTGGTATTATTATAACACATGCCGTGGTGTGTGTGTGTGTGGAGAGAGAGAAAGAGAAGGAAAGAGAAAATAAACATGTTATAATCCTTACACTCTGATCATTACTGTTAAGAAAAGGATTAAGCAGACAGCTTCTCTGTGAGTAAAATGTGCATCCATACATATCTGCAAGAACTCTTTGAAAGTATAAACCCAAACCAAACGGACTGCCATAAAGTCTATGTGACTCACAGCGACTCCATAAGAACTGCAGGTTTCTGAGACTAACTCTTAACATGAGTTGAAAGCCTCATCTATCTTCCTCCTGGTAGTTTTGAACTTATAAACTTGAGGTTAGCTACCCAATGCATAAGCTTTAACTTATTCATACGGTTCTTTATATAATGTGCAAGCTATTTTAGGATGTGATCATCTCCCCACAAAATTAGGATTCTAGGAGATAATGACTAAAGAGAGATGTGGGCAGGCCTGGGGCTATTATTTTGGGTGAAAAGGTGTTAGAAGGGTCAACCGGATAAATCTAGGAACACTGCTGCTGTTTCTTTACGTAGGAGAGGTAAGCTATGTTAGCTAGGGTGGGTGAAGGTCAAAAGTTGGAAATGGAGGCAGCCCTGTTCTTTGAAGTCATCAAGGGACCCAAGTTCCTTCCATCCAGAAGGCTGTAGAATTTATAAGGTGTCTTAGTTTCCTAATTGAATCCCTGGTGGTAGTGGATTACAAACTAGGCTGCTAACTGCAAGGTCAGTAGTTCAATTCCATCAGCCACTCCATGGGAGAAAGATGAGGCTTACTGTCTCCATAAAGATTTATATTCTTGGAAACCCAAAGAGGTCATTTGTTCTATAAGCTTTCTATAGTGATTGGCCTCTATGACAGTGAGGGGGGTTTGTTTGTTTGTTTTTAGGACTACTGTAACAACCACAAATTAGGTGGTTTAAAACAACAGAAATTTATTATTTCACATGTCTGGCGGCCAAAAGTTCAACATCAAGGTGTTAGGAGGGCCATACTCCCTTGGAAACTTCTAGAAGAAAACTCCTCCTTGTCTTTCCCAGCTTCTGATGGCTCCTGAACATTTCTTGGCCTGTAGCTCCATCACATCATCTCTGCCTCCATCATCCCATGGCGGTCTCCTCTCTGTGTCTCAAAAACATTAATTTTATTTTTGCATTTGTGGCAATAAATAAGTGACTAGAGGGGACACCAGCCATATTGGATTAGGACCTGACCTACTCCAGCATTCCCCATGTCGATGGGTAACATGGTCAAAGACCCTATTTCACAGGCACGAGAAGTAGGAACTGAATCCATCTTTTGGTCAAAGACACCCCTTTTCCAGTGTATATTTCTCACAGGGAAGATGAAAATATATCCCTAGAGCAAGACCCTTCCTTGTCATTAAGTTATGCAGAAGTTACACTTGGTACATTCACTCACATTTGTAAGGGTTTTTGGGGCGCGAAGCGGAATTAAAGATCCAATTAGTAAAGTTTTAGAAGCAGGCTTTATTGAGAAGCTTGCGGACGGGTTCAATAACTCACGTATGAGCTAATGAAACCGCGCGAGGGGAATTTCTGGCTGCGTTTTTATATCCCCTGGTGGCAGGCACAGCTGCACACAGGGACTTCAAAGGGAAGCGCTCATTGATTTTATCTATAGATCCGGGATGGGTGGAATAAACACATCTTCAAGGGATGCAGGGAAGTGGTCGTTAATCTTATCTATAGGTACCGGGGTAGGTGAAGTAAACATATCTTCAAAGAACATTCTTTCTCGGGGATATCTGGTTCTCAGAACTGGTGATTTTCAGCGAGGGGAGGTCGATGTGAGGGAGGCCCATGAGAGGTGAGTTCTGAGAACCAAGAAGGTGCCGGATTCAAAATGGAGTCCCTTGTGCCAAGACCAGGCATACCAGACTCTGCCTTATAGTGAAAAGGGGCGGAGTCAGTCTCTTCTGTAGCTGCTTCCTGCTGGTAAAAGGATGACGAGTTCAGGAGTGGAAAGGGGGGTATTCAGGCAGAGTACTGGAATTCCTGGCCCAGCACAGGGCGAAGAGGTTGGTATTGTTGTAACATCATCTGATGGACTGCTATGCGGGTGATTTCACAGAGTCGACTCTGTAAGAGCTGGATAAGGCAGGGGGCAATTAGAAGCAAAATTGTAACTAAAATTATGAGCCCTAATATGGGGGCTAAGAAGGAGTACAAGGAGGAGCTCCACCAAGATGAGGCTTCACCCCATTTTGATCCGGTGTTTCGTGCTTCATGACTAAGTTTATTTAAGGTCTGGACGTTGGTTTCCACAACATTTTTCCAGAGAGAACTTGATCTTGCCTTTTGGTGGATACAGGTTATCTCACTCTCACTCTCACTGCCATCAAGTCCATGTTTATGGGAGTAGAATGCCCAGTCTGTCTCCTGCAGAGCTGCTAGTGGTTTTGAACTACTGACCGTGTGGATTGCAGCTCAACTTGTAACCACTATGCCACCAGGGCTCCTTGGACATTGGGAAATTAGGTCTCTAGCCATGCAGTCATGCCCAGATACACTCTATTACGATGGATTTTGGGATGAGAACACCAAGAGACTTGCAGGCTACTCTCACAGAATGGATGTCTTGGCACTGGCCACATTGTACTGCCTTGTGTTTCTGTGGGAGCCCTGGTGCCATAGTGGTTACACCCAGGCCTGCGATCCACAAGGTCAGCAGTTCGAAATCACCAACAGCTTTGATGGAGAAAGACGGAGTGTTCTACTCCTGTAAAGAGTTACAGTCTCAGAAACTCATGGGGAAATTCCACCCCATCCTAGAGCATCCCTAGGAGTCTGTATTGACTCAATGGCAGTGTGCTGTCTCCCTTCAGATAAACAGAGAGTGGTAGCCAGGCCGTCCTTTCTCCTAGAGATCCTCCACCCCTTGTGTAGAGTTGTAGGTGTAAGAAGCCTGGTTTCCTCTGTTGCAGGGTATATATTTATCTCCTTAAACTCAAGTGAAGTGGAGTCCATGATGTTTCTCTCTTTTGCTTTAACCTTCCCATCTGGACACAGATAAACAGAGAAATCTGGCTGTCATCTAAACAGAATTAGGAACCCCAGTCTCATTTGCTTCTTTGAGTGCTTTATTAGCTGCTTCTCTGCTCTTTTATACCGGGGGCCTTACTCTTGAGGGAAATAATTGTGTATTTGGGTCTATGATCACTTACTGTCTTTTCATTCGATTGACCCCCAAGTACCAACAAATAAATGGGCTACTTAAACGCTCTTCAAGGGGAGGTGTTCCTGGAAGCAATGGACTGTCAACACAGGGCAAATGGGGCATGGTCATTGGCGATGTAGGCACCCTTTGGTGCCCCTGCCTCCTGTTAACAATGCTGGTTACACCTGAAAAGACCAAACTTGGTTCTTGGTAGGACAATGATTCAAAAAAAGCTTCTCCGCATGGAAGCACAAGGTCAAGATTACCGTCAATGGTGTCACTATGATGGTGTGAGTTTAGAAGGTCTTCGAGATGACCTATGTATCATGGTGTGTATGTCTACAATAAAAAATTGATTAAAAAAATACCAACTAGCAGGTTGTTCATTATTGGTTCATTCTAACCGGATTTTATGAAATACTTTATGAGGATCCCACGCCCATCCCCCAAGAACAAAAAAAGAAAATCAATTTTAACACATTGTTGTTGTTGTTGTTACCAGCAAGTTGGTTCCAACTCGGAGCAATGCTACCTACTTACAGCAGAATGGAAACACCGCTCAGTCCTGCAGCATCCTCCCAAGCGCCGCTATGTGAGTCTATTGCTGCAGCCCCTGTAGCAATCCGTCACCTTCAGGATCTTCCTCAATTTCTCAGACTCTCCGCTTTCCAAGCAGAATGAGATGAAGTCTTTCCCTTTGCTTCTGAAGAACATTCTGGGTGTTTGTCCTCCCAGGTGGATTTGTTTGGTCTAAGGGCAGTGCACAGACTTCCCGTATTCTTCACCAACACCGTCATCAAAGGCACCATCCATCTCCAGCTTCCCCTACTCACGGCTCCGCTTCCCAGGCATTTGAGACAGTGGGATTACGAAATGCCTTCCGTTTCAAAATATGTTGGCTTTGGTTATCTGTCGACTGCTCTTATGCTCTTCAGTAAAAGCTCTGAATGAAGTCACGTTTGACAACATATCAAATAGATCATGGTGGAAATGTCTGGGCTTTTTGTTTTGTTTAATTTTTGTCTACAGGATGGCATTTGGCACTTCAGTTTTGGCATGACTTGGGATCTATTTTAAGGCTCCAACCACACTCCATGCAGAATTAATATGAGACATGCAGGGCTCCTTACCAGGGATAGAATATATACTGCAAATGGTCTGAGGGAGGACATGTAACAATTAAGTTCATACCACATTAAAGACAATCTGAGATACTTAGATTTTATGATAAGAATAAAATATTAAGAACATCCACAACTAGGCTTGTCCCTTAACAAAATAATTCACAGATGGGCCCATTGGTTAGGCTGTTGGAATCTCTTGAATTGGTACAGAGAAATGATAATGGCTTAGACAGTGTAACCCGGAAAATTGGCTTAGATAATTACACCAGAAGAATGGATTTCTTTTGTTCCAACTAGCTATTTTAATTGATCAGATAAGCCTAATAATCAAGCAATTTCGACTTAATTTGTACAGGACCCATGTAATTTCACCTGCCCGAAAGCCTCGTTGTGTTTCCTTGACATTTTTGTTAAGGCTTCTTAGGAAACGGTAATGCAGACATTTTAATGGGGTTCACGCAGACCCATTAAGAGAAAACCTCCATAGGAAACTCCCTCGGCTGCGTGGCTCTGCTTTCCCTTGCTCAGAGGTGCGGCATATGCTACCTGGACAGCTTTTGACTCTCAATTCTTAAGTCGAACAGTAGAAAGCTTAATAAGAGTAGGGAAACACAGTTTACAAAACATTCCTTAGGACCAAACAGACATGGATGGAGGATTTTCCCGACTGTCAGATTATGCCCGGCTAGTCCCCACGACATTGAAACTTGTGTCTAAGTAGAGTGAAGAAAACAGAGAGGAACTTAGCTTACAAAACCATGGATGGACTTGGAATTCGGATCCATCTCCCTCATCCGGAGTCTCCGCACATCAGGGATTGTCACTGGAATGTGCTGGTGCTGTCCGCTCCCTGACTCATGCAACAACCATGGCCAAGAGGGAGACCGCAGGTGGGGAGGTGTTTGATGATTCCACTGGGATGCAAATGACGTGGACCATTATCAGACAGACCCCAGGCCCTATGTCAGCTCACCATCAGCCATGGGCAAGGCAAGCAGCAAAGTGCTCCCGAGGACTAGAGGCAAAGTGTCCTTGTCGGGAGCCAGAAAGCAGGCTGACCGGAGGATGTCGATTTACGACCATCCGTCCTGACAAGACTGTCGTTTTGAAGTCGCTGTTACTGTAGGTTAGAGGAAGTTCTGAAAGTGGCTGATGGCAGATAAAACCCCCAAGGGGGGGGGGGGCCTTCACCGGAATGGTCAATATCCTGAATGATGAGGGCACTGAATGTACAAATGTGCTCTACACAATTGATGTATGTATGGATTGTGACAAGAGTTGCAGGAGCCCCTAATAAAATGATTTTTTAAAAAGTCTTCTTAGATTTATCCACAGTTAGCTTTGGAGCTCGCAGAATCTAAAATGAAATCAAAGTGTGTTTCCGGCGTGGTGCAATGGCGAAGTAATCATGGTGATTGCAGCGCCGCCTGGGGACGGAGGGATGAAAACTGAAGGCACAGCCCAGAAAAACGGGTGCAGAGGACGCACAGGGGAAAGATCAGTCTGGGTCTTCCCATCAGGTGACAAGTTGCTTTCCTGCTTTTGCGTCCTGCCCCATCCCCACCTCCACAGGTAAAATTCAACCCGGTTCAGTTTCACTGGCAGTATTAACAAGGCTCTGGCTCTGGAAATAGCGGCACAGAAGTCTTTTCTTAGTCAGTTGGTGGCCCTTCTTGCTGAAGTAAGATGACTAGGTTATGATTTTGAAAGGCAATTATTCTGCGGAAAGCGGATGCAGCCACCCCTCGCCTTAGGGCGAGGACAGTGTGTTTACTATGAAATGCTCATTAGCCCTTCAAATTATTAATGTCCTTATTGCTCAGTGATGGGCAGCAATCGGACAGCCCCTGAACACAGAGGCATAGCCCACTCCAGGGAAGCTGGCTTCCAGCACGCTCTGCTTACCTGTGTCCTTGACGTTCAAGGAAGTCACTCTTTAGAAAAAGTAAGCGCTGCCCACTTGCCAGCCCTTCCAAGAGCACAAAGACACTTGGAGGTGAAACACGAGGCGGTGAGACTCCCTGGCACTTGTGTTCAGACAGGAGGGATTATTTTTAGACCTACCAGGAACTGATCATGGATTTAACGGTAGGTGAGGCAAATGCCTCATTTAATCTCTGATAGGCCATCTTACATTGAGTCCTGTGTGCAGTGGAAGGAAATGAAAAAATGGTGATGCTCTAGTCCCTAAATATAGAAGATTTTGGAGTGGCTACCTTTCTTCTGACTTCTCACCGAACTTCAAAGTTGTACGTCTTTAGGCCACCTTGTCCCCCTGGCCCTCTTTACACAGACAAATCTGATTCTACTTGTCTGGATTAAATAAACTAATCTGCTTATAAGGATTAAAAATCGTATCAGAAAGTGCCAGTCATGCTCAGTACTACATAACCAGAAGTGAAGGTAGAACTCCTTGTTAGCCCAAGAAAGAAATGGAATGTCTTATTTCCCCGAGTCTCCAAAATTCTTCATATTGCCTACCACAGAAAATCCAGTCCAACCTGGTTTAAGCAACAAGAAGACTAGATTATGTCTTATCGCCTGGCATCCTGAGGTGTATCAAGCTTCAGGTAAGGTTTGCTCCAGGAGTTAACCATGTTAGCAAGGGTCCTGCTCTATTTCACTGTCATCCCCATACCAATAGCCTGCTCTGTGTGTTGTCTTTGTTCTCCAGAGGAGCCCTCAGAGGAACTCTGTTGACGGCAGCAGTTTCAGATAAGAACCAAATATGGTCCTCTTTCCAGAAATCTTGAGAAGAAATAATTGTCATCATAATAACCGCACACCGAGTAAGACTAGGAATCTGCTGGGTGGCAGTGGATAGTGCTTAGGACTCCTGGTCATTCCTAAAGTGAGTGATACCACGGTGGGGGTGGAGGTGGGGGCTAGTACAATGAGGGGGTGGGTAGCTGCTAAAGCAGATACTTACATTTCATAGTGAATTATGGGCTTTAGGTCATAATGTTTTAATTGGCAAAGGGGTGCTGAGTAATTTTTTTTTCTTCCAGAACAGGGGGTAGTAGGCAAAATAAGTTTGGGTATCTATGCTGCAGAGGTTCTAAGATCTATAAAGATAATCACGTAACCAAACCCAAAACTCACTGGCATTGAATGGATTTTGACTCAGCAATCCTATAGGACAGAATACAACTGTTCCTGTGGGTTCTTGAGGTTTTAACCCTTTATGGGCATAGAAAGCCTTGTCTTTCTGCCATGGAACATCTGGTGGATTCAAACTCTTGACATTGTGGCTAGCAACCGGACGCATAACCCAAGCATCACCAGGACTCCTACGCAGATAACAGAACTTCATTTTTCATATCTCTCCTATACACTTCTTCCTGGATACCCTGAAAGTTTACCACACTCAAAACTCACTGCCCTCAAAAGTTTCTCCCTGTTCCGTATCTTATACCTGATCTCTCTCAAATGGAGCTCACCAGATCAGATGCCCTAAAAGTGTGAAAGCCACCCTTGACCTGGCTCCATCACTACCTCCCAGGATGGTCACAGCTTCTGTTGATACCCAAAGTCTCTCCAGGCTTTGTTTCTTTACTATTCATCCTACATCCTTGCCTTTCTTCACACCTTATGCCCCACTGCACTAATTCTGAGGTGGGCTTCTAGCTATTCAATGCCTCTAACTTCAACCCATCATCTCATTTTGCTCTGCGAATTACAAATATTGAAGAGTATTTGAACTAGACCTTCACACAATTTCTTGTACTAACCTACTTCTGGTATAAAACCTCAAATCACTTTTGTCATGAAATCTATCCTTCACACCAAACCCCAAACCAAATGCACAGTCATTGAGTTAATTCCTGCTCACAGTGACCTTGAACAGGGTTTCGGAAGCTGTAAATCTCTATAGGAGTAGATAGATTCATCTTTCAATGAGGAGCTGCTGCTGGTGATTTTGAACCTTTGACCTTGTGACTAGCAGCCCAACACACTCATCAGCACCATCAGGGCTTCTTCCTAGCATAACTCTAAATGCCCTGTGGTGATGAAAGTAACCTTAAGCAGGAATGAGAAAAGCAAGGACTTTGAGGTAAAATACACTTGAGTTTTGCTTATTAGCTTTATAAAAATTGGCCAGGTCCCCTAACCTCCCCGAACTATGCTCTCTTACTCTATAACATGGAGAGTCCAAGTGTTCTTTAAAAGATTCAAGGAAGGATATGTATAATGATAAAGCTATGCACTCCTGCTACCTTGCTGTGTCTGAATAGAATCTAAATGGAAGCACCAGGAAGGATATGGCATCACTTTGAAAAGAGCCCCTATCATCAGAGCAACATGAATGCCACTCTATTGAGACCACTATTATAAAAAGTCAAGAACAGGTTTTCACACAAAAAAGAGGCATTCTTTGATGATTACTTAGGGTATGGAGGGGAAAAAAGGGAAGGGAAGTCAGGGGCGAGAGGGCGGGTAAATATTAACTTGAATGAAGGGGAAGGCAATATTCAATAAGTGGGAGATGAGGAGGAAATGATGGAGGCGGAGGAAGTCACTGGGAGACTTGCAAGGGGTAAGGCAACAGAGGCAAAGGTTGTTCACTTAGGCAATCTTGCAATGGTGGCGATCTACAAGTGATGTCTGGGTAGACATGCAGGCTGAACGGGGTGGGCAGGAGAGTGGAAACACCCACAAACATATCTAGCTGTAGTTCCCAAAGGGGGCAATCCTAGCCCATGAGACATGCTAGAGCCATGCAGAGAGGCTGCAAAGGTAGACTGTCTGCACTTCATCCAGGCTCATGGGCTACATACAGTACAAACATGTTTAATTCCCAGGGGGATGATGAGTTTGTTATATTTTGCTTTCTGAAAAGGGAGCAATAGGCCATAAAAGTTTGGGAACCCAGGTCTCAAAAAATAGGTCTCACAGAAGATATTTGTGTGTGTGTATTTACCTTTGCTGTATATATATCCAAGAAGGTGGTAGAACACAGAAGGGACAAGAAGTTAGGAAAACTTATTATGCGTAATCCACACCTTGAGGGAAGGAGTCACTGGGCCTTGGACTTGGGATCATAGTCTCAGGAGACGAAGGTTCATTAGCTTCACATGGTTCACAAAGAAAATACTCTACATCCCACTCTGGTGAGTCGGATCAGGGTCTGAAAACGAGCAGCCATCTACAGGGCAAATATTAGTCTCTATCCATACAGAGATAAGAAGCGTGATGAAAATCAAAAGACGTATGGAAACAATTCAGTGTCTCTAACCTTAAGTCCAGGAAAGCTAGATAGTGCCTGGCTAACACTACTAATTCCTCTGAAAAGAATCATACTAGAAGGTCCTGGATAGAGTGCGGGGTGGGGGGTGGGGGTGGGGGAACATGTAGAACAGAACTCAAAAAATCCTGAAAGAGACCATGCTTATCAGTCAAATAGAGACCGATAGAACCACCTCCTCCGCTATGGCCCTTCGTCAGCATTCAGGTCTCCAATGGAATCCAATGTCATGTTAGAATAATGGACCTTTCAAAATTAAAAGGGCAGCATTTACCCACGAACAGAGCATTGGGAAGAAAGAGGTGTGGAAGCAGGAAAGCAGAAGGAAGTGTGTTAGGATGATATATTGAGGGGATTGAAATGGGTGAGTTGAAACAAAATTATTGAATATAAAACTCATGATCTACGATTTAACCTTTCACCTAAATGGCAGTAAACAAGATTTTTTTTAAGGAGATGACAGGATATAAAAGTGGCAGATAAACTTATGGAGGGAATTTTTCCCTCATAATAAAATCAAATTATCTTTTTAAATTTGCACACGAACATTTAAATTGATTGTAAAGTTTGGGTAAAAGACTGATACAAGCATGGATACCTTCAGAAAGCTTGTGGGGACAATGTCCTAAAGAATTCAGCAATTGAGAGATAGATAACTCATTTCAAGAAGGGTTTCGTGTTGCAAAGTTTATCTTCCAATTCCATTTTCCACAAACCTTTGGAAGTCCCCTCTTGTGGCAATTTGTCAATGGATTTAAATGAGGTAACAGACATTAAATCCTAGGGTAGGAAGACAGTAGAGACTTAACCATGTGATAGCAGCTCTTATTGTGTGGCTTGCTAGGAATTGCCACATTGCTGGCTTTCCCTTTGCCCCTGAACCCAAGCCTTTTGTACACATTTAAAAGAAATATTGTCCACAGAGTCACGGACACTTATCACCCACTTATCTCCTAAGGGAGCACGTTAGGCTCCTACTTAGTTTTGGTACACTAACTAGTTTCTTTCAGTTCTAATTTCCCAGCAAAAGCCAATGAATAGCAGCACATGGAAAGATAGGAAGAGTGAGGAAGAGGGGATAGGGTGACAAATCACAGCTGACATTGAGGAAGCCCACAGAGATGCCTGAGCAGAGAGGAGGAAGAGCGAGCACCGGAAGCACAGCAAAGGGACCCAGGAGGGATCCAGCCTGTGGAGCCCAGGGAAGAAGTGGGGGCGGTGGGAGGGCACAGATTCTAAACGTCCCCAACATGGGTTTGAATCCCAACTCCTCTGTCTGCTCGATTGTGGTCTGAGACAAATTTCCCAAGCTTTCCTCAGCAAAATCATGATTGGACTTCTGTCATCGAGTTAGTGAAAGGAGAAAATTAATTCCTGAAACACACTCAGAACAGCATGCGGTCCATCTTGAGGGACCTCATAAGCACCCACTTTTATTATCACAGCACAGCGTCATCCATCAAGCTTATTTGAAAGAATTGAATCATAAAAAAAAAAATCAATTTAGCTCTGCAGTCCCCGTTTTCAAAGACAAGTGGTCATTTGGAGAATTTGTTCCACCAAAAATGTTAACTTCTGAAAAGGTCTGACATTGAAGGCGGGGCTTTTCGATCATCTGACATATTTATGTTCTACTGAGAGTAACACGGGGGAAAAAGAGATACTGGATATTTGTTGTTGCTTTCTGTATATTAAAAGAAGCCTCTCCTTCCCCTGCCCAGGTGTCCAGAAGGCCAAGGCGAGGGGTGGGTTCTTGGTCAAAGGGTTGCTGGCTGCAGCCACGATAGAGCTCAGCGTAAATGGGAACTTTGGAATTCGAGAGAGCGAGTGGGGAAGACTGGACGGGATTAAACATTAACAAGTGATATAAAGGCCCCAAGCTTCCAGCTGGTGACAGTGCCAGATCTTGGAACAACTTTACCCCTGCCCCACAGCACTCCCCCCACCCCAGCATATAAATAAATCTGTCACAGACGCCTTCTTCTCTTCTCTGACAAGAAACCTTCCACTAAACCTACTTCTTCCCAGTCCCTCATCCACTGGAGACCCAAAGGGGCAGGGGCTCTTTCGTTTTTATGAAAAACAGGTGGTAAAGACTTACTAAATTCTTGCAAGCATGGCTTTCTTTACTTTAGAGATGCCTTTATAACAAAACACTCAGAAAATACTACATTCACTTTTCATTCCAAAAATACAATGAAGCCATCTATTGTCATCCCCCATAACTTTTTTCATTGGATCTTGTCGAGAGACAGAAAATAAGAGAGGTATTGATTAGTAGTCCTTCTTCAATCTAATTTCAATACTCAGTTAATATACCCCAAACCCACTGCCATCTAGTTGATTCTGACTCACAGCGACCCTAAAAAGGATTTACAAAAACTCTATCTGTACGGGAGCAGACACAGTCCTCTTTCTCGCTCAGCGCATCTGCTGGGTTGGCCCCCTGGTTCTTTCCACTAACAGCCCACAGTGCTGTCCACTTGTAAGCTTTAGAGTGAAGTTTCAGAAGATGAGAAGGATGGCCAATCCTACGCAAGACAAGATACACAAAGTTGTCAAAGAGGTATTGTACTTGGCTGCTAACCAAAAGGAAGGAAGTTCAAATCCACTCACAGACACCTTGGAAGAAAGATTTATCAGCCTAATTAAAACAAACAAACAAACAAACAAACAAAAACCCATCCACAGAGAAGCCCATGGAGCAGAATTCTCCTCTGATCCACATGGGTCACCAGGAGTCACTCCATGGTAATGGGATTTTTGTGACAAGGGGACTGAGCGCTGACCTGACCTCTCTGTGTATCACATTCTCTCATCCAATTTGGCCAATAATGCTTAGTCGCAAAAGCTATTGTGACTAAGAAGACTGCCTGAAAATGGCCTCCGACCGCATCAGTGGGCATTACATCAATAACTGATAGATAAAGGAGAGAAATGCAAATTGTGATTTGTCTCGCAGAGGCTATAGGATTCTCTTAACATCTGGGTTCTGACCTCAAATAATAACTGGTTATGTAAGTTGTTAATTTCTAATTGAAGGATTATTAAAATCTCTTCATTCTTATTTACTTTAAAAAATAGCAAAGCAAATACAATTTGTAGGTATACTAAAATAGATATCGATTACAGTTATCAACTATAGAACTTTAACCCAGCAATATGTGGGAGGTGCTGCTAGGTGCTTTTGAATCACTTCTGACTCATTGCAACCCTATGTACAATGGAACAAAACACCGCCATGTCCCATGCCATTCTTACCATGGTTCGTATGTTTGTGTCCGTTGTGCCAGCCACCGTGTCAATCCGTCTTGTTGTGGCCCTTCCTCTTTTCAACTGCCCCTCTTCTTTACCAAGTATGACGTCCTTCTCCAGGGACTTCTCTATCCTCATAACATGTCCAAAGAACATGAGTCATAGTCTCACCATCCTTGCTTCTAAGGAATATTCTGGTGATATGTCTTTGAATACAGATTTCTTTGTTCTTTTGGCACTCAATGTTCTTCAATGTTCTTTACCAGCACCATAATTCAAATGCATTGATTTTTCTGCAGCTACAACCCTCATGGTCAACAGTTCAAAACCAACAGATGCTCCACAAGAGGAAGACATGACTTTCTACTCCAGTAAAGAGTTAAATTTTCTGAAACTCTCAGGGTCAGTTCTAGCCTGTCTTGTAGGGTCATTATGAGCAGGCATTGACTCAAGGACAGTGAGATAATCCTTATAATGTCATTGCTGAATGTCAATGGTTGTGGTGTATAGTGCCCCTGTGTGGAATAGAACAAAACACTGCCTCATCCCACTCCATTCCCACAGTCATTGCTATGTCTGAGCCCCCTGTTGAAGGCATTCTGAAAGTCCATCTTGTTGAGTTTTTCGCTTTTTTCTGATAACATGTCCAAAGTAAGTAACATATCTGCATAATAATAGAAAAATAAATACCTCAAAATGTTGGCAGTAATTATTTCTATATGGTGAGGATTTGGTTGATTTTTAGCGTCATCTTCCATACAAGGATCTACATAAAACCCACTCCCTGGGG
>NW_022111300.1:46991504-46998651 GCF_000313985.2 Echinops telfairi
GGGGATGGACAACAGAAAAGTGGGTGAAGGGAGATGTCAGACAGGGTAAGATATGACAAAATAGTAATTTATAAATTATCAAGGGTTCATGAAGGAGGGGCTAGAGGGGAGGGAGGGGGAAAAAGGAGGAGCTGATGCCAGGGGCTTACATGGAGAGCAAATGTTTTAACAAATGTACAAATGTGCCTTATACAATTGATGTATGTATGGATTGTGATAAGAGTTGTATGAGCCCCAATAAAATGATTAAAAAACAAACAAAAACAAGAAGGTCTGAACTAATAGTATCCTGTGGGTGGAAATTTTGAAACGGTCTGCATTTTCATCAGCAAGCAGTTCCAGTGTTAGTGATGTATGCTCCTCTGTAGTTCTATTCTGCTTCCACACATGTACCCACTCCTGTCACACAGGAGATGCTCATGAGAGTAACCCAATGCCAAGAATGGAGGTGTTGGCCCAACTGCAGGTGTGCCTCTCCTGCTGCTATGGAGTCATCGTTCTCACCACCTGAATTAGTGCAAGGTGGAGTTGCAGGGGAATCATTGCCATGGCCCATGCTCATAGCCATTATGGACCCATCACCAAGACATGCTCGGTCCTTGTTCCCAATCCCTCTCAGACTGTCAGCTGTGAGAACCTGGGGGACCAGGAGTCCCACTTTGGGAGCCATGCCAGTTTTGCTCACTCAGATGAAGACATGGTGGGCATGCGGACAAGGGATTAAAATTCCTCAAACTAAGCGTAAATGTCTTGATGATGTTGTTGTGTGCTTGTGAGTTTTTCAGTCATTGTGACCCCATTTGACAGAATAGCACTGCTTCCTGGGAGCAGACCACCGTCTTTCTCCCAGGGCTCCACTGGTGGGTTTGAACAGTTAATATTGTGTTTTGCAGCCGAAAACTTAACCATGGAGCCAAAAAAGATTCCCGTCTTAATTATGATACACATGGTTTTCAAAGTCCAAGTGCATTCACAAAGTAAATTCTAGAGTAGCTTATTCAGAGTTTGAACACAGCACATTTCTATGTCTAAATATGCATAAAAGATGGAGGTATTCACCACTCATCTGTCAGCTGTGGTGGCTTGCCTGTTGCTGTGATGTGGTATTAAGAGTGAAGGGGTAGAGTCTAGCCTGTCAATCAGGACACAGCCTGATGCTGCCTCCTTGTGGGCATGGCCTTCTCATGAGGATTCTGGGAACTTCCTCTCTCTCTGCCTTGGTCTTCCTGTTGAGGAGCCACACTCAGAAGGCTGGAGGAGCCACATGGAGACCCGCACCAGTGCTGAGATGCTTCTTCCACCATTGGATCCACAAGACTTTCCACCCACTGGCCTGTGGTCTTCATGCATTCGGTATCATTGCATGTGCTACATTAATCTGAAGAGGAATTGATGGACTAGTATCAAACATATGGGGCTAACATCAGACTTGTGGACTTGATCTGGACCAGGCTGGGATGTTTTCTCAATATACAATTACTCTTTGATATAAAGCTCTCTCTTCCACACATATGAATTTCTCTGGATTTGTTTCTCTAGTCAACCTGGCCTAACACACCATCAGTATTTCAAATACCAGCAGGGAACCTATGGTAGACAGATTTAAGCAGAGCTTCCTGGCTGAGACGCATTAGGAAGAAGAACTAGTCATATATGCATCTTTCAAAATTGGCAAGAGTAAACCCTATAAATAACATGAATATTGTCTGATATAATACTAGAAGGTGAGTTTCTCCATTTGGAAAACACTCAAAATCTTATTGAGGAAGGACCACCTCTTCCAAGTAGGGTCTACATTAATGATGTGGATGGAGGAAAACTAGCAGGGTCTTCTTTTGTTGATGGGGCACAGCTCATAATCAAAAGACACTGCTGCATACATCTGTTAATAATCAGAACATGGGATTTATGAAGTATGAACCTGGGACATTTTAAAGTTTTCAAAAATAAAAGCAGACACTTGAAGATAAAGGCCTTAAGACATTAGTGACTTTACTAGCTACTGATATTGGTCATTTGGGGTTGGACAGTCTAATGATCTACCATTCCTAGAATGATAAATTAAAGAGAAATTGTATCATTTTCATTGTGAAAAGGAACATTTATGATCCATGGGCAAGTACAATGCTGTCCATGACAAGAGGAAGGCCCACACTTCTGCAAGGAAAACCAGCTAATCCAACTTTGAATCCACCAAAGAATCCCAAAATGAAGAAACTGAATTTTTTTTAACCATCTTCTGCAGTCTGATCAATTGTGCTATAAAGCTCCAAGGATAATTATTGGTGATTGGAATACAAAAGTTGGAGACAAAGAAGGACTATGCTAGGAAATAAAGCTTTGGTAACAGAAGCGATAGCAGAGCAAGGGTGTCACTTTGAGAGTTAGGTGCTTCTGATAAAAAGGAAAATCATCCCAGGCATTTCTCAAGAGAAATAACTAGAGGAAAATAATAGCCTCGAGTTGCAATAGCAAAATATTTTATGGGCAGAACTACTGAATGACACAGAAAGAACTGAAAAGACAAGGAACCAATACACAGTCATGTATCAAAAAGAAGTGATCAACATTCAACAATTTCAAGAGATACCATGATCAAGAATCAACGCATTAAAGAAAGTTCAAGATGCACTGAAGGCATTGGCAAAAAACAAGACTCCAAGAACTGATAAAATAACAATTGAGGTATTTCAACAAACCATGCAATGCTCCCTTGACTATGCCAAGACATTTGGAAGACAGCTACTTGGATAATCAACTGAGACATCTGTGCCCATTCCAAAGAAATATGATCCAACGGAATGTGGAAATTATCGAAAAATACCACTAATAACACATGCAAGCAGAGGCTTGCTGAAGATAATTGAGGAAGTATCGCTGCAGTCCTGTTGGGCAGGACACTGCCCCCAAATTCAAGCTGAATTCAGGAGAGGATGTGGACAAAGGATATCATTATTTATGTCAAGTGGATCTTACCTAAAATCAGAGAATAACAGAAGGATTGCTTCTTTTTTTTATTGACTATGCAGAGGAATTCAACTGTGAAATTAAAACAAATTATGCATTACCTTGCAAAGTATGGAAATTTCTTCATATGAATTGTGCTCATCTGAAACCTGCACATAGACCAAGAGTATTGTTCTAACAGAAAAGGAAGGTAATACGTGGTTTAAAAATCAAGAAAGGTGTGCATCAGAGTTTCATCTTTTAACTTTACTTCTTTGATCTGGATGCTAAGCAAATACTCTGAGAAATTGAACTATGTGAAGATAAATATAGCATCAGAATTAGAGGAAGATTCATTACCAACCTCTGATATGGAAAAAATAAAATCTTGCCTGCTGAAAGTGAAGAGAATTTGATGCACTCCCTGATGAAGATCAGAGACTACAGACTTCAGTATGTTTCTAACGCAAGATTAATAAAACTGAATCAAGAAGCAAGATAATGGAGGAGATATTGAAATTATTAAAAGATTTCATTTTACTTGGGTCCACGATCAATGCCCATGGAAGCAGCAGCCAAGAATCAAATGACAAATTACATTGGGCACATCTGTTCTAAAACAATTCCTTAAAGTGTAAAAGAACAAAGAGCAAGGTATACCTAAAACAAGCCATTGTATTTTCAGTGATCTCTTAAACATGTTAAATCTGAACAAAAAATAAGGAAGATCGAAGTACAGTTAATGCATTTGAATTCTATTGTTGGCACATGTGTTAGGTTGCATTGACTAGAAAAACAAAATCCAAAGACACACATACATGTAGAAGACAGAGAGCTTTATATCAAGAAGTAATTATATATCAAACAAACACCCCAGCCCAGTCCAGATCAAGTCCATATGTCTTATGTTAGCCCATAAGTTTGACACTAATCCATAAATCCCTCTTCAGACTCACAGGGCCACATGCAATGATGCACAATGCAAAAAGATCACAGGCCTGTGGGGACAACATCTTGTCGATCCAATGGCGGTGGCAGCATCACAGAGCTCTCAGGTCTCAGATGGCTCCACATGGCTTGTCAACAGGAAGGGGAAGTAGAAAGAGGGAGAGGAAGTGCCCAGGATCCTCCTTATGAGAAGGTCATACCCACAAGGAGGCACCCTCAGGCTGTGACCTGATTGACAGACTAGACCTCACCCCTATACTTTATCAAGTGACATGAAATTATGTAACTACCACAGCAAAAGAACAGCAAATATCCCATGAACTGCCAGAAGAATATATTTGGCTGAAAGGAGTACAGGCGACAGGCTTCTTAGAAATAAGGATGGAGAAAGGCTGTCTCGTGTACTTGGAATATGTCATCAGGAGGGACCAGGCTCTGGAGAAGGACAGCGTGCTTGGTAAAGTAGAGAGTCAGTGACCAAAGGAAGATCCTCAACAAGATGGACTGACACAGTGGCTGCTATAGGAGGCCTTAACATAGCAATGATCGTAAACAATGTATAGGACCAGATAGTACTCACTCTTTGTTCTGTCAGACATAGGAGAGCTATGAGTCAGAAGTGACTCAATCGCATCTAACAACAACCACAACAATGTATGTGTATATAGAGAGATCTACATGACAACTATAAATATGTGTCTCCCACAGGCTATCAAGACATTAAGCGACAGAGACAGAAAAATAGATAGTCTTTTAGCACCCAGAAATCAACAATGCCTTTATGTCATCAAAGTTAATTCAAAAGCAACTGGAATCCAGTTAAACTAGACTTTTATTTGTTCATAGCAAATCTTTTTTTCTTTCCAATTTACACATAGGGATGACATTCATGCTGCAATAGGTCAATGAAATGATTCCTTTCGTTTTCGTTTCTTGTATTTTTCAAAATTTCATTTCCATGCACATAGATTAAAATAGAGAATAAAAATACCCCGAAAAGGTGCAATGCTCCTGCTTTCATGAAAATGAAAACCCTGCAAGAAGGACCGGGAGTCCCATAAGCCCCAAGATGAGGGCCCAGGTCCCCTGCTCAGGGCAGAGTCTGAGGAGAGCCTGGGGGAGGGACAGGGTGGACTCTGTCCAGGAAGGAGCAGGAGATACAGGTCCAGAGAGCTTCACAGACAGAATAGCTTATGAAATGGGCCTTGAAGGGCGAGTAGTATTTTAGCTGGTTAAGAGAAGGATCAGAATGAGAAAATTCAAGCAAGAAAGTATAGAACATGCTCACGGCCTGGGAAGGGCCGTTGATTTGAAGTTAGAATCCTCATTTGATGTGGCCACCCCAATTATTACCCTGCCCATGCCAAGGTTTCATCACGCTGAACTTTCAGTTCCTGGTGATGCATTTGGGCTAAAAATGGATTTCTTATTTTAATGTGATCTACATTAAATATGCTTCATCTCTCTCAATGTGAGGATTATTTCAGAAATGAAGCTGATTTCAAAATTAAACAAATTTAAGTGTTCAGTCAATTTATTTGATTTGCATTTTAGAGGTTTCTGTTGAGAAATTATCATGATTTCTCACAGCTCATTATTTCTTAGCAATTTGATTAAAGGTTCTGTAACTTAGCTAATTCAGGTGTACAGCAACATTTAGGAAAACATTTTTAAGTGGTTTTGAAGATAAGTGTGAAGATGTGAATTGTCAGGCAATAAAAGCCTGTGAAAGTTGGTGTCTGAGTAAGACAGAAGCCTGCCAGAGAAGGAAAATGGAAATATTTTCCATGAAAAGGAGCCATGGAAAAGGCATAAGAGTGCACCTTGTCAAAGACAGAGCACTTGCAATGCCAGGGGAAAAACCAGACAATCCCACTGAGTTCTGGTCCCTACAGATTTCACTCTACAGACTGTATTGGACCAACACACAGCCATTTAGGGAGATGGTATTATGGGCATAAAAGGGCTCATGGGGTAAGGGATGGAATACTCCAGCTCCCAACCCCCTTCCTCTACTTGTTACCTAAGACCTTATAGCCAATCATTTAGTCGGTAAGCATCAGTTTTCTCATTTGTAAAAAATAATACTGCTTTTCTTACTTCGTGTGACTATTAAAATCTAATTAAATAGAACACACAAGAGACACAGTCATGGAAATTTCACAAGCAAACCAGACACCTGCACTCAAAGGTGGAGACCCATTCATTTGAGGGATATCTATATCAATTGACACAATACAGTTCAAAAAGACAGTGTTCTGTATCCTACTCTGGTTAGTAGCATTTGAAGTCTTAAAAGTTTGTGAGCAGCCAAATGAGGCAACAACCAGTGGTCATTTCCTATTTAGAGCAAAAGAGAGTGAAGAAAACCAAGCATTTGAGGGAGCCATGAGTGCCGAGGACTAACAGACCACATAACCCACAGGCAACATGGGGCCCTGGGACCAGAGCTAAATGATGCCCAACTACAGTCCTACCTGGGACCACAACAGAGGGACCCAGACAGGATGGGAGAAAAATGTAGAACAAAAAATCAAACACACACACACAGACCAAGATTTGACAGAAACAAGAGGAACTCCCGGGAAGACGGCCCTGAGACACACTTCTCACCTGAAACAGAAGCCTTTCTCATGGACTACCTTTCACACCTTTCAGCCAAACAATAGCAAATAAAATAAAAATAATGCCCAGGAGGAACCAATGCATGGGTTCCTTAGAATAACCATTATCAAAGCTCAAAAGGCCCACATTTGCCCCAAAGTCAGACGAGAAGGAGCTGGAAGGGACAGAGAATGCTGACAAAGGGAACAGGTAACACAGGGTAGAAATGGGGAAGAGCACTGGCACATTGTGAGAAAGGACACTGTGTTAGTCTGGGTAGACTAGAGAAACAAATCCATGGACACACATATGTGTATAAGAAAGAGATTTATATACGAGAGCAATTGAACAACCCCATCCAGATCAAGTCCACAAGTCCGATATTAGCCCATATTTCCAATATCAATCTATAAAGTCCTCTTCAGACTCACGAAACACATGCAGCGATGCCGAATGCAGAAGATCACAGGCCAGTGGGTAGAAAGTCTTTGGGTCCAGTGTCATTGGAAACATCTCAGTGCTGGCAGGGGTCTCTCTGTGGCTTCTCCAGCTTCCGAGGTCTGATTGCGTCCATGTGGCTTGGCTTCTGCAATGTCTCCCAGGAAGCAGCAGAGAGAGAGCAGTGTCTCCCACCTCCAAGGAGGAAGTG
>NW_022111300.1:46999041-47007864 GCF_000313985.2 Echinops telfairi
TGCTTAGTCCCAGATCCATGAACTCGGCTCCAGAGATCCTTTCCTGGAAAAGAAAGTCTGGGGTTTCGAAAGGAATGCTTTCTTCCCGTGGCTTCGTGTAGATGAGAAAAACAAAACCATAGAAGTCAATTAACTTCCCCGCTTTCCCAACCTCAACAGTGGAGAAGCAGATAATTGCAGTTTGTTTCCAAGCCCGATGTCTTTTCTGTTCTACCAGGTGGAAGACATAAATAAATAGTACGCAGTGACACAGAAGTGCTAAGAATCTGTACAAGCTTGTATGGGAGGCATGACATCACCTTACACAATGAACGCTCTGCTCAGCAATAGCATTTCATTCACTAATTCTTGTATTTATTATTTATTCAATAAGATCAAGTGCCTGCAAGGTACTGGGCACCATTGTAGGCATTGTTCTCAGCACTGTGTAACATACTGAACAGAAAGAAGTTAAGACGACCAAGCTTCACATTGGACTAGCGCACTGGATTTTCTTGCAGAAGTTGATGGACAATTAACACCCTGTTTGAAATTTGGCTATTGCCCATCCAAAGGCAACTCCTTAATTTCATAAGTAAAATCGGCACCCTGTCTATTTGTATCTGTGCCTACACTCGCAAAGGTCCTCTTACTAGTTAGCCTTTCCATCAAAGGCTCACCCTCTACAGGAAGACTGCATCCTACCCACGCCCAGCTCCAAGGAGTTAGTCCTTGCAAGCACGTCTCTCCTCTGCTGTGTATGTATTTTCCTCCTTTCTGGGAGTCATCTTGCATCCTGTAAATATGATACAGTGGAGTCCCTAAGGAGGCCGGTAGTGTGTTCCTATGTAGTATTTTGTTTACCTTTTAGTCCTATTTATAGGGTTTTCAGGTTTTGCTTATTTTATTTAGTTTTGCGTTTATCATATAATTGCTCTCACTTTTTGGTTGTTAAATGTATCATCTATCATTTGGTGGTTAAATCTATCATCTGTCAGTAGTTTTCATTGTGGCTCTAGCCTTATTGGGATGCTTGAATGCCCTTCCTCATTCCAAGGCTGCAAACAGATTTCCCAATAATTTATTTTCAATTACACATGCACTTGGAATTTGGTATGTGCAGTAAGGGAGGGTTGCTTGCTTGCTTCTTTATTTATCTATCTATCTATCTATCTATCTATCTATCTATCTATCTATTTATTTATTTATGTTATTTTGCAAATGCCTCAGCAGTTGTCCCAATGCTTTTTAATGAATAATCAGTGTTTCCCTCCCCGATCTGAAACACTGTCCTCATTATTTACAAAAGCCCTCAAGAGATTTGTGCTCAATTCTGAACTCTGTATTCTGTTTCTGATCTCTCATCCTTATGCCAGATTCACACTGTTTTAATTACTGTTATTTTGTAACACATTTTTATATCTGGTAGAGCAATTTTACCCACATTACTCTTCTTTGTCAAAATTCCCTAGTTATTTTAAAATATTTATTCTTCAAAATGGATTTAAGAATTATTTTGTCAAGTTCTACAAAAATATCCTGTTGTGGTTTTGGAAGAAATTAAATTTTATTTATAGATTACCTTTACTCTTGCACTATGGGTCATTATAATGTTGTGTTTTTTTCATTGTGATTGAAAGCCATTTAATTTGGGATCAAGTATGATTTACATGAGGCATTAAAAGATAGATGTAATATTATCCTATAAATTATTATACCTCTAGACCATTCATATAACAAATATTCATTGAGGACCTACTACGTACTAGGTTCCAAGTGCTAGGGAGACCAGGTGACCAGACAAAGCTCTCCGCCCCGCAACCCCCCACATTCTAGAGAGGCAAGTTCATTAAGTTTACCTTCTCCCAAAAGGGGGAGGTGGGTAAGGATAGGAAGACAGAATGAATGCAGCCAACTCTTACCAAGAACAGTTGCTTCAAAAGGAAGAAAGGAAACTGGTGATAATTGATTGTAGGAGCAAAGAAGGACTTTTGCTTTATTCTGAAAATGGCAGACATTCCTTTGAGTTGGCCGCTGAGTGTGTGAACCGTGTGTACCACACATGGGCCCCAAGCCCTATTGCAACCTGTATGTGACAATGGGTTATAAAAGGACCAGCTAAGCCATATCAAAGGGCAACGGACCATCCCGTAGATCAGGTGGTGAAGGAAGTGGATAGTCACAAAAACATAAATATGAGTGGTCAGTAAATACAGTACAAGATGGCCAGTGTTATTGGCAATGAAAAGAAAGTAAGTTTAACTGCTGAAAACGTTTTCTAACTAACAAGGGAGAATTTTAAAAGACTGACATTATGCAGTGTTGGCAAGGCAGTGGAAAATGGAAATTTTGTGCACAGTTGAGGCTTTCTACTCCTGTAAAGAGTTACAGCTTCAGAAAGTCACAGGGACAGTTCTACCCTGTCCTACAGGGTCTCCATGGGTTGAAATTGACTCAATAGGAGTGAGTTTGGTCTTTGGGTTATTAATTGAGCCATTATCTTATGCTGGGTCCTCTAGAGAAACAAAACCAGGGAAGCTTAGATATGTAAATCCTGACCCAGCCAAGTTGACACAAAACCTTAATTGTCACGTCACCAAGAGCCATAACTAACTAGCTCAATGGCACATAGAAATGACAGCATTAGTGAGAGAGTCGACCAGTACCAAGTTCCTAGGAGTTTATTTGACATCGAATGTAAACAATCCATTAAGGGACTAACCAGACACTTAACATTAAAGGTTTTCTTGGCAGCCGTTTATAATGGAGCTAAAGTAATTGCCGGACCATGACCATTCAACATCTGTATAGGATTATGTATGCGTTCATCAAAGACTTCCAACCATAGAAATGGTGAAGGACTTTGCTTCTACTCTATGTGTCTCCAACCCAGACGATTAACTTACCTTTGTCTGGAGATGGTTCCTCAGTCAGAAACAAGAAGCAAGACTGCTGCCTGGGCCACAGGAACCAAACTTCAGGAATTCTGGTCCGAAATACCTGATTTCTTACATATGTTAACAACCTAGCCAGTTCTCTTTTCCATTTGCACACATTCAATTGGAAATTCTGTGTTGACAAAACATTTCTCTTGGGAAATATCCATAAGATATTTCCACTTCCTTGGGGGACATTTCACTATAAATGAAAAAAGGGAAGATCAATTTCCTCTTCTGTTACTCTGTCCTTTCCTGGGCCGTCACACTGAGTAGGGCAATGCCCATCAAGTGCACACATTCCCACCAAGTCCACACAGTCATCAGGTTTCCTTCTAGGACTCCTAGCACCACAAGGTACTTTTTTACATTTGGGATTGTACTGACAGGGATCCAAGCAGGAAAGAACCTGGGCCCAGACATGTGGGTTCTGTAGGAGCCTCGGTGGCATGGTGGGTTATGTGCTAGGCTGCTGACCGCAAGGTCAGCAATTAGAAACCACTAGTCACTATGAGGAAGAAAGGCCCTTCTACCCTGTCCTATAGGGTTTCCATAAGACTCAGTGGCAATGAGTTTGAGTTGAGCTTCAGACCCCGGCATGAAAGTGAGTGAGATGAATTTGGGGATTTCCCGGTGTACATGCAGGAGCTCTGTTGTCGTGGTGGTTACGAGTTGGGCTGCTAACCACAAGGTCAGTAGTTTGAAACCACAAACCACTTCACAGAAAAACAAGGAGGCTTTCTATTCCTCTTTAGTTTGTAAAACTTGTAATATTGGCAGGGTGCAATAAACGGAAGCACAATAAAGTGAGGTATGCTTGTGTTTTCAAAGAATCCGAAGAAATCACTGTGTATTTTGGCATCAGATACATATTATAGAAATTGTGTATAACTGTAGGCTGATTAGCACCTGCGTGTAGTGGGTGGTTGAAGATTTACAGTCAATATTTAGTCAACAGTTCCATCATTTTGTTATAGATATAAATATCTATGGCATCTTTTAAACAGTATTTCCCAATTTATGTTCACTAGCTGAGAAACCTGGTGGCACAGTGATTACAGCAAGTCAACTGTTAACCAAAAGTTCAGTGGTTCAAACCCACCAGCTACATGATGTGACAGTCTGTTTCCATAAAGATTACAGCCCCATGGAAGCCTGTGGGGAGACTCTGCTCTGTTCAATAGTGTGGCTCAACCAACCACCCACTCACTCACTCACTCACTCACTCACTCACTCAATCACTCACGGCCACCGAGTTGATTCCAATTCGTAGCAACCCTATAGGACAGGGTGGAACTGCCCATCTGTGTTTCCAAGGCTATAATTCCTTATGGAATTAGAAAGCCTCATCTTTCTCCCAAGGAGCAGCTGTTGGTTTCAAACTTTGCATCTTGTGGTATGCAGCCCAATGAATAACCCGCCACGACCCCATGGATCTCTGAGTCAAAATGACTCCTTAGCAGTTGGTTTGGTTAATGGATGAGTTCACAGCTCTTGTCATCGTTTCTTTGATCGGTTAGATAAAATAGTTTTACATGATTTATTTCAAAGGCATTTGACAGAGAAAAATAGGTCTGCAAGTGTCATTCACTGTCAGCAAGTTGATTCTGACTCACTATGACTCTATGGGGCAGGGTCAGACTGCCCCTATGGATGTACAGGGCTAAGAATTTTTATAGAAGCAGAAAGCCTCATCTTTCTGCAGCAGAGAGGAAGATGGATTTGAACTGCTGACCTTATATACTCATATTTACACGCACGGCTTAATTAGGTAGGGTAGGGGGGTTTACAGTTGAGAAAACTCCAGGGGATCATTCATATCCTGGAAAAGGGATATCCGACTTATAAAAGGAAAAACATGGCCCCATTCACCCTCTCAGAGTTCTTGAATGTACGTGTGCTAGAAGCTGTGTGTACCACGTGCACAGCACGTATCAGAGCCTAGGGTCTTGTCCTCTGAGTGCGTCATTCTCTACCTGTTCCCTCCACCACCACCACCACCACCACTGAGTTTGGAAACCAGGAGTCTGGTTTCATTCACTGGTGTAGTGGTGCTTCTGACATCCCAAGGAGGTCAATGCTGGCTCAGATCAATGCTGGGGTGGACAGCCAGGGCTGTGCTCCCTAGTTGCTGGAGCCATGTGGGTGCGTTCCGACTGCTCGCCTTTCCACTGGGAGCCAGTTATTTAGTCATCGCAGCACCAGGGCTCCCAGCTATCCCTGGTAAAAAGGCCGGCAGTGCTCAAGCCCAGGCGTGTGCGTGGTCATGTCTGAGCAGTGCCCTGATATCCACTACACCCCCACTGGGGCCTCTCCGGGGGCTGTTGTCATGAACTCCTTTGAGGATGCCCTATGAAGTTACCACCTTCCCTGCCAGAAAGCCATGCTTCCTCGGGTTTTATCATCAACATCTGACCCGCCTCACCCTGCCTACCTGTCCAGCAAGTCTCTGGGCCTTGGGGACACGCCTTATGACTGTCTGCCAGACTCCCCCATGGGCTCTACCTTTTCATGTCCTCTTTCACCTTATGACCTTCAGGAAAGCTTCTGTTCTCCCCCAGGGAGCTGCTTCCCCTGGACCTGCATTCAGCAGCAGCTCCGGAGAGAGTCACATCCCTTATACCGCAAGGCCAGGAACAGGTTCTCCTAGACTACGTCTTCCTTTAGAACAGCCAGCCTGGAAGACGTCATACAGGCGGCAATGGATTCGAAGCCATCACATTAGTTTCAGAATTCTTACTGTCTAGATGTTGATGTTGGGTAGTTGAGTTGGTTCCGACTCACAATGACCCGGTGAACACACCGCCACCACCCGGTCCTGCGCCATCCTCACAACTGTCGCTCGGTTTGAGCCCATTGTTGGCAGCCACCGTGTCACTCCGTCTCAGCAAGGGCTTTCTTCTCTGCTGCGCCCTCCACAGTGTTCTTCTCCAGAGACTGGCCTTTGGACAACACCTCTTGACAATGATCTAGAGTCTCTTGGAAATCAGTAATTGAGTTTACTAACAAGAACAACAAAATACCATCCAAGAGTGCCTTCCCCCATTCTCCCTTTCTTCTGAAGATCCCCTTTTTATCTGCCCAGAGGATTCAAACCAGTCTCTTGTACTTTTTAAAATTCCAGGTTGTGAATCCCATGCTATTTCCAACGCCCCCTGGGACTTCAGAGGGCACCCAGTGTCTGGCTAATAGTCTCCCTCAGGGCAGCGTACACAGGTGTTTCAAGAGTCCAAAAGTCCGTGGCAAGATTCCATTATCTTTTCACTCGGTTTTTGAACTTGTTTGCAGCCCCCTCGTACATTGTCTCCAAATTCCTTGACTTTAACCCGAGGGTGTGCCATCAGTGCATGGCACAGGTTTGGGTGGTGGTGGTGAGGTACCGTGGAGTCCGTGCCAAGTCACAGCCGCCGTGCGTCCAGCAGGAGACACCCCCAGTCCTGAACCAGCCTCACGTCTGAGCCCACAGGGGCAGCCGGCGTCAACCCAGCTCCTTGTTTCCACTGCCCTTCCACTTTACCCAGCAGCTTCCCTTCCAGCGTTGGTCTCTCCTGATAACACGGCCAAAGTCTGTGAGACAAATTCTCTCCATACTCACCTCGGAGAAACAATCTGGCTGTACTTCTTTCAAGACATAGTTGTTTGTCCTTCTGGCAGTTCACAGTACTTTCAATATCCCCTGCCAGCACCAGAATTCAAACACAGCGATCCCTGCTGCGGCTGAATCGTTACCACGCCCGGAAAGGCCTCCGCATGGAGCAGGTACAACGCTGGTCTTCACTCTCAGATGCGCAAGGGGCCAACGTGATTTCTCATCATTCCACTTTCCTCCGCCCTCCGTTGGGCAGGGCTGGCAGGCATTTCAGGCCCAGCAGTCCATGAGTCTACTTTCCCTGCAGTTGGCCTAAAGTTCTGGGGAGGAGCGGAGGGAGATTTCACAGCAGCAAAACATGGCTGAGGACATATTCCATCGTCAACACAGCCTCCCCGAGCCGCCCCTGATGCTGTCGGCATGAGCCCTGCAGACTTGGCTGTTCTCTCCACCATCTGTGTTCTCAGGCCCGGGACCCATTTGGGTTTCAGTGGTGTGCTGGGGCACCAGAGTCTCTGTGAAGCTATCCGTCGCCCCATTTCCCTCCGAGGCCACCAACACAGTCCGGCCGCTCCAGCCACTGGCCTGCACTGGGTTCCCTGAGCACCGGCGTGACTTCCCCTTGGCCTCCACTTGGCTGGCTCTCTTCAGCTTTCTTGGCTCAGGGTCAATGTCTCAGGAAAGCCTTCCCTGATCGTGTGACCGTTTCCCTCAGGGCCCTATCACAACTCATCGTTGTTTTGGGGTTTTTTCCCCCATCATTTTTTGGTCGTTGTCTGTTTCATGATAGCTGTTATGGTAAAAGTGCAAGCCTTTGATCAGAAGCCAGCTTGCCTGAATGCTAGTCTCTGCTCTGCCAGTTACTAGTTAATAAGTTTGGCCTTGGGAAAATGTATCACCTTTCTGTGATAGAGTTCCCCAACCCCTCTCCCCTATCAGCTTATCCTGAGAATGAAAAGGTCAAGGCCCAGTGCATACTATGTGTTACAAAATGTTCATGAAACCAAGCGCCTAGCCCACAGTATAATGGCTGGTAGACTCAAAATACATTTATTTTATAGAACAACCAGCCAACGAGCAAATGAATGAGCCTGAGGCATCCCAGACATGTACACATGCTACATCCATGGCCGGCTTGCGTTGCTGGTTGAAGCAGAGGACAGCAAGATCAAGGTCATTTGCTAGACTGCTTAAATGAGCAGCACAGCTTACTGGCTTCAAAACAGCTGACGGTGTCTCGCCCTCCGCCTGGGTGGTTGTCTCAGAGTTGAATAGCGCTGTTTGCGGGCTGCCGTGAATAAGATGGACTGGATGGGTCAATGCTCGTTTGCCACAACTTGTACACAAATCATAGTGCATGGATTATTTACTGCCATTTTATAGTGTCCTCTGCTCTATGACTGAAAGCTCTTGTTTTGAATCATTGCAGGACACCCAAAACCTGCCAACCAAAACCCCAGAACCTGAATAAAGCCTGGCAGCCATAGGATTTGGGCCACCTTAAACTGACGTCAATAAGTATGAAATTGAGAGACCGGAGATCTCCCTAGTTACCTACCTATCTAGCTGGTTGGGGAGATCAAAATTTGAGTCACATGACTTCAGGGACAGTCTACAGAAACATGGGGAAATCTTTCCTCTTGTCGCATGTTTCCATGTCTGAAAGCAAGACAAACGGAAAGAAGGAACGTCTAAAACATGTCAGGTGAAAAGTCGATTCTGAAAGATGAGCCCCGGTGAGGAAGGTGAGGGTCTCTACCACCACGATGGAGCCCGGCCCTTGTACTTGCTGTGTGGGTCTCCGGCTTCCTTGTGCCCCATGTTGATGTTTCTCTTTGTTTTGTGTTGCTTCCATCCATTCCGAGCCAAACCAGACCCCCTGCCATCGAGCGGATTCCGACTCAGCCCCGCCTGACTGGACCTAGGAGAGGTGCTTCTGGGGGATGGGAGACTGGATGTCTTTACAGGGACGGACAGCCTGCCTCTTTGTTCTCCCGAGGAGCGACTGGATGATTCGCACTGCTGACCTTGGGGTTGAAGCTCAAAGCATAGCTCACTGTGCCCCCAGTGAGCCTCGGGGTCCACTCCAGGTCATTATCAAACAACCATTGACACAGATAGTTAGACTAGCTTGGCCCAGCCAAAGGGAATTATTCTGATGTCAGAAAATAGGAAATGAATTTGAAGAAGTTGTTTTCTATGGGAGGAGCCCTAATGGTATCGTTGTTAGGCTTTGCGCTGTTAACCATAATGTCGACCCTTCGAAACCACCAGCAACTCTGAGCAAGAAAGAGGGGGCTTTCTATACCCTTAAACCAG
>NW_022111300.1:47008332-47055021 GCF_000313985.2 Echinops telfairi
ATGAGAGGAAGGTTGAGAACCACTGCCTTAAACAGTCCCAGTCTTAGAAACTCACAGGGCCAGTTCTACCCATCCAATAGGGTCACTGCGTTGGCATCGACTTGATGGCAGTGTTTGGTTTTTAGTTAGTTTTCTGTGGAATATCTAGCCTACTTACCTATGGCATGGGGGATGGGAGTTGAGAGATGAGAGATGGGCAGAACTAGTCACTCAGGGGACTGGAAGGGTCCTGTTAAACTCCTGAATAGGCACATAAGCACTAGGTCACGTGACCCAAGCCAACTCTTTATCAGCTCTTGAGGAGAGTGGAGCAGCCCCGAGGAAACTGGAGGCCTTGACCCTATAGAGGATACTTGACATTGAGTCCACATGAGGGGTATGAAACATGTACCTGCACAACTAAGGTTCTAAAGATAGGCTAGCAACCTTGGGCTGTGACCTACAATCACTCACTCTTCGCTGCTCTCGGTTGGGTTCAGAGAGCACAGGCTGGCATGGGTCCCATTGAATGGAACCTCTAAGAAGTTTTATGGAATGAACGTGCCTTAATGAATGTGCCTAACAGCACAGTGCCTTAGATACCACCACTAAGCCCATGAGGAAGTCAAACAGGGTAACTTCCCACGCTTTCCCTATTTTTCTACTTCCCTTGGGCCTCCTATCCCAAGCCCCAAATCCCCAAATAGGAATGATACTTCCCTGTTACACACAATTTGGTGCCAATATCATGATTCATTTTATATTGGCAGCTCAAGCTAGCATTTCCTCTCCACTCAAAAGCCCATCATATTTTGTTCAGCTCATTGGACCAAAAAATGTATTGTCATAGCGCCTATTCCCCTGCTGGAAAACATACTGATAGTCATCATTGCTTCTTCATGGAAATCAACCTTGACCTTTGCTCACCTGCCCTACCTCTCTCACTGATGCCTCGCTCCACCCCTCCCTAAGCCCACCCACCTTCCCAATAAAGCCATATATTGGAATGGGGGGAAGTAGGGGGTCTAGTCTCAGGGATCAATTTATGATCATCTTTAATTAGGCTCTTGATAATTGATGAGCCTAGTGAAAATTGCATACTTCCGTTTACTCTGTAAGGAATACAATTAAACTAAGGTAAAGCTGGTTATGACTCACGTATAATGAAATGAAAACAGTATCATCATTAAACACCAAATAAAGCCATTGATTCCGTGTATTATTCTGTCAGATTTAATTGAATTGCATTTTCCCCTTTTCAGTTCTTAATTATGCAGTTCATGCTGAATCTTTATTTTTATGCACAGAATGGGATAATGTTCTCTTCCTCCTTACCTTAGTGTCTAAAAATATAAGCCTATTGAGAACAGAAAAGTCTTTGTGGGTCTTAATTAAAGCAAAACACCTGCTTTTATCTTGGGAGCTGAATGTGTTGCTGTACTGTGATACTGTTACCAAGGAAAGGACAATAGGGCTGCTTCCTGTTGCACGTCCCTCTCCGTGACCTGTGGTCTCAGCCTCCTTCCACATTCTATCAGAAGAGGGAAACCGTGGCAGCACGCTACCCAGCCAGGAAAGTCCAAGAGGCCTCGCCAGCCTCCTAATGAGCATCATGAACTCTGTCTAGACTGGCAAGTCTACACAGCACAAAGTAGAGTGGAGACTGTTTACTTCAGAGGAGATACAGTGACTGAGCCAGCGTAAGGATGAATTCTCTCTTTGGTTGGCTTGTGAATAGCTTAAAGACAGAGCAGAGCTCTTTGGTAAGTGCCATGTAACCGAGATGATGTCCGAGTGACAATGAGCTGAGGGAGAAGGACTACGTGTCCATGAAGGAAATCCTGCTAGACAATGTACTTCGTGTCATTCATGAGCCACAACCACAGGGGGTTGGGGACTTCTAAAGTGCTTCTTCCCGAGTCCAGTGCATCCCCAATCCTATACCGGCATCACTGTGTTTCTAGGGTCATGTCAGAGAAGTATCAAATGGGTGCGAGAGTGATGGGGGAGTTGGTCAACAATAAAGCAAACTTACAGACGTTCATCCCAACAGCAATCGAGCTGGGTGATATGCTCAGACCTTAAAGAGGGGTGTCACTTTCTGATGTCTCAGTGACATGAAATGGGAACTGAATGGATAAAGACCAAAAGATGATTCTCATAAACTAGAAGCCCCCTACAACCAGGGATGGAAATATAGATGGTCTCCAACTTCCCATAGGGCTCCAGTTCACCAACAGGTGGAGTTGATTCTGAGACAAGATAAAGCCGCCCCTCCTCTCTTTTTCACACAGCCTGCTATAAGACAGTGCTTTAAACAGTAAATCATAACATTGAACATCTGCGAGTGAACATCTGAGCATTATCGCATCAGCAAATTGCCCGCGGAAGCACTCTACATTGTACATGCTACTAACGAGACGATGTACGAATAAATAAATAACTGGCGATTATAAGTGCAGTTCGTCATGACTCAAAAATGTTTTCAGTCAGGGACTACCTGTAGTCTGGGGGGAAGAATACAATGTCATCACGTGGATGTACTTTGGACATGGCCCTAGAGCTGAGGGGCTGGCCTCCTTGGGCTGAGGGCATCTGATGGCCATTGAAAAGCTGGTTCTCCCTAGAATCGAGCCTTGCTTTGGCATGTCAGACTCCGCCACGCGTGCGTGCAGCTGTGTCCCCAGAATCCATGCTATTAGAGGAAGCGGTCTTGGAATGAGAAGAGGCACTAATCATTCCTGTTCTCATTTCACCCCTGTTCCAACTCATCTGCCAATATCTCCTTGCGTGATGCACTGCAAAGTATCCCAATAAGCTTGTTCTAATTCCATCTTCCTTTGAAACTTAACCTACTCTTCCATGGATGTGAGAAAAGAGGAAGCTCCCCAAGAAACAAGAGGGGGGATATAAAATGGGCAAGGAAAGCTCCCATTGACGGAGTTCTTTTCATGTTCCTAAGTGGTGCAAAGGCATTCCCTTGCTGAGTAGCTCACAGAAAATGTGGGAGTTCGAATCCACCGAGATGCCCCAGCAGAAAGGCCTTGTGATATATTTCCAAACGTTCAGCCATTGAAAATCCTAAGGAACTGTGACCTTTGCAAAAGCAGCCCAGCACATTGTTCGCCTGTGGAGTGGCTGCTAGGTCCTAACCACTGTCCTCTCAGTCAGCAGCCGAGTGCTTAACCACTGTGCCACCAGGGATCCGAAAAGCAAACCACTGGACCCCCAAAAAGAAAATCAGCAACTTACCACTACAGAATTGTATGAACAAACATCTTCGCCCTCCAATTTCTTGGTAAGAGCTCCCAGAGAAGAAGGAGCCTCCACAGCAAACCCTCCTAGCCCAGTAACACGAGGAAGTGGGCTTTGGTTTCAAAGCCTTTCTCTCCCAAAGAGGCAGGCAAGTCTCTGCTGTAAATGCAGTAAGTCCCAGGTACGACTCCAACGGAAGTCTCCAACGAGAACACAGGACCACCTTCACTCTGGACAGTAGACATGAAGCTTTTGTGATCATTAATAAGAACAAAGTATTTTTTTTTACCCTGAAAGAGAGAAAACACTTCGCAGCATGGTTCTATACTGACACACAAAGGGTTGTCAGAGTCTGCTCACCGAAGATACTGCCGGGTGTGTGTGTGTGTGTGTGTATTGTTGTTGTTGTTGTGCCTGTGGTTTTTATGTTCCAGGCACTGTTATATTTTTTACATCTGTGATCTAGTTTATTGAACAAGACCACAAGGTAATGTGCCTTTGACATTGGACAACCTTGAGTTATCCAATATAAATGCTGTGGCATTAGTTTACATGCCACAATTGACTCTAATTCTTCAGTAATAGTTCACTGGTAATTCTATATATAATAGTGGTTTTCTAAATTAATTGTTTTGCAAACCAATGCTTATGCTACAGTAAGCATCTACATCCGTTCCATTTCCTGCAAATGCCTCTCATAACTATATTGTTCTTACTAGTGAATTCAAACACAGCATACTTGAGCAGTGTGTATCTTGTTTGTTCCACACAAATTCTCAGGTAGCCAAAAGAGAGAGAGAGAGAGAGTTAGGGAGAAAAGAAAATTGTCAAGGAGATACAATTGGCATTTACAAGCAACTCTCCTTCAGAAGGGGTTGTGAAATTAGTCTTCTCTTTAAATCGGGGAGTCCTAAAACAAGGCGATTGTAACAAATCCTTGGTATAAAATTACACAGAGACTGCCTGCCAACATTTTAATTAAGGCAAACAGGTTGGCTTACCAAGTATAATTGAGAGAATATTGACCAAAGGCAGTTTTCTCTGAGGGACAGTCGGCGGGACAGATTCTAGACACAGCCTCCCCCTGGCAAGTTCTCTCTGACATTCTTGCCATCGAAGATCAAAGCACAGCTACATCAAAACAGCACGCTGCATCTGACACCCAGGTTCACTTTAAGTGTAAAGTATTTTTACTTAAATACTTTTGGAAGTTAGACACCAAAGGGCACCACCCACAATGAGTTCCCCAAGCCAAAGGCAAGATCACACCTCACCCTGGGAGTCACCCGGGCCTCCCGGGCTCTGATTAGACTCATGGACAACTTTCAAAAGCAGGACAACAGAGATGCCCTTGCCAGCATGCTGGAAGAACTATCCTGAGATGGAAAACCGACATATATTCAAAAACAAAAAAAGAGAATTGAAATTGACTGACAATAACACCCCATGAAGTGCTTCCCTCGATTCCTGAATGGCATCTTCTTTCCCAGCCAGGTTTTCGCTCAGCCTGGACGACTCCCCAAGCGTAAATTAAACACCGTATGAATAACTTGCTTGACGATGTGCTAGTGATCTAAGGTGAATGTCGAACTGTTCACAGAAGCCAGACTTCCAGGTAACTGCTGCCTGGAAGACAATCATTAGGGTCCCATTTAGCAAATTCCGTTCAAGTCTTATAATAAAGGAGTAACGTAAGTGCTGGGAGCACCTGAGCCAATGAAGAAATTGATGTGAACAGAAAGCAATCCCCGGGGCTGGGGTATTTTATGTTTCAATATTGGAGCTTGAGCATATTTCGCCTCAGAAAAGTTATTCTTAGTTGTTGGCAAAGTAAATCCATGTTAGCCTGCATGCTGAAGCAGTTCAGCTGAATCTAATTAGAACATCTGCAGATTTATGCAGCTTTCTGTACATGAAAGTCTTTACCCTTGTGAAATAAATATTTCTCCTCAATCCTTTTTTTTTAACCCATCCTGATGTTAATCAGACTAATATGGCGTAAATTTTCACAACCATTTTTGTGATCCTAGGATGAATGGTGCCATACGAGGTGAAAATATGCAGACCTTGTAAAGAATGTCCGTGTGCCTTCCTCCTGGTCATCACTTTGGGCTTCGAGACAGGAGGGCACTTATGAACCCAGTCACCTGTTCCTTGTTTTCAGGTTTACACAGGTCTCCAAGGTTCCTCATGCTTGTCTGGGGCACTAAGGAGACTCTCACTGCTTTGGGTGTCACTAGATAGAGAAGTCTGAATCATGTGAGCAATTAGGCAAATTGTTTTAAAAAGGCAATTGGTTTTCAACTTAGATCAATCACAGAGTCTCATGTGGAAAAATGGCTGTTGGTTGTTTGGCTTGCTTTCGCTTTAAAATACTCTAGCCCCCTTGGTGGGCAAGACCACCCTCTTTCTTGGAGAGCATGAGACCTGTACTCGATCTGTACAAGATGCTAGACTTCTCATTGGGACTCTGGGTCTCAGCTAGCCTTGTGCATCAAATCAGGCTCCCCCCAAGCTAGTAGGTCATTTCCACCTCTGTTGCATAACACTCCAAGGTGTTATAACATTCTTAGCCTTAAATTCTAGGGTCTTACTTTGTCTTGGTTGAGGAGTTGCACACTGACGAAAGTATAATCCTGAATCAGAGAACCCTGTTGAGATTCCAGCTTTTCCACTGACCACTGTGAAAGCTTGGTCCCCGGGAGCTTAATTGTGGACCAACTTGCTGCCATTGGCTCAATTCTGACTCATAACAACCCCATGCGATAGAGGAGAACTGGCCCTTTGGGACCTAAGACTTTAAATTTTCAAGGAATCAGATAGCCTTGTTTTTCTCCCAAGAAGTGACTGGTGGCTTCAAACCACCAACCTTGTGGCACGGTATATAGTCCACTCTGCCAGCAGACCTCCTTCTGCCTGGGTAGGATGGGAATAATATTTACCCTGGTGCATGACTATTAAGATTAAATGGAACATGATGAGTGTGACTAAGACATGCTCAAGAGATAATAGTTGAATTATAGAGATGGGGGGGGGGAGCTGAGCAAGACCCTTTTACTTGGCAATTTTTAAAAAGCAACATTTTTTTCAATTTTTAAAGAAATAACCATCTCAAAAGATTTTTAAAAAATCATTTCTATCAGTTTCTTCGAGTCAAGTGACACGTTAAAGCTGCGATCCTCAAAGGGTGGTATCTGAACCAGCAACTTCTCAGGGGGCGGGGTGGGGTGGGGTGGGGGTGGGGAGACTAGACTCCACCCCTTCACTCTTAAGCCTCAAGTTGACAACAGATTATGTAACTACCACAAGTGATGATGGCATATACGTTTTTAGCCTAAGTTACTTGGTTCTCTAATTATGGAAACCATGTGCTCAGAACCAAAGGAGAAGCCAGGACAAGTGGATCTCCAGTCCCCAGATGCTGATGGATGCAGCACCCTGAGAATGAGCAGGTGCATTGCTCACTGATGCGTTCTCCCGCAAAGAGGTGGCTACAGACACTTGAAACCTTGCTTTAGACCTGCGTAGGAGGTCCCGGTGGTGCTGTCGTGAAGTGCTCAGCTGCTAACAGAAAGGCCATCATGAGTTCGAATCCACCAGTCACACCTCATGGGAAAACATGAGGTCGTCAGCTTCAGTAAAGATTCACAGCCTTAGAAAACCGATGGGGCAGTTCTACTCAGACCTGTGGGGTCACTACGGATTGGAATTGACTTGAAGGCAGTGGATTAAGGGGTACATGGTCCAATCAATATATCTAGGACTTGTTTCTTAAACAAAAATTAGGTTTAGATCTATTTTCTTTCTCTCTGCTGCCCTCCAAATTGCCTCTAAGCCTTTGATAGAAAACGAGTAAGAAATACAGATGTAACCAGGACTCTACCTGGACCTCTTGATCTTCTTAATTTCTCCAATTATGGAAACCATAAGCAGTGCCGGGTTTTGTTTAAAGAGGCATCTTGCATTGTATGTGCTTCCAGATCGTTTACTGAGTTGTAACAAAACTAAACTTCACAAAGTTGACGAGTGTAGATAAAAGATATTATTAATAAGATGATGACAGAACAAACATTTCTGATTTTACTACCAGCTTGTCATCAACTAACATTACAATGTAAAATATAATAATAATCTGCTGCCATGGAGTTTATTCTGATGCATAGCAACCCTCCATAGAGTTTTTGAGGCTGGCTGTAATCTCTGTGTTAGCAGCCAGCCTATCTTTCTCCAGAGGAGCAGCTGGTGGATTTGAACTGCTGGCCTTGCTGTTAACAGTCCAACAGTTCCACCACGTCCCTCCCAAGGTAAAAGGAAAGTGCACATAGCAGACACGTGTCTATGTGTTTATAAATAAATAGGTATGGCCGATCCCTTCAGGTAAGGGTAGCTGTTTGCAGAGACGAGGGATGTAATCACTTTAAAAGAGATGTGTGTTGTGGAGGGAGTGTATTGAGATGGTTGCTTAGAAATGTCCTCATTGATAGTTTGTCACCAGAAACAAGCAAGTGCCCTATAGGCTCTTGTCGTGGACAAGGGAGATCCCTGGAGTGCTTCTGACCTGTCCTCACCTCCAGCTTCCAAAAGCCCTCAGACCTAGCACTACCCATACAAGTGCCCCCCGCCACCCTGGGAAAGGAACCATGGGGCAGGGGTGGCTGTAGTCTCTCTCATCCTGCTGTGTGCTGCCTGCCTTTGGACCTGGAAGTCACACTGTTCCGCAGACGACTTGCTAGCTTTGTGGCCTTGGGAAGGTCATGCACTTCCTTGGCCCCCAGTTCCTCATTGAGAAGTGGAAGTCAGCCTAATGGCTCCTGGAAAGAAATGTAAAGAGGATTGTGTAAGGCAAGGGCGGAAAGAGAGATTTGGGGACAGAGCTGAATCAAAACTGGCTTCTGTTAAGGATCAAATTGTGTTCCCCTGAAATATTGTAAATCATAGCCCTTATATCTCTGGTTAAAGCGCCCTGGTGGCAAAGTGGGTTAGGTTGGAGTTCTAAGAACAAAATAGACAATTCAAACTCAACAGCTGATCTATAGGTGAAAAATTGAGGCTGTCTGCTCCAGTAAATATTTACAGAACTCTCTGATGGTATAAGGGTTACATGTTAGGCTGCTAACCACAAAGTCAGCAGTTTTACTCCCCCAGTGACGCCGCCGGAGGAAGAGGAGGTTTTCTGCTGCTGAAAGATTGATTGACAGCCTCGGGAACCTATAGGGGTGGGCAGTTCTACTCTGTCCTGTGAGTCAGTCACTATAAATCAAAGTCAACTTGCTGGCAGTGAGTTTGGTTTGGGTTTTAATGAGTCATAAACAACTCATGGCAGTCGGTTTGTTTACATTTTTTGTTATAATTCTATTGGGGAATGAGTTTTCTTAGGATAATGAGACTGAATTAGTGTATGATGTGTCTTACATCAATCTCTTTGGAGATTTAAGAGCAGATTAAGCTAGTGGTAAGCCAGCAATGGCAAAAAAGATGGGGCTTTCTACTCCCGTAAAGAATTGCATAGGGGGCAGGTCTACCGTGTCCTCTAGGGCCTTTATGAGTTGGCATTGACTCAATGGCAGTATGTAAGCCAGCAGTGATGAGGGGAGACAGGCACCACACCACAGGAGCTCTCCAAAGAGCCACGAAACAAAAACTGACCAGAGACAAGGGCCTTCTCCCAGAGTTGACACAGCAAGGATGGCTTCCCCTAGCTGCCTGGACTCAGAATCCTAGCCTCCTAAACTGTGAAATAAAAGAAATATGTGTTTGTTAAAGCCACCCTCTTGGGGTGTTTCTTGCTGTAGCAGCGTTTGATAACTGAGATAGCCACGATGGGTATCCTGGCTTCCTGGTGGCAGGAAGCTCCTGCCTTCTCTGTTTCAGAATGTGCTGCTCCTGCATCAGCCATGCTATTCCCCTTCTGTGCCAAAGGAGTGATTGGGTTGGTAGTGGGTGGTCTTGAGTCCCTTTCACCTCTTAGCAATGCTACCTACTATACAATGAAACACTGCCCGACCCGGCCCCATCCTCACACAGCTTCTTAGGCCCATTGTTGCAGCCACTGTGTTGATCCATCTCATCCAGTCACTTAGCTCTCCTGACAAAGAGCTCAACGTACATGCGACAAAGTCTGGCCATCCTGGCCTCTAGGAATATTCTGGCTGTACGTCTTTGTGGGGAGAAAGGAAAGGGGGGTTCCCCACAAATCATCACAGGTCTGGTAAGCACAATTGTACAGCGATAATAAGTAAAGATTATAGTAAAGTCATAGAGAGCATGAGAGGTAAAAGATAGAGTCAAGTAATGGAGTCAGACACAATTCATGGTAGCATTGCTCACCTCAGCCCCACTTATGGTCCTCGTGGGGGGAACCCGGCCACGAGAGCAAGAGCAGCCTCGGAACCTGAGAACTGGGGAGCCTCTGGGCCCCCGGGAGCCTGAGAGAGCCTCTCTTTCTTTATTGTTAACCAAGCATTAGCTCACTTTAGGGGGACATGATTATAGAATCACACGACACAGGAAGGGGCAGTACAATAGGCATACACATTGTAGGAAGGGGATCTACGATAGGCATAAGCGTAACAGGAAGGGGATGAGCTAGGGGTGTGCCCATAGGAATGGGAAGGTCTAGGGGTATACATGTGACAAGATGGGCGGACCCTGGATTCATGATGGCAGCCTAACCTTGGCCATCCTTGGGTGGGTTTGACCTCTCTGGTGTCTCCTACAAGGAAACAGACAACTATTATCCTTATCAGAAGGGAGGGGCCCTACTTGTTGTGGGATAAACAGTGGTGTTTGCTTGGTCTAGATGGCTGATAGCACTTAGGGAGAATGACCCCTAATCCACTCCTGATGACCTCCAAGTGTACAGTCATTCTCAAGCAGCTAAGTTTGGCATATAGTTGGGAGAGACAACTTGAGAGAAATCCTTCTGTTTCCCATACTTCTTCCAAGACAGATTTGTTTGTTCTTTTGGCAGTCCATGGTACTTTGTGAAACTAACAGAATATCTAAGATGAATATGTTTAACTGTATTGAGACTACTGGGGGGAAATCGCACAATAGAATAAGCATGAAAACAAGAAAACACACAAAAAACCTTACTGAAAACCAAACTCACTGCTGTGGAGTCTATTCTGACTCACGGTGACCCTGCAGGACAGAGTAGAACTGCACCTGTGGGTTTCCAAGGCTGTCAGTCTTTATGGGAGTAGAAAGCCTCATCTTTCTCCCAGGGATCTGGTAGTGGCTTAGAACCTCTGACCTTGTAGTTAGAAGTCCAACATGTAATCCACTATACCACCAAAGCCCTTTCCAATCTTATTGTACAAATAAATGCACAATAAAGCTATGAGAGTATATTTTTCATCTAACAAGTTCTCATTAAAAGTAATACATATATTAAACTATGCATATGATCGACTTAAGAAAATAATTGTCTTACTTCCTCCCCTCAGATAGCAAAGCACACTCTAAGGCTATAAAAATTAAAACAGTGTATGATTGGACCAGAAACTGTACAGAAAGATTCTAGTACATATGGTCATTTGGTATATTAAGTTGATATTTAAAATCAGTGGCAACAAGGAAAGAATGGGCAAATAATGGTTTGGAAACAATTGGGCATCCTTTGGGGAGAGCTTTAAGTGAGATGATATTCTCATATGTATTAGAGCTTAAATTTTGAACACTAGGTTTATGAAAGGCTTCTAAATCCATTTTGAGTCTCTCTCCACAGTGATTCGACTTCCATTCAAAATGTTATTCATTTTAATTCTCTAGAATGCTGAGTCTCTTTGGGGCATTATTAGTGTAGTCCCCGGAGTCAATGGCAACAGGTGGAGATGTATCTGATCCCCTCTGACTTCTCTATTACCATAAGGTGGGGGTCAGACCTCCAGACTTGCGTCCATGGTCCCTCCTTCTTTACCTATTCTGATGCCAATGGTTCCTCCCACACCATTCTGCATCTATGCCGAGTTTGATAATTCAGTGTAATGGCCACACAGAACTCACAGACAGTACTCAAGGTTAAGAGGGTTTATTAGGGAAGTTAATATGTAGCAAACAGGAAGGATACAGTTATTGGCCTCCAAAGCCAGTGTGGTCGTTACATAATCTGCTGTCAACTTGAGACTAATAAGAGTGAAGGGATAGAGTTTAGCATGTCAATCAGGTTGTGGCTTGATGACCTCATTTGAAGGCACTAGAGAGATACATAGTTCACTGGAGGACAGACCCACACTTTCTGCTTGACATTCCTGTTGACAAGCCACATGGAGCTACGCTGATGGAACCAGAGCCCTGGAGCTGGAGGAGCCACGTGGAGACCCACACCAGGGCTGAGATGCTTCCACCACTGGATCCACAAGACTTTCCACCCACTGGCCTGTGATCTTCCTACAGTCATCATTGCATGATGAGTCTAAAGAGGAATTTATGGACTAGTTTTGGCATATGGGGTAATATCGGACTTATGGACTTGATCTGGACTGGGCTGGGATGTTTTCTTAATGTACAATTGCTCTTTGATATAATGCTCTCGCTTATACACATATGAGTGTCTATGAATTTGTTTCTCTAATGAACCCAGACTAACACAGCCAGCACCTACGTCTCTCTGGATCTCAGCCTCTCAGCCTTCATCTCCGTGGGCCAGGAAACCAGCCTGCCTGTTGCTCTGTGCCGCAGTTCCATAGTCTTGGCTCAGGTGAGGAGCAGCTACCCCATAGGCTCTGTGCTACTCCTCTAAGTCTCCATCCACACCGTCTCTGGTGCCTCTGGTCTTGGTGGTCTCTTCCACTTCAGAGATCTTAGACATCCCCAGGGATTCTCTGCTGCTGCTTCAAACATGGCTCATCCTGACAGCTGGGTGGTAAGAAAAAACTGACCAATCCCTCATTGGATGGGGGTTCTGGAGACTTGGCTCAAACGGCTATATTTGGTAGTTTCACTCCACCACAACCCCTGTCTCTCCTTGTAGTTGTTTATCCTTTGTATTTGCATTTCCCAATGGCTCCAATAGTAACAATGAAGTTTTGCAACTAGAGAAATAAAATATCAACAACAAAAGAAAGACGTTGGAGTTGGGCGGAGAGAAGAATTCCCGGATTAAGCCAGTGTCTGGTTTCCATTTTCTCCCCAAGCCTCCACAACCCATTGAATATAGACAGATAAATACAGGCGGAATCGATAGCATCACTAAGTGTCCCACCCTGCTGCCCATCCCACATCGGTACGCCCTTGTTAGAGGGGGCTGAGAATCTGGCGGGACCTAAACGGTGCTCATTCAGCCTTCAGTCTCACACCAGACATTTTAGAAAGAAGCATGAACGCAGTGGGCTCACTCGGGCTGCAACCACTCCAGAATGCTTGTTTATATATATATTTTTAAATTTACTTTTAATGCAAAGAATGAACAGATGTCTGAGCTGCCAGATATGAAAATGTCCGCTTTTCAATCAGAAAGCTCAGCTGCAAGGAAAGGAGAATATTATGCTTTAGAAGAAAAGTTTCAAGTTATAAGCTTGTGCGGCCATGCATAAAAACTCCTAAAAACTGTGACCGTCAGAGGGTTGCTCTCTGAATGGGGCTTTTATTCCAGCGAGTTGGCACGGTGAAAGATGCACTTCATTGTCCTGACATCACACCAGGGGAGAAACACACAGTTCTGTTGACACCAATACAATGCTCAACAATATGTTTTATATCCTCTGTAGGTGTTCTGAAAAGACCTCATTGGTGGAAGTGTTAGATTTTTTTTCTTGTTGTTTTGCAAGAAAATCCCTGCAGTGAATAGCATACAAAAGCATTCTAATTTCCTGAGGGGGGGGCCGGGTTGGAAAAAACTGAAATCTATTTACAAAAGCGATGGTAACATTAAGCATACAAACAGAAAATTGCAAAGGGAACGTATAAGGCGTGCTTCCTGTGTCAGACAGAGTACACTATGCAAAAGCCATACATCTTAGGGTAAATGCGGGATGCTGAAGAAAATGCAGTTCTCAGGAAATCGGTTCACGCTCAACCTCCGCAGAGGAAGAGACAGGGTCATTTGGATGTGGACACAGTTCTTTCTCAAACTCCTCCATTGTTCTCGAGCTCCTTGACCTTCATCAAGATTGCCCTCATTTAAATTGTTACATCTAAACGAGTCTTCTTATGGGCTTCACGAGTTCTTCTGCTTCGATACCAGCAACTGCAACATAAATGATGACCAGGATGACTGGACGCGTGTGTGGACGGGATGATGGGTGGTGTGGAGATTACATCAAACCAGCTGGAAACCAGACGTGTAAGGAACGTCTGTTCCTTAAGGAACGGACGCGAAGTTTGGGTTGGGGGTCTGGGATACTGAATATTCAAGTGCAAGGAGAGCTCAGACTCCGAGTCCATGCAGCTTGGCTCCAAAGTCGCCGGAGCACAGAGGCAGTTCCTCAAGAGAGCAGCGACTGGGTCTGACAATTCGAAGAAGACCCAAAACAGCCGCACCAGTAAAACTGGGACCCGCCCTTCATAAGGCAACTTGAGCTTTAATTGATGAACTTCTACCAGACTTCCAGGGAGGCGGAGCTAAGCACTGTAAGCAGAGGAGGACCAATGTATTAAATGAGTCAACATCACGATTAAAAAAAAAAAAAAGAGGTTTTGATAGAATGTGCTTACCAAACCCTGTAGTAGCCTCTTTTATGGCTTTGTTTTTAACACATCCTCAAAAATTGTGGTTATTTGTCATCTGTCGTTCCTGGCAAGCCCCTGTGTGTCGAGCAGAACAACTCCGTAGGGGGTTGCCAAGGCTGTGACCTCGGGGAAGCTAATCACCAGGCTTGTCTCTGGAGGCAGGCGCCTCGGGCCCGTTTGAAATGCACATGTCCAGCTCAAAGGCCAGCGCTTAACTGTTTGCACCACCCGGAGGCTCCTCCTCATGAACTGGGGCTTTCAGCAGCTTTACAGTAACCACCTGAGGGACTTTCTGTGTGTACTGACAAGACAACACAACCTTCTAGTTATCGCCATCTATCATCCAGGGCCAATAGTCCCTTTTAAAGTTTTTCTCCAAGTTGTTTTGCTCATGCATTCCAGAACTCAGAAATGGTGACAAACGATTGGACGTTTCCTAGGCACTCAGAGCACACCTCTTTGGATCAAGTTGGTCTGGGTGCACAAGCCTTGTTGAGATGTGCTATCACTGCCAAATGGCCTTTCGGTGAGTCCTGTCACAAAATATTGTGCACTGATGTCCTTCCGGGTGAATGTGCCATCAAAAATATACTGTGCACACATCTGTTCTGCGTGGGAGAAAATTCGGGCAAACTTGCAAAGCCGAAAGACTCGAAGTGCCGTACGCGGCATCAACACTCGCAATTGGAAGGCTGCTCGTTGCCTCTCTGTGTGCATCTGCCGAGTCATGTTGTAATTTGGAACCGGCTTCCTCTATTTTCTTCCCTTTGCCACACTGAGCAGAAAATAAAACATTCTGAATTCTCTACTGCTCTCAGCAAAGCTAAAAGCCGACCACCAAGACACTGTCATTTAGTTTTGTTGCACCACTTGTGACAGATGGGGCAAGTGGTGTGGACGTTGCGGGGAGAAAGCTGAAAGAAGACAGTTTACTTTGCCCCTACTATTCACATCGAGGTGATTTAATCACTCTGATATGTTCTTATTATTTTAAACCATTCAGCCCAATTTCTAAAAATTGATGAGAAATGCTAAAATGCCAGATGTGATAAACTAGCACAATATTCTAAGACATATACTTTTAAAAGCATCACTAAGGTCTCAAAGTAACTTACACTTACCAAAGAGCTTAATGGACCCATAGTGTAATTGGGCCCAAATAATAATTGTTAAGATATAAAGAAAGACCTGGTTTTCTGCTCCCATTAAAAAAAAGAAACAAAGTTCCAGCCTCAGAAACCCCCAGGGGAAGTTCTACTCGGTCCTATAGGGTAGCTATGGGTCAGAATTGACTCGATGGCAGTGAGTTTGGTTTTTGGTTTTGCTTGATCTAGTTGAGGAAATGGTAAAACGCCTCTTGTTCTCCTGAAGGCCTCTAAGCACTGCTGGAAGCCATACTATAGCAGTCCTTATAAAAAGTTAGAACTCCTTAAAAATTAAATTCCAAAATTACATTAGATCCAATGGATGCTGGTGACATAACAATGAAATACATTTCTTTTAGGAGCCAGGGTTATATCACTGACACGTTTAGAAACTAATGGCACTTGCTGGAATTTCCTTACCGTCTTCTCAGAGTGCTATTAAGGCAGTTCTGACTCACAACAAACCCGGGCAAGCCAGGGCAGAGCTGTGGTTCATGGGCTGTTCAATGATGACTTTTCAGAAGCAGCTAGATAGCCAGGTCTACCTTCCAAGGTGCCTCAAAGCTCCCACCTTCCTTAGTAGGTGAGCACACTAATGGTTTGTGCCACTCCGGGACTCTGGTTCCATAACCCACCTAAAGTAACAGTGACACAAACAGATGAACCCCACACGTAAAAGTAGCCCAGAGATAGACAATCCACTTTGAGGTACAGTAGTTTTATGGTCATCCAGGACCTGTAGCTTTCTGTTAACTGCCCTGCCATCCTTTGTATGTCATTCCAAAGACCCCCTCACAGGTAAATTAAGCTGTTGTGGCTCCAGCCATCTCATCCATATCCAAGAGAGAAGAAGGAACACTGCGATGGGTAGGATGGGGCAAAAGCATGCGTGCCTCCCAGATGAGTCAGTGTCCTCTTACTGGGTGTCACACACGGCATTGCTCCTTCCACCGTTGGCCTGAGTGAAGATAGGTGGCCACACCTTGTTGTAAGGAAGGGTGGACATTAAAGTCTGAGCCAGGCACATTGCCACTAAATAATGAAGAAGAAAGAAGTCACAGAGAGGGAACCGATTACAAGGAACTATATGTGACCTCCTCCCTGGGGGACAGACAACCGAAAAGTGGGTGAAGGGAGATGTCGGACGGGGCAAGATATGACAAAATATCAATTTATAAACTATCAAGGGCTCATGAGCGAGGGGGAGCGGGGAGGGAGGGGAAAAATGAGGGCCTGATGTCGGGGGTTTGAGTGGAGAGAAAATGTTTTGAGAATGATGTACAAATGCGCTTTACACAATTGATGTCTGTATGGATTGCGATAACAGTTGTATGAGCCCCTAATAAAATGTTAAAAAAAAAAAGAAGTCATAGAGATTGCCTAGGCCACTAACAGTTTATGTGACAACTTTCAAAGGCATATTTAACCATTGTTCAATGCATGAGCCCTCTCACTTTTTATTTATTTGCTTCTATTCAAGAGAACCACTTTTATTATCCAATCAAAGCATTTTAGCCAATAAAATGATCTCTTTTTAAAGGCATTTTTATGTAAAAACAGAAGTCTATCTATACAAATAAAAGAGTCCCCTGAACCTTCTTGAATCCCACAGAGGGTCTCTCATTGGCTTAGTATCAATTATTCCAGATCTTTATCTCTTGGTGTACATAAGGGGAGCTGTCATTATGTCTGTATGTGCTGTTCCATAAATTAGAAGACTTAAATCTTAGCTGCAATATGCTTTCTTCTTCAACCTGGCAAATCTTGATGCAATTTGCACATCAGAACCTACAGCTCTGCCACTTCATTTGAACAGCAGCTTCCTATTCCATAGGAATGCTTGTGTGTCAGTCTACTTCTCACTCATTGCCGTCAAACACGTCCCCACCCATGACAACCCTATAGGATGGGGCAGACGTCACCCCCTCCGTTTCAGAGATGTAACTCTTTACAGGAAGAGAGAGACTCATCATTCTCCCCAGGATCGGCTGGTAGCTTTCCGCAACTGACTTTGTGACTCACAGTGCCTCTATTCTTAAAGTATTTCCACGCAGACCGATTAAAAATCCTACTAACCATCCTTGTGGAGGACTCTATCCATGTCTCTGGTCATGCATACTTGTGCACAACATTTCTCAAAAGTACATGCAAACTAATCTGAAATTCTTAAAACTTGACCACACCCATGATTTAGTCAACACAACCATTCATTAGCTAATAGTAGAATCTGAATTTCTACACATACTCGCCAGTTCTACCCATTTCCAAAGAATCCATTCCAATCCATAGTGATATGAGAGGGCAAGGTTGAACTGTCCTGTTGGGTTTCTAAGACTTACGATGTTTGAACAAACAGCCAGTAATGTCGTTGTCTGGTGGGGCCATTGAGGGTTCACACCACTCACCTTGCAGTTAGCAGCCCCAGGCCACCCCAACTGTGCCACCAAGACCAGATGTGGGGGATAGATGAGTATATTTTTTCCTGCGGAAATAATCTTTTTGTTTGTTTGTTTCCCAAATCCATCTGCAATATCGCCATAAAGTCTCCAGCCTTAGCTTTCCGCTTCCTCCCTCCTGCCCTTCTGAGTCACTCTCCTAGCCTGCCTCGTGGAGACACTTCCTTTCATCACTGTCCCTGGTCAAATAGATTTCTAGGAATCAATTGTGATGGTACAAGTGTGCTTTGACCTGATCTACGTACACATTACAAAGACTAAAACTTCTCTTGTCCTGAACTCGTAGATCTTAATATTTTGTGAGTCATTATTTTCATCACAAATCTAAGAAAATTTATGAATCCTTTTGTCTCCAAAGACCATACAGAAACATAAAATGTGTATACTATATCTGTGTTTCCATGAGCCACAGGCCCAAGGTTAATCATGAATGAATGCAGTCCCAAAGCACATCAATATTTTTGTAGCCCCGTTACATGATTGTTGGCTCACATTGCATTTGCAATCAACTACATCGCAGACATATTTACACAAACCATTTCAACAGTTCAGGAGTCCTGGGAGAACCATGGTGGCCTACTGGGTTGTGGGTTGGATTGCGAAACCCAAGGTCAGAAATTCGAACCCATCAGCCACTGGGAAGGAAAAGATGAGCCTTTCTGTTCTGGTGGAATAATGGCTACTCGTTGGGCTGTGAGCTGCAAGGCCCAGCTTCTTCCCAGGAGAAAGACAAGGCGTTCGACTTACTGAAATAGTTACAAGTGTCGGAAACTCGGAGGCAGCTCTACCCTGTCCTAAAGCGTTACCACAAGTGAGCATCGACTTGATGGCAGTGAGTTGGGGATTCTTTTTTTTCTGCTCCCAAAAGATTTACAGTCTTGTTGACCCAAAGATCGTATGAGACATAATGGGCTTGATGGTAATGGGTTTGGTTTTGAGTTTGGTAGCACAATGTGAGCTGCTTAGCTGCTCACCAAAAGGCGGATGGTTCTGGTAGCTTTAGCCACCCCACCCGCCCTGCTCCCTTCACTCTGCTTCTGTAAGTTTACAACCTAGACCAAGTCCATGGGCAGTTCTAAGCTCTCAAGTGGGTTCCCTGTGTTAGAATCAACTGGACAGCAAGTGTGTAGGAAACCTTTCGCAGCCTTTGTTTCTTCATGCTATTCCAACCTTGCTTCTTGGTGTGATTCTTACAAAGTTTCCTGCCTTAGTTTTTGTCTAGTCCACCAGCCTTTTGAGCTCACTAAGCAGTTTAAATCTGTCATCTAATTTATGAATGGCTACTCAATGAAAACAACGTACTTAGGAGAGGAACAATACACTGTAAATGCTCTCATCAGAGGCTCTCTGTTATTTCCTGACCAAGATTTTCTTACTGAAACTCTAAGCCAGGCTTTGATATAGCTCTCTATGACCTAAATAAATTCCTCGTTACAGATTAAAACAACAGGTATGTTGAAGTCCTAGTCCCTAGCTTACAGGAACATAACCTACTTTGGAAAGCAAGTTTTTGAAGATATTATCAGTTCAGTTAATTTAAGGTCAGACTAGTTGAGTGGGTCCTAACCCCATCTAAGTGGTGCCCTATGAAAGTGGAGAACAGGTACCGTGAGATACAGGGGAAAGAGAATATGTGAAGATGCAGTTATAACCAGGAGGTTGTAGGCTAGAGATCAGGGGCTCACAGAAGCTGAGAGTGATGAGAAAGAGTCATTCTTGTCAATAAGCCTAACGCTTAGCAAAACACCACAGTTTAGCATAATAGGGTCTACCTGTTGTAATTTTGAATGTAGAGGCACCAAGCAGAGCATATAAGAAAGGGGACAGTGAAAGCTGGTTGCAGAAACCGCACTGCGCTAACTTCTTAGATTCAGCATGAGGACACATGCAGCACTCCCGGCCCTTCAAGAAACAAATCCAGTGAGGACCAGTCAGATTTTCCAGTGAGAGCCTGGGATTCCTGCTCCTCCCAACTGATGTGCCTAGATAATTCTCCAAAGGAGCCTGATCCCCGAGGCAAAATGGTTTCTACGGACCTGCTTTTGAAAAATCAAACTCACGGCCATCTTGTCAATTCCAGCTCATAGCAGTCCTATAGGACAGGGTAGAATTGCCCCTGTGGGTTTCCAAGATTGCAACTCTTTACAGGAATAGAATGACTCTACTTGAAGAGCTGGTGGTTTCGAACTGCTGACTTTGTGGCGAGCAGCCCAAAGCATATCCACTACACGACTATGGTTTGATCTCAAGGTGATTCCAAGAAACCAGTCCATTAAAGGATCAAACTTCTAAGAACACTGAAGGACAAGATGGCATAGGGGCTCACCTCAATCCCATTCTAGAACTCTGGACTCTAGAGATGGAATGGTTTTGTCATTCCATACAACCCACTAAGACAGAGTAGGGGCCCCATACCCTGAATTCACACTCCCAGCCTCCAAAGCTGGGAAACAAATTGCTGTTCTTGAAAGCCATCCCCTGTGGCCCTTTCTCTGAACAGCCCTAGGAAACTAGGACGCTCCTCGTCCTGCACGAGGTGTCAGGTGCAGATTGATCAGTAGCCTTGCTGATATCACGGGATTTTTTTGCAACATATTCCCTAGCCTACAAAAGGAGTGACCAAAATATCAAAAGAGGGATTGTGGTTAGTTTGTACTGTCCTAATTTCCTCCTGTCGTCTTTCAAAACTGCATCGGAGCAGTTTCTAGGTGTGGTGCCTAGGGCTGGTGCTTGAGGCAGATTACCCAATAAGCAAGATAAACACAGTATTACTTGTGTTTACTTACTAATCTGTAGTGACCAATTTCCCAAATTACTCACCACAACAAGGATGAAAGATGTGGTGAAACCCACATGAAACTGTTCACTACCTATTACAAAGTAAGCACAAGTATGCCCTTGCTTACTGGATACACCCCTGGTGCTCATGAGAAGAGTTTGCCATCTTGTAAGACAGTTCAGTATTTCTCCTGGATCCTAGTCACCTCCACGTCCCTTGCTTTGTGTTCAAAAATTCTGTTTGATAGCCCATTCTAAAGATGTGCCAACTGGAAAAAATCTAAAGTTTGGGACATAACTTAATCTTTCCAAATTTGAATAGCTAATCAGTAATTAAGTTTGACACCACTTGATCAATAGTAAGAGTAGTGAAGTGATTGAATTCATATTTAAGAAACTATTTGAAGCTTTTGTGTGGGGGGGGTAGGGACTGGGGGAGGGCTGATAAATGAAGCAGAGAGTGGACACAAAGAGGAAAAAAAAGTAGTGAAATCGAATCTACTAAACATGGAGACATAAATTCTACACAATGAAATCCATAATATTCTCTCTCATTATCTTTGAAAATTCACCATGGTCACCAGAGGCATAACACTGCTTTCCTACGCCAAAAGGCAAGTCCGGGCTGTCACTCTGAGAGCGGCTGGCAACGAGGCTTATGTGATTTCGTGATTCATCGTGCAGGCAGCAACTATGAGCAGGCGCCGTTCTACTGGTGGGCGTGTGGACCCCCGTCAACAGAAACTGTCCTGAGTGGTGTCTCATAGGGGCATATATTGACACAGAATTAGAGATTCCACTGGACAAAATGAGTTGGCGGAGTTTGTTTGTCACTGCTTCGTGTTAGTTATGGTCAGTGCAAACTTGGCTGCACTATGATTCTTAGTGGCTTGGCAGTTATGTAATGATGGCATGCGGCAATTGCATAGTGATATGGTTTGGCAGTTAGGTGCTGATGTAATCATCCTCCATTTTGTAGTCTGATGTCTTTACCCTCCATTCTCACAGAGCAATGCTTTTCATCTAATGACTTGGCTTTCGGAACCTAACTGTGTTGATAATCTAGGAGTGGTATAGTTTTCATGTATTCACAAACTCCATTTCCAACAGGGCCTATACCGTAAAATTAGCTCCTTTCCAAGCTACTTTTCAGTATTCTATGTACAACCATGCTTATCATGTTTAATATCTAAAATAAAAAAGGAATCATATCGATTTGGGGTTAATACAGTTTTAAAGTCCATGCATTCATGACCTTAATCAGGGTGGTCATAGCAAAAAAAAAATCCTGAAATGAAATATTAAATTAGCATGAGTGGTTCTTTGGCTCCATGAGACAGAAAAGTGATTTCCTACTTAAGCTTAAAGACATAATTAAACTTATATTTCACTTCTCTTTCAAGAAGATTCTTTTGAGCTCGCCTGACACAGCAGTGGGGTAAGCAGTTGGCTGCCTCTAGTCAGAAAGGAAACGATTGCTTTTTTATAAGCTGCTTTATGGCTTTCAAATGCTTTACTTTGTCTCTCGTTTTCACCCCCTCTTCCTTGACATTAGTTTTTGAGTTAGAAATTAGTGTTTTACTGGGAAAAATCGGTGCTACAAGTAAAAACAAAAGAGTCAACTTAATGAGAATTTCTCTAATTGCGTTCTAGTTAGCTCAGCATTTGTGTTGACCCTTGCTCTGTGCTTCTGAGGGCCACTGTGGTGAGAAGACAACTACGCCGTTCAATATGCTAATTACTTTACATGAAAAAACAAACCACCCTCAAATGGTTTCTGCATTTTAGGGAATTAATATTACTACTCAGTATGGGAGCCAAGATCTTAAAAAAGATCATCACACTGTGAGTGCCAGATCTGATGAGCACTAATAGGAAATTATCCTTAGATCATGTCATGCATTAAGAATAAACACATTATTTTCTGCATTTATATTTATATAAATGGAGATAGAAGATATAAATATATGCTTATATGTTTACCTTGGCAAGTACATGTCAAATGTATCATATTTACATAATGAACATATAACTAGTATATATATTCTATACATACGTATGCTATATAGTTACATATACTTGTAATAGTAAGTATGAAAGAACCTTACCTATTTAGACAGAAGAACAAACAAATAGCTCTTGGAAAAAGTAGAGCTAGAACACTCCTTAGAAATCAGAATGGCAAGAGCACTTTATCTCAAGTACTTTGTACATGACCAGTCCCTGAGAGGGACATTGTGTTAGGCTGGGTTCACTAGAGAAACAAATTCAGTGATACTCAAGTATGTATAAGTGGGAAAGTGGGAGGTGTCCCAGGACTCTCCTTATAGAAGGCCACAACCCCGAGGAGATAGCATCAGGTTATATGACCCGATCAACAGGTTGGATACCACCCCTAGACTTTCATATAGATTCCAGTTGACCTAAAATCATCTGACAACCACAGGCATCAGGCTTGGGACAACAGAAGGTCAATCAATGAAAATGAGGAAGATCCTCAGTGACAGTGTATTAGGCCGGGTTGTCTAGAGAAACAAATCCAGTGACTCTCGTCTATGTATAACCAAGAACTCCAAATCAAGAACTAATTACATAACAGGAAAGCATCCCATCCCAGTCCAATTCAAGTCCATATGTCTGAGACTAGTCTGTAAGTCCTCTTGAGACTCACACAGTCACATGCAGTGATGCAGAATGCAGAAGGTCACAAGCTGGTGAGTGCAGTCGTGTGGATCCACGGTTGGTGGGAAAATGGCAGGACTCCAGCAGCTCTCCAGGTCAGTGGCAGAGTCCCAGCCAGCAGGAAAACGAAGGTGGGGGGTGGCGGAGGGGGAGAAGGAGAGAGGCTCCCAGTGACCTCCTCCTAAGAAGACCACATCCCTGAGGAGGCATCATCAGGCTGTGACAGGTTCCATTCCACCCCTATGCATTCTTACATCTTCAAGGTGACGTCAAATCATTGAACTCCTACAGATGGATTGACAGTGTGCTTGCAACAATGGGCCCCCATGTAGCGATAAGTGTATGGATGGGGCAGGATGGGCCCCTTGTTCCATTCTATTGTGCAGAGGTCACTTGGAGTTGGGAGCAGCTCAACATGACCTGGCAACCACCACAACCACACTCTTCTCAGAGATCATGGATCTAGATTATGATAGATACTAATTCTGCATCTAGACTCCTGTATATGCTTATTCTATTTAATGTCAGATAGCATTGATTTAGGATTAGTCAACACAGCCTGGGAAAAAATGTTTCCCAGCATGCATAATCTTTTTGTTGACACATGCTAGAGGTTGCTTTTTAAGTATTACTGGAATAAGATTGGAATACAACTTAATATGAGGGCGTACCCTGTGCTTATACAATTTCATACAAACTCAAGTATTTCTCCTTGTTCCTTCAATATTTTTTCTTTCCAACAATAAAGAAAATGACCTAAAATCAGATCCTTGTCCAAAGATGGTATTTGAAAATCTGACAGTAGTGTCACCCCATTTTTTTCACTATGAAAAGTATACCCAATAATAGGGTGAATATTAAGACTTCATACTCCTAAACTCTCTCCCAGTACCCAGTAATCAAGAAGCCTTAATGACGCAATGCCAACCAGAAGCTGTGGGAGACAGGTGTAGGCACCTGCTTCTGTCCAGGTTCCACCCCTTGTTAGTGATTGGATTCCAACTAAGAAAGACTGTGGAGGCGGAGTGGAACTGCCCCACTGCGCTTCCCGAGGCTGCAATCCTCATAGGAACCAATCACCAGGGAGCCGTGGCGGTGTGGTGGTTACGTGCTGGGCTTCTCTCCACATGGGAAACCACCAGCAGCTCCGGGGGAGAAAGACTGGGCTTTCGACTCTGTCAAGCAGTTCCAGTCTCAGAAACTCACAAGGGGTCTCTATGAGTCAGCATTAACTTGCTGGCAGCGAGTGTAGCTGGGTGCTCCCAGTGGGTTGGAAGCATCCGTCTTTTCTTCAGCAGCCAAGAACTTAACCTTTATGCCACCGGGGTCCTTTCTGTAAAGCTTTTCCAGAAAGAAAACAAAAGAGGCCCAAGCCCATTGTCATGGATTGATTGCAACTCAGAGTGACATTATAGGACAGCTGGTGAAGTGGAACCACTAACTTTTCAGTTAACAGCTGAGCACTTAACGATTGTGCCACCAGGCCCCATAAAAACCGATGGGGCAGTTCTACTCTGCCACATGGGGCAATGGTGAGTAGGAATCAGCTCCACAGCAATGAGTCTCATTTTGGGGACTCAACACTCTCCTCTTCTGGAAATGCCTTACTTCAAAATGCAAGGCAAACTGGAAATGGTTTTTCTGAGGAAACACAAAGTCCCTTGGGATGCTGGCATCGGATGTGTAGAGTGTTGACATACAGTCTCCTGACTTTACTCTTCTCAGGCAGAGGAAAACGGACCAGAAAGTCCTGGGAACTCCCAATGATGAGGCTGCATCCCCAGGTGATGCAAAGTGCAGGCAGTCCCTGGGTTTGGGAACATCCAACTTAGGGACATGTCCCACTTGCCCTTCACCGTTATGAAACATTGACCCCACTTTGAAAGAAGTGAAAGTGAGCCAACATCTACTCCCAACAAAGTCTTCATCATAATCACTTTTCACTCGCCAGATGTGAAGCTTGTAAACCATTGAAAAGTCTTTTCTTCAACCTTTTCTTATGCCAACTGCTTTTAAATCATGGAAAAGGCTTTCAGGCTTTTCTGTAGCTAACACACCGGTAGGACAGGAGGCCTGATGGGGTAGTGGTTACATGCTGTGCTGGTACCTGCATGGTCAGCGATTTGAAACCACCAGCAGCTCCCTGGGAGAAAGACTGGGCTTTCTACTCCCATAAGCAGGTACTGTCTGTACCCACAAGCAGTCTCTATGAGTCAGCGCTGACTCAGTGAGTTTTCTTGTTCTTTTAATTTTCAGTTACACTGATACGAGATCATTAGCATAAAAAAGAAAACCCCTTCTCCAAAGAGATTACATCCACAAACAGGGGCAGATTAGTCAGTAAACAAGTGAAACTGGGTGCACACCTTGCTTACTGGGTAACCTGACAGAATTCACAAGTATAGGGGGTAGGATTTCAACAGATGTGAGGCAAAGGGTTGCCTATTGGGCTGCTAACTGCAAGGTCAGCAGTTTGAAACTGTTTCTACTGCTCCACTGTAGAAAGATGAGGCTTTCTATTCCCATGAAGATGAACAGTCCCCGTAGCCCACAGAGCAGTTCGACCCTGTCTTAGAGGTCTTAGAGGTCACGGAGCATCAGAATCAACTGAATGACAGTGAGTGTGGTTTGTGTGTGTGTGTTTGTTTATTTTTGTTTATTTGACTTGACTGCCGGGCAGTGGTCATTCACGATCGAGAGTTCCGAGTGAGAGAGAAGGTTCTTGAGAAATCTGGGATACAGCTCTCTCTCTGATCAGATGTAACCTCAGGCGATTCTCTCCACTCTCAGAGCCTACTTTTCATTAGATATCCCAATAACTACCACTGGTATCTTAGTTATCTAGAATGGCTGCCAACAGCCAAAAGTGTATATATATTTTTAACAAACAGAAATGTATTCTCTCACAGCATGGTTTGTCAGGTGTCATCCACTGGGTTCCACCTCCCAGGGAAACAACAAACAGAACAAAACACCCCCGGTCCTGAGCCATCCTCGCCATCATTGTCATGTTCGGACCCGCTGTTACACTTTGTCACCGACCCTCTACTCGATCGAGTCTGATGTCCTCCAGGGAGTGGTCCCTCTTGACAACACATCCAAAGTACTTTAAAGTCTTGGCACCCTTGCTTCTAAGGAGCATTCTGGTTCTATTTCTTAGTTCTTCCGGCAGTCCATGGCATAGTCAATAGTCTTGGGCAACCGTCATTCAAAATTCTCACCGTTTAGGAAACTAGAAGTCCAAACTCAGAGCATCAGATGTGAGGGAAGGATTTCGCTCCGTCCACTCTGGGGGAACCGCCTCGTCTCCTTTCATCATCTGGGATGCAGCATTCCTTGGAGAGCTCCAGGTCTTGTGGCATCATTCTCCCCACCAGGTGTGTAGGTTCTCAGTTCAAGAATCCTGGGTCCAAAAGATTCATCCTCTTGACACCCAGGGGACACCATCGACCCTTTCCTGCTTCTGTGATCTGGTCCATTATGGTGAATGTCTTTCCCACTGAAGGTGCCCACAGTGACAGATGGTTCATTGCTGCTCATGGAGTCCCGTGCCTAATCACAAAGAGTCACCTACGTCTATGTCCCAGAGCGCTTTACCAGAGTAGAAAGCCCCATCTTTCTCTTGTAGAGCAGCTGGTGGGTTTTGAACTGCTGAATTTGCAGTTCCAAGTACTACCTACCACTATGTCCCAGCTCCATTGCTCATCCCTATGGAGAAGGTCCACTGATGCTTTTACCTTATGTCTCGATAGCACAGCTCTCTTTGCTTTTACTTTGCCTTACAGCGCCTTGTCTCATTTCCCATACATGAATGTCCAGTCAGCACTCTTACTTTAGACCTGTTACCAGGAGAGACTAGTCCCTAACCCTGGGCCCTTGAAACCATCTCCCTCAGAGATGAAATCACCCCAGGTCCCTTAGTTCTTTCTAGTAAAGGGTCCCATCATGGGTCACTACCAATCTTCCAGAAATGCCTACTGCAAACGTAAGTTGGAACCCCTGTTCAAGTGTAGTCCTATGGTGCAACACTAGATTACCTCTCTTCACTCGTAATGATAACTCATGGTCTATGCTACTGTATAGTGATACGCATCTTTAACTGCTCCCACAACCCTCCATGCAGGCAGTGATGGACAGCAATGGACAGAGAGTTCTGACTAGTAATGGTGGCTTATCATTATCGCCAGGAGATGCGGAGTGTACAGAGAACCACAGCTCTCTGGCCTCTAGCTACCCCCCAGGCAGAGGTCTTCCTTTGTCATTCTAAACAAGGGACATTCAGAGGAAAATAATCATATACTGGATTTTTTTAAATGTTCAATCACTTTGACTTTTGTGTCCACATCATTCTCCTTCCAAACACACACCACTAGCACTACATTTGGAAATTTTGCCATCAGGTCTATTTCTTCTCTCAGCTGATCTCACTTACCTAAAACACTTTCTGAAGATCGATGGTTTCTGTGTGTGTGTGTGTGTGTGTGTGTGTGTGTCTGGTGTGTGTTCCTGTGTCTTCTGCCTTTTCAAGTATTGATTTAAAAAAAATGAAATCCACTGCCATCAAGTCAATTTCAACTCATGGCGATCCTATCGTGCAGAGCAGAACTGCCCATAAGGCTTCCAAAGGGAACATCTTTCAGGAAGCAGCCTGGCACAGCTTTCCCAGCCAGTGGATTCAAACCATTGACCTTTCCATTAGCCACCAAACACTTTAACCACTGCCCCACCAGAGTTCCTATTCCAGTATTGAAATCCTCCAAATTATTATTGCATTTATTATTCAGATAAATAGCCAGCCTGTCCAACATCTCTAGTGACTTATGGTCCGAAGGGAAATCATCTTTTCCCAATGAAGCCGCAATTTAATTCCTTTTTAAAAAAACATTCCCAAATTCAATTTATCTTCCCCAAACCACATGGATGACGAGCAAAGGAGCTTGGGGAGTTCATTTGAGAATGAATCCCCACTAATCCCGGCTCAGAAAAACAGCTATGGTTTGCAAGGATTGTTTCTTGTGTGGAATTATATTACCCTTCTCTCTCTTGCTTCACCAGACTTCTGCTTCTCTGCCATGGATACAGGCAGGCCTCAGCGGTATTGCTGGTGCAAGTCCAAATCACCTCCATCAAGCAGTTCCATCATTTTTATTCCCCCAGAAGTTATGTTTGTATTTTCCCATTCAGCATGCCATAGCATTATGAGAAACCACTGAAAGGAGGACCAGTGACAGAGACCAGCAGGTTCTGTTGGAAAGACGTTTTGATAGAAGTGCTCAATACAGAGTTGCCACAAACCTTCCATTTGGAAAAAAATGCAGAAGAAGAATACAGTATCTGTAAGGTGCAGTGAAGGAAAACCCAATTGAAGGAGGCGTGCCTAGACTTTGAAAGACAGACCACAGAATCCATGTTCTTGTGCTCCTGTGTGTTGGGTCACCTCGCACAGGACTGTGCTGAAGCTCTCGCTCCTCCTGGATGTCCCTGCAGCAGCAGGCTAGGTGGCAGGCTCAGTGACTAGCGAATACGCAGCTTGCTCCTAGGATAAGGGGACCAGATTTTAACATCGGTAAGGTAAAGCGGGACACCACTGATAACACTCATATCCTGGCGAAAAAGGCACATGGCAGCTGAAAACCGTATACCCTAGCTTGTTGTGCATTCTTTCCAAAAATCGGGACTTTTTGAAAATGCCACGGGACGCAGGAAAAATTGTTAAAATTCGGGACTGTCGCGCCAAAAGCAGGATGTCTGGTCACCTTATCCTAGGCCCTCTTTTGTTTGTTTGCAACGGACAGAGTTGTTTTTCAGGTTGGCCACGATTCACAGGCCTAAAGCTCCTATATTATCTAGATTACAAAATCTTTGGATCCCCAATAACTACTAGGCCACTGGAATCAGAGGCAGACAAGGAACAACTCTCCTAGAAAATGTCAGGGAAGCCAGTCTGATAAGGAGCTGAATGGGCTGCCTTCATCCGTCAACTGCTGTCCTCTCCATCTCCCGCCAGCCAGGCCTCCAGCCCAGCCGTGTGCGGTCAGAGACGCTGGCTCTCTGCAGCGTATGAGGAATGAAGGCCGGGGAGTCATAGACCAACATTTCCTTCCAGTTCTCTCGCGCTGCATCCGGGGATCTGCTCCTACTATCCTGGTCTCTGGGCTTCTTCCACTGGGAACTGCTTTATCTTTCCATTAGACCACCTGATTAAGGTTCTTGATAAATTTCACCAATTGGCTTCCATAAGGCTCTGACCAGTGTATGTGTGTGTGTACGGGTGTGTTGCTGACTTACTTAATTTATTTAATTTTAATAGTTATTTTTGGGATATAATACCCATATCATATGACTTAATCATTCAAATATATATATATATATATATATATATATATATTTTAAATCATTTTATTAGGGGCTCATACAACTCTTATCACAAACCATACATACGTCAATTGTGTAAACTGCATTTGTACATTCACTGCCCTCATCATTCTCAAAACATTTCTTCTCCACTTAAGCCCCCAGCATTAGGTCCTCATTTTCCCCCTCCCTTCCCACTCCCCCCTCCCTCATGAGCCCTTGATAATTTACAAATTGCTATTTTGTCATATCTTGCCCTGTCCGATGTCTCCCTTCCACCCACTTTTCTGTTGTCTGTCCCCCAGGGAGGAGGTCACATATAGTTCCTTGTAATCGGTTCCCTCTTTCCAACCCATTCTCCCTCTACCCTCCCAGTATCACCAGTCACACCACTGGTCCTGTAGGGCTCATCCGCCCTGGGTTCCCTGTATTTCCAGTTCCTATCTGTACCACTGTACATCCTCTGTTCTAGCCAGACTTGCAAGGTCGAATTCATATCATGATAGTGGGAGCGGGGAGGAAACATTTAGGAACTAGAGAAAGGTTGTATTTTTCATCATTGCTATATCCCTTTCCCCCCGCCCCCTGGCTGGCTCGTCTCCTCCCCAAGACACCTCTGCAAGGGGGGCTAATTAGCACTTATTTTTTTAAACAGCAATCATATTAAGAAGAGTTGTATAATCATCACCACAATCAATTTAAGGACATTTTCTTCTTTTCCTCGTTGTTGTGAGCTCCCTATTTCTCCAAACCTCCCCTGCCATGACCTTAGGTAATTATTAATCCAGTTACTTTCTCTAAAATCTACCTATCCCGGATTTTATATACGGGAATCATACAAACATAAACCAAAACCAACAACAATGACAAAATAAAATGAAACACTAATTAAAATGAAAGGAGAAAATATTAAAAATCTAAACACCTTTAAAATGGGTCAAAAGAAAAATTAAATGATAAGGTGTTACATTTTATCCTAACTATATCTATCATAATCAACTTTACAATGCTCTCTGTGAGGCTATTCATATCTCTGGACTATGGTCATGGGGGAACCTGTGAATGGATTTTGGTCTTCCATTGTCATTCATAGCCTTCTACAAATAAGATGTTCACAATTTAGGCTCTCAGACCATTTCCTCCTTTGGATTTTGATTTTATTATTTACAATCCTTGGATCACACAGGCCGGCATGCTTCTTCCATCTGGACTTAGTTGACACCACTTAGATGGCTGCTTGTTTGAAGACAAGCCTTTAAGAGCCCAGACACTATTCTTTCTGATAGCTGGGCACCATCTAGTTTCTTCACCACCCTTTGCTATAGTACCCTTATCTTCAGAAATCTCTTCATGAGGGTGAGTATCGAGTAGTGGACTAATATAGTTAAAGATTATTGTGCCAACCTGGCCGATAAACACATGTGGGGTTAACTGAGGGCAGAGAGATAAATGGCTTGGTGAGCCTCGCCTTTCTAGGTTCTCCGGTCTATTGCTCTCTGATGGTCGGACCACGGTGCAGCTGCCTTAGCCAGTTCCATGCTTCAGCTGGCAAGGCTCCCTTCCTGCAAGACTTCCCCAAGGAAAAGCCACATGGACCTACCCCGATGAAGCCCTGGGTGCTGGAGTAGCCGTGTGGAGACCCCTGCCAGCACTGAGATGCTTACATGTTCACTGACTCAGCTTTCCTTCTGCAGTTGGCATCATAGTGTGTGTCTTGTGAGATGGAGGTGTACTTTGTGGATTGGTGTCGGATATCTGGGTTAATGTTGGACTTGTGGGCTTGGGCAGCACTGGGTTGGGATGTTTTCTTGATGTGCACTTAACCTTTATTTAAAACTCTCTCTTATACATGAGTTTCTGTGGGGTTTTTTCTCTAAAGTACCCAGACTAACACATGGACTAACACTCTTGACAGTTTGAGTACCAATTAGCCAATGAAAATTAGCAAAATCCCAAACAGAATCCTATCTTCTGTAAGTGCTGGGAAGGAGCCCTGGTGACATCATGGCTGATGATGTAGACTGCTGCTAACCACAAAGTCAACAGTTTAGCCCTACCACTTGCCCCAAGGAAGCAAAATGAGACTTTCTGCTCCCATCAGGACTTCTAATTTTTGAAAACCCAAGAGATAGTTCTACTCTGTCTGATAGGGTCACTGTGAGTCAGAATTGACTTTATGACCATGGATTGGGATTAAATGCTGGAAGATAAACTGTCTGGACCAGAAGCCACTCACGTGGGCCCAGTGGCCACCCTAACAGTGGAGTCAAACGGAACCAACAATCCTGAGTAGCGTGGGTTCTTATTGCTCCGTGAACTCCAGGCAGCATTCTGCTCTCCGGTGCATGGAGGCATCTCCCTGAGTTAGAGCCAGCTCTACAGCAGTGAACAGGAACAGCCAAGGACCCGGAACTGGACTGCTTTCTCGGCTGCCCTCACTTTACACCTGCAGGCCTCCTGCAACAAAGCTAGTATAATTATCTGACCCACACAGGTGGAAACTGAGGCATAAAGATGTTTGATGATTTACCCCAGGGCCCCAAGGCCAGCACAGTCAGATAACTTGCTGACACCCAAGCCCCTGAAACGAGAAACCGACGCATCTCAACAGCAGTACTTCCTCAGCAGTGACCTGTGAGCAGGGTTCACATCTTCATTCACGATGCTGTTTCCCTCCCACGGCCCACGAATAATGGTGCTGACGCTGATGAAAAGTATTAATATACTACAAATTAATACCGTGAGGTATCTAGACTTTTGACCCATGAAATGAACATTAATTGAATTTATTTCGTTTTTAGTCAATTTCACAGTTCTTTCAGAATATTTTTTTCTGAGGCATCTATGAAAAGGACTGAGAGAGAAAACACAGCATGTAAACCCCTCTAACATGAAGCGTCCTGTCTGGGGATGGGATGAGACGTCATAGTTAACGGGGAAAACAATAGTGCACTGCTACGGAGCCACTCCACCTCATAGCAGCCCTTCTGGACAGAGCAGGACGGCTCCCTAGGTTCCGACACTATCAATCTTGATGGGCGCAGACAACCTCACCTTCCTCTCAAGAGGTGGCTGGGGAGTTTGAACCTCCGCCCTTGTGTTTCGCTGCCCAATGCTTAACCCGCTTGCACTCCATATTAGAGACAACCACATACACTACAAAAGGGCTTCCAAAAGTTCTTGGGAAAATAGTATTGAAAGATCATGGATTTTTTTTTAAACTGAAAAATTTGAAGCCCCTTTTTACATTGGGCTGCAAACCACAAGGTGAGTTGTTTGAAGCCACAGGCTCTTGTGGAGAGAAAGATGAGGCTTCCTCCTATAAAGAGTTACAGTCTCAAAAGCCCACAGGGGTGGGGGTCCTCCTCGGTACCACTGGGTCACTGTCAGGCAACATTTGGACTCGATGGCAGCGAATTGGTTCTGTTTCTTTTTGGTACATTCTCATTACATCTTCACAACCCTTCCTACCTCAAGATCAGACTCGGTGCTTTTGAGTCCATTCCGACGTACAGTGATCTTATTGGGCAGAGCAGAACTGCCCCCATGGAATTTCCAAGGCTGTAGTATTTTGGAAGCTAATCTTTCTCGGAGTCATTGCTGGATCTGAACTGCTGGTCTTTGGAATAGCAGTCAAGCACTCAAAGGTGATGTCACCAGGGCTCCCCAAGCTCCTGTAACTATAATCCTTGTATAGATCAAGAAGCAGAGAGACTCAATAGGTGTGAACAAGTCTACTCACCAGGTTCTTATGCTAGCTCTACCACTTAACCTCTGTGACCTTGGGTGAAGCTGTTATTTTGCAGGTGACATTGCCAATCCCAGAACAAGCTGGCAAAATGTCTCCATGCACGTGCCACTGTCTTGCCCTCTGGTCCTCTTCCTTCAATGCACCCTCTTCTCCCAGGTCCCCAGGACTCTCCCGGCCTAGGTCCTTCTCAGGGAGGCAAGTGTTCACATCTACCCCAGGAACATTCACATTGCAAAGAGGGCCTGGTGTGTGTCGCGCTTCATGTTGGATGCAGGTGGGCAAATGTGCATCGGGAGCTGGCCCCGATGAAGAGCACCGTCCAGCCAGGTGACATGCGAAGGAGTGCAACTGGCTTTTCGAGTGCTATCATAACAAAAATCTCACAGTTACCTGGCTTTTACAAACAGTAGTTAATTGTGTCCCACTTTGGGAGGCTAGCGGAATATGATTGGGGGCATAAGCAGGTTATAGTTGATGCATCACCTCAGAGAAAAGGCGCTTCCTTATCTAGTTCAGCATTATAGCCTGAGATGTTTCTTGGTGTTCCTCGTCTTAAGGATGGATTTTCCTCACACAGAGAGGAGAACTACGGAGACTCCACTCCCACCCCAGGCTAGCCAGGCTAGCTAGGCAAGTTGTCATCAGCCTTTTTCTGCTTGGTGCTGTGTCTACAGAGACTCTGATGGCCGAGAACACGGTGCAGCCGGGGGTTCGGAGCTATGCCTGTGGGAGTAAAGCTTGTCTTGGAAACTAAGTGACGTTGAGGCATTTTAGGTAACCTCTCTCTCCATCTAAGCCACCTCTGCTGTTCATGGCGAAGAAACATGCATACCATATTTCTAAAGACCAAAAAGTAAATAGATCAGGGCTTGGCATCATTCAGTAAATCATGGTAGAAGGTGGGAAGGCTACTTCCCCCCATTCCCTCCATTATGAAGTGTCCCACAGCCATGATTAACACTCAATCAAGAATGCCAGAGTGACCAGTGTGTGGCAAGGACAAACACGTCTTTGGCTAGAACAAAGTACAAAGTGGAGCCGTCTCTCTACGTTCTGCCCAGGGCCAGGGAGTTTCCTGTGGGCATGTCGGGCAGAAAGCCTCCTTGCCCTCACACACTGAGCTCTGGAAGCCTAGGGCATGTGATCTTCAAGCTGCCATGTTCACCGACCTCCTCCATCAGGCTGTTTATGGCCCTTACAGTCCCACTCTTGATGAGGTTACCTAAAATATTATTGGCCCTGGGGACATCCCATATAACACAGTGGGCCATATGATAGCTTGTTCTGAGTCAGCACTAGCATACCACCTGTGGAAAGGACCCTGAACTTGTTCATGCCGCAGAATATCACTGGCATTTCCCCCGAAGATGCAATCACCGTTCAGCCCCTCAGCACCTTGAAAGGGCTGTGCAGAAGCAAAGCACCAAGTTCAGGGCACTGGTCGTCATTCAGTCAGAAACCTACCTTCAGATATTCACTCTGGCCCTCTCATGACCTTGAGCAAGTCATATCATTTGGATATGACTGAGCATTATCAGAGGTTCCTTTCCAGTGGGGGCATCCTTGGTTTCCATAGCAATACTAGCTTTAGAGTGTGTTCTGCTACTCATTTTTTCTCTGCTCAGTGCAGCCACTCCATGTTCAGGTTTGGTCGGTAGGAATTCTCAAAGGGGAATCATCTAGGGTTCATGTGCTTAGCAACAGCTCACCAACCAAGCCCAGAGGATTTACGCTGCTACGCTGTGATGACCAACAAGAAACATTCTGAGGTTAGACCATGGCATTGGAGGGGTCTCTACAGGTGTGATTCAGCCTCATGGGCAGGGCTCCCCTCTCCCACACCAAAGCTCTGTTTCCTACTTGTCTCTCTGTGTCCATTGCTCCTCCGTGCCCTGGACTGTTAGTTCGCTATCCTTGATTGCTCTTCTGCCTGTCTCTTGCTCTTTTGCTCCTAGACTTTTCTGATAATTAATTGCACCTAAGGGAGTCCTGGTGGCACAGTGGTTATGAATTGGGCTGCTAACTGTAAGGACAACAGTTCAAAACCATCAGCCACTCTTTGGGAGAGAGATAAGGCTTTCTACATCCATAAAGGATCCCAGTCTCAGAAACCCACAGGGGCAGTTCTACTCTGTCATGCAGGGCTGTTGAAGGTCAGGACTGACTCCAGGGCAGTGAGTTTGGTGCTTGTGGAAGGGAGCCCTGCTGGCAGAGTGGTTATTCATTGAGTTGCCAACTGCACAGTCAGCTGTTCCAAACCATCAGCTTAAAGACAGGGCTTTCTACTCCTGTAAAGAGGTAAAGGCTCAGAAATCCACAGGGGCAGTTTTACCCTGTTCTCAGTAGTCAGAATAGACTAGATGGCAATGAGTGGTTTTTGAGAGTGAAGGGCATCACAACGCTCCTCTCTGATTTCAGATGTGCCCATGAATGGGTTGCTGCTTCTCTTTTTCCCATTTGGTCCATTCGCTGGTGAATTCAGTCATCCAATCCTGTTGCCTGGCAACAGGAAAGAGTGAGGGGATGATTCAGAGAAGGTAGATGTGATGAATGATTCTGGAAAGGGTCCTGAGTGTCTCCCAAACACAGGTGACCCAACACATCCATTGCAGACATACAGCCAGGCAGACAGAGAGAGGTCAACTTGAAAGGACAAATCTACAGAGTAAATAGACTAAATTTATCTATAGTGTTTCAATCCATATTTGAGCTCATTCCAAAGAAAGCTGACCCAACAGAATGTGGAGATTATTGAACAATACCATCGATATCATACACAGGTAGCATTTTAGTGAAAATTTTTTAAAAAGGGAAAATAGTAGTACCACAACAGGGACCTGCCAGAAACCCAAGGCAGATTCACAAGAGGGTGTGGAATGAAAAATATCATGGCTGATGTCACCTAGATCTTCGCTGAAAGTAGAGAATATCAGAAAGATGTTTGCCTGTTTTATTGACTCTGCATTGACATCCAAACTGTGTGTTAGTAAGGACTTATGGAGAATACTGTGAAGAACAGGAATTCCAAAACGTTTCATTGTGTCCATGAGGAACCTACACAATGAACAAGAAGTTGTCATTGGAACAGAACAGAGGAGACACATGCATAGTTGGTTGTCTCCTTCACCATACCTATGCCATCTGCATGCTGAGCAAATCACCTGAGAAACTGGATTATGTTGAAGAAGAGACCGGCATCAGGATGGGAGAAAGGTTAATAACCAACCGATGATGGGCAGATGGCATAAATGTGCCTGCTGACAGTCAAGGGGTCTTGAAGCATTTATTGATAAATATCAAAGACTACAATCTTCACTATGGATTACACCTTACCTAAAAAGCAAAAAAGAAAAACCAAAAATCTTCACAAGTGGACAAATAAGACAGTATAGTGAGAAGCGATGAAAAGATTGAAATTATCAAGGATTTCAGTTTACTTAGCTCCCCCAACAACCCTCGTGGAAACATCAGTCAAGAATCAAGGATGCATTACATGAAGTAAATCGGCGGAAAAGACCTCTTTAAAGTGTTAAAGAGCACAGGTGACCCCTTGAGGTGTGCCTTACCCAGGCGATGATTCTTTCCCCCAATAACCTCAGGGACATGTGAAAACATATGAATTATGGTGTTGGCAAAGACTATCAACTGCATCGTGGACCACTAGAAGAGCGCACAGAAAGTGCAGCCTGGATGCTCTTTTAAGGAGAGGATACAGAGAAGGCAAAACGTATTTTCCCTTCCTTTGGCCGTGTTGTCAGGAAGGACAGTCCAAGGAGATGGATATCACATTGAGTAAAGGGTAGGGTCCCGGGAGGAGAGGGACAAGCATTGACACAATGACTCCAACAATAGACTCAAAGAGAGCAACGATCAGAATGACTGAGCAGTGTCTTCTTCCGTTGTCCAGGGCCACAATCAGTTAGAACCCACTCAACAGCGCCTAACAGCAACTTCCATTTTCAACTCTATTTCAAACCAGTTCTTCTGATAACTGGTTGGATACTGAAATACTGGTGTTCATCCATTCCTAACAGAGAAAAATTATTTGGTAACTGTCATACATCCTAAATAATACAATGGCAGTCTGTAGATGAAGACCTGTCATGGAAAGAAGTCCGGTGAAGGGCCAACCACAAAAAGCAAGGCCTCAATTCTGAAACTTTCTGACACGAAAGAGTGTAACACAGCCCTGCGGTGGGCTGTTTGGACTTTTTGAAGGGCAAAATCCATTTCCTGTATTACTGGGCTTCTTCGAGTATTTCAAAACCCAGTGTCCCTATTCTACCTTGAGAATAGTTCTGTCTGTGGCCAATTATTGTTCTTCATTTCGCCTCTCTTTCCTGTTCCAGGATGATGCATCACTCCGTTGGCCATCTGACTTGACAAGGCCTCCAGTGTGTAGTCTCCTTTGTCTTCATCATATGACTTGTTTTCCGAACAGAATGCTAGTAAGCAAGATGCAAGTGAAGACTTTACATCCCATTGCGTGCCTTGGCTTGACTTCTGTGTCTTTACCCTCCATTATGAACAAAACATGACCTGAGTACTCAGATCCCAGAATGAGACAGAAATAGACACAAGCCCTACCTACTGCATGAAGTAGAGTGATCATGGTCAATCTCAAACACTAGAAGAAAGTCAAATAAATGGAAGCCACTAAGTTTCAGGGATTATTTCTTATACAGTTTTATTACAACCATAGCTCACTAACTCACTCCTTGTATATAAACTATCTATCATCACAATAAAGCTAGGTAACAGAGCAAGATAAGCATATGGTTTAAAACAAGACGTCCATATTATTGCTTACCTTAGGCTGGGTTCTCTAGAGAAGTAAAACTAGGGAAGCTGATCCACAATTATTATACCTATAATGAGAAATGTATCTCAAGGAAATGGCTCATATGGTTGTAAAGGTTGGGAAGTTCCAAGCCCATGGGTCAGGTGTCAGACTGGAGGCTTCTCTTTCCTCACGGAGTTGAAGGGGTTGATGAAGCCAAGGTCAGCAGGTAAGACAGCAGGCCACTGGCTCCAGAGACAGATGAATCCAAGGTCATCAGGTAAGAGGGCAGGTTGCTGACTCAAAACTGAAGAGACTAGTGACTCCCAGGATTGGCAGGCGATATAGTGGGTCACTGGCGAAAGTCAAAAACACTCAAGATCAGGTGATGATGGGTCAGAGGACGCAAAAAACAAAACAAAAGACCATCTGCCCAAACATCAATATGTATCAGAAGCATGCCACATCCCTGAGGAAATTGACTTTCAACTGATTGGCTGTTCCTAGCTGATCTCATCATGAGGGTGACTACTATTTCATAATTGCGAAACCACTGAGAATCATGGTCCAGTAAGGTGACACATAATTTTAACATACTTATAACATTGTTCCTAAGACCAGAACCTTTGGAACAGTTCCTCTGGGTGCAACTGAATTCACTGAAAGGTATTCAGACACCCATAAAAAACCAAATTCACTGCCACTGAGTCGATTCTGACTCATAGTGACCCTATAAAGGGAAGAACTGCCCTTGTGGGTTTCTGAGACTGTCACTTTTTGCAGGAGTAGCAAGCTCAGTCCTTCTCCCAAGGGGAGCTGGTGATTTCAAACTGCTGAACTTGCAGTAAGTAGCCCAACACATAACCACTATGGCACCAAGGCTTCTTTTCATGAACTCACTGTACTATAGCCATCGAAGAACATGTTCTGATCTTGTTTGGATTCTCGAACTTGTCGAGACATTTGGCTGGGAAAATGGGTTTGTTCTGAGTGTGCAAAGTCTCTTGAAGGCTAAGATTGGAACTGACCCACCATCGCCTTTGCTACATCTTACTGACCAAGCTAGGCCAACCCTGATCCAAGGCGGTGTGGAAGCAGACTTCACCTTTCCATGAGTGGAGTTGCAAAGTCTCATTGTACAAGTGTTGGAATCAGGGAAGGAGAAGGACTGCAGCCCCAATTGAAATCGGTCGAACACAACCTCCAAGCACAGAGATGGGATGGCAAACTAAGAGTCCCACACAGAACAGAGAGTAGTTGACTGTTATGAGTAGGTCTTGATTTAATATCTATATGCCTTTGAAATGATAGATCCTAGGGGCATATATTCTTAGTTTCCTGCCCTGCGAAGTTCTAGTCTCTCACCTTTCCACAACATGTTTTCCCTAGAATTGACTTTGATTTCCCAGATGAAGTAATGTATGATGACTGGATGTACACTTAGGTTTGAGTCTAAAACTCAATGGTAGTTGTCTAACTACTAATACATTTTATATCCTTTTTTATGAGTTCACTTTTGTGATTCTCTCCCTATATTCATCACACAATTTGAAATAATGAAATCTTATCTATGTTTCATGTGTCTGATAAATCAATTTTACTCAACTTAAGAAAAAGCCCAAACTGAGGGCTGGGACTCATCCAGGTATGGTATTATTATTATTATTAGGCAAACCAAAAAAGCAACAAAATGAGCTTAACATATAAGATGTGTTCAACAATTTATATGGAAGATGGCAAAGCAACGGGGAGAAATATTGAAAAGATTTTGTGCCCATTATATCTAGTCATACAAGCTAGCAGTGAGATCATTTTAAGAGCTACCTTTGTTTAAATATTTACTCGGACCCAACTTTGCTCTCTTCTTTATTTGGTTTCCCTTCAACATTCTTAGTGCTGTTTAGGTATTTTTGCATTGAGTGAAATTGCTTTATTTTCTTACGGAAGCAATGTGTTTCCAAAAGTGTATGGTCTGCATTAATAAGACAGTTAAGTCTCTTATATACATAATCCCATATTCCCGGTCAACTCATTCCCAATCCGGCTTCCTGTTTGCATGGAGTTCACAATCATATTTTCTGTGTTCCTCTTCTGGCCATGCTTGCTTATACTTATGAACCCAATTAGCGTTAGATTGAACCATAAAATCTTATTATGACTCCTCTCCAATATTGTACTAGTGGATTGGATTGTGTCTCTCAAATACATGTTCATTTGAGAAGGCCATGACTATCAGCATTACATCATTGTCTCCCATTCCGTGATCTGATATCATGATCCTCTGTGTTGGAAGTCTTAACCTCCCTGATGTTAATGAGGTAGGATTCATGAAAGTTCGGTTAAGGAGACAGGATAATGTTGTTTCTATTCTTAGATGCTGTGGAGCCAATATTGACTCCTAGCAACCCTGCCTACAAAAGAATGAATGAGACACTGCCTGGTCCTGCGCCATCCTCGCAGTGGTTTCCATGGGAGAGCCCATGGTTGCAGCCACTGCGTCAATCCATCTCATCCAGGGCCTTCCTCCTTTTTGCTGCCCCTCTACTTGACCCAGCTTGATGGCCTTCTCTAGGGACAGTTCTCTCCTGATAACATGTCCTAAATACATGAAACCAAATCTCACCATCCTTGTCTCTAAGGAACATTCTGCCTCTACTTCTTCTAAGACCAATTTGTTGGTTCTTTTGGCAGGTCATGATACTTTCAATAATCTTCACTAGCACCATAATTCAAATACTATGATTCTTCTTTGGCCTTTCTTATTCAATGTCCAATTTTACAGTCTATGAGGCAGTTGAAAATCCCCTAGCTTGGATCAGGCACACCTTAGTCCTCTACATGACATTCGGGTTTTGTCAATACTTTGAAGAGGTCTTGTGCAGCAGATTTACCCAAGGCATTGTGCCATTTGATCTCCTGACAGTTGCTTCCATGAGCCCTGATTGTGGAACTAAGCAAGATGAAATCTTTGATAACTTCTATTGTTTCTCCGTTTACCATCATGTTACCTTCTGGTTGTGAGGATTCTGTTTTTCTTTACATTGAGTTGTAATCTGTACTGAAGGCTACAATCCTTGATCTTCATCAGCAAGTGATTCAAGTCCTCCTTACATTCAGCAAGCAAAGTTGTGTCATCTGTACATTGCAGGTGGTTAAAGAAACCTTCCTCTAATCTTGATACTATATTCTTCCTTATATAATCTACATAATTCATATAACAAAGCAGGATATAATCCATAGATTTGGATGGTATCTTGAGTCAATTTCTTCTACAATATAAAGAATAAGCAAAGGAGCAGAGACCAGAGGAACCTCAGAACCACCAAGAAAGAACAGCTTGGGCACAGTGGGTCTTTAAGACCCAGAGTCCCTGTTCTGTGACTGTCTTAGACCCAGGGGAAGACTAAGGCCAAGACACATGGAGATTCTAAGACACTGGTCCCACCCATACTGAAAGGAGATTTCGACCTTCTCCCTGAGCTCACAAAGAGAGAAAGCCTTCCTGTCACATGTGAACTCAGATCCTCAGGCTGCCAAACAATGGTGGAATAAATCTGTTTGTTAAAGCCATCTGGTGTTTCTGTTACAGCAGCACTAGATAACTAAGATGCTCATAAAAATAAGTAAATAATTCCTTACAGCTACATTGCCCCCAATTAAGCCCCACTAGGCATCCTATGCCCTTCTCTCCATTGATTTTAGTTCACTTGTTGTTCCTTTGTCCCCACCCTCTCCCTTTCACCCATGTCCCCTTCTCCCGTATCCCCCCAATAGCAGTGAGGAATTACTAAACCCAATGAAAGCCTAGCATATGGTAGGACAGGAGGAAAGTAAAAAGAAATAGAAGAAAGAACCAGGAGGCAAAGGACATATGTAGAAGTCTAAATACAGGCATGTACATAGGTAAATATATATATAAAACGAGAGGGGAATAAAATTATGTACTCATATCTACATTTTAAAAATTAAGGTTGCAGATGAACATTGGGCCTCGAATCAAGTATTCCCTCAACACAAGAACACTTTGTTCCAACAATCCGGCATTCTGTGATGCTCACCTTCCTGGCAAAATTGCTGAAGACAAAATTGGTGCATAAGAAAATGTGGTGAAGAAAGCTTATGGTGCCTGGCTATGAAAAAGTAGAGTGTCTGGAGTCTTAAAGACTTGAAGATAAATAAGCAACCATCTAGCTGAGAAGCAACAAAGCCCACATGGAAGAAGCACACCAGCCTGTGTGATCATGAGTTGTCAGTGGGATCAGGTATCAGGCATCTAAGACTCAGAACAAAATCATACCCAATGTGAATGGCGGGGAGGGGAATATGGAGTGGAGACCCAATGCTCATCTGTAGACAATTGGACATCCCCTCACAGAGGTGTCACAGGCAAGAGATGAGCCAGTCAGAGTGCAGTATAGCACCGATGAAACACTCAAATTTCCACTAGTTCTTTGGTGCTTCCCCCCCCCCCCAATCATGATCTTAATTCTACCTTACAAATCAGATTAGACCAGAACAAGCACACTGCTACAGATAAGAGCCCGCAACACAGGGAATCTAGGATAGATAAACCCCTCAGGGCCAACAAGGAGACTAGAGATACCAGGAGGATTAGGGGATGGTAGGGGGAGAGAAGGGGAATTGATCACAAGGATCAACCTAGAACACCACCCCCCTTCCCAGGGGGACAAACAATGGAAAAGTGGGTGAGGGAAAACGGAGGATGGTGTAAGATATGAAAATAATCATCTATAACTTACCAAGGGTTCATGAGGGAGGGAGGTCAGGTGGGGAAGAAAGGGGGAAGGAATGGGGAGCTCATATCAGGGGCTTAAGTGGGAAGAGCATGCTTTGAAAATGATGATGGCAGCATATGTGCCAATGTGCTTGACACACTGGAGGAATGTATGGATTTTGATAAGAGATGTAAGAGCCCCCAATAAGAGTATTTAATAAAAATAAATTTTAAAAATAAAAAATAAGTAAATAAAAGAAAGCAATAGCAAAAAAATAAATAAATAAAGCAGAGGAACCACTGAACAAAATATCGATCCTGGGGCTTGCGGGGAGGACAATTATCAGGCAAAGCCTTTATCATAGGACATCATTCTGGCTCCAGAACTCTTTACACAAGTCTGGCTAAATAAGGAATACCCAACGTCAAGCCTCCTGCATCCCAACAAGTCCTCACTTAGAGTGATCAGCTTCCATTAGGCACCTGGGTTTGGCACAAGACAATACAGTCAAGGCTTTCAACCAAAAACCTTGGGAAATAGCATCAAGAAATCTGACTAAAACCAGAAACTATTATGTGCTTTCAGCTCAAACACCACTTTGTGAAGTTTGCAAGGATTAAAGGGAGCAGTGAAATGAGAAGAAGGTCTGTAGCAAGAAGATTGTTGAACCATTAGAAAACCACAAGGCAAAGCGCAGTACTTTGATGTCAGCTGCTCTCTGGGGAAAGTTAATAGGACTTCATCTCTGAGCTGCTCGCAGGGTTACACAGCCCTGGCCTTGGAGGCACCCGCGAGGTCTGAGGCTCTGGCTGATTTGCTCCCAGGTTTAGGGACGTTAGAGGTTCTCCAGGCCCCTGCAAACCAAGTGCTTGACAGGTTAGAACTACCTAGGGATACACTTTCTGTAAATCAATGAGCATGTGTATCTTCACCTGTCCTCACCCTCCTCTCCAATCTAATTACAGTAAGTTTTGAGTTGTTATCACAGAGAGTCTGAGAGATGACTCATGAGCAGGCAGATGCATGGATGTGGAAGAATAGCTCAGGGAAGAGGAGAAACGTTCCTCATCACATCCTCCCCTAGTCTTCCTGCTCATTTGGCTGAGCTGGGCACACTGGGTCAGTGAGCTCCATGATTCCTTAAGGTTATAACCAAATGCCTGAAGGGCCAGCAGGCAATGAATGTACTGCAGGATCAAATGGATCCCAAGGGTTCCATGCGGCACATGCCCTGTGTATTTGTGCGTGTGTGTGTGTGTGTGTGTGTGTGTGTGTGTGTGTGTGTGTACAAAAGGAATAGCCACTTTTCCATTGGATATAACTGTTGCCATACAGAAATGTGGAACCCCAAGATCGCAGATGGTGGAGGGGCACAAAATAAAGGAATTATCGGAAAGCATTAGTCATGTAGAATTTTTTACATTTAAAAATGTGGACATTGTGCAGGTCAAAGAAATCCTATCTGCAGGATGGGTATAGCAAATTGGATCTCCAGTCCTCATCTGTGCTCTGGAACAATCTATAATCTTCAAAGTATAGTCCACCGATTGCTGCCTGGCCGTGAATGCTTTGTCCCCCATCTGTCTAGGACAATATCAGAAACCAACGCGACAATGTAAGCCCAGGGTATCACTAGGATACTACTTAGTTCTGCTGATATTTTATTCCACACTAAGATTCTCTTTACTCAGGACCTGGAGCAACCTGGGGTGACACAAGCAACTTAGGGAGCTCTTCTCTCGAGGGAGACAGTCTAGGACATCTTCTGGGTACTCTGTCACACACGTAAATGGACCAGTAGTGCCCCGTAGAGTGGAAAGCGTAAAGTTGAGAGTTGGACTTCGGTGGGGAAATGGTGGATGGGCCATGACAAAGCCAGGGCAGAGGGAGTCAACCTGCATCTCCAAACAATGGAAGTCTACAGGGTGGGTAAGCAGGCATTCAGTGATGCAGGGCCACACCTTTTCCTTCTCTTATTGTGCCCAGCACCTGTCCTCTCCTGGGCCCTTGAAAGTTTGGGAGTAAAGGAATATGACATGCCATAGAAATTCCTTCTCATGCTACTTGTTGATTGGTTTATCATCTATCTCCTCTACATTATCACTCCCTCCTCAGGGAACACCACAGATTGTACCCTGCAGGAGGACACAGGATGGCTAGACCCAGGTCTAATTACATAGTAGATACCAAGTAAATATTAGAAGAATCAATGGTGTGGAATCAAAGATGCGGTATATGGCAATATGTGTACGCACCACGTTAATTAAATAGATTTTTTAAAGTTTTTAATGTTTTGAGTCAGGCAAGAGCCCTAATAGTGCTGAGTTAAGCACGGGGCAGCTTACTGGGCAGCAGTTGAAAACTGCCAACCACTCCATGGGAGGAGGCGGTGGCAACGGGCCTCTAGAAAGAATTACATCCCTGGGAACCCTGTGGGGCAGTTACTGTCTGTCCTGAAGAGTCCCTATGAATTGGCATAGACTTAACCAGCAATACGCGTGGTTTGGCTTTGAGACTGGCACATACCTTCCTGAGGCACTTCTGAGCACAGGTATTCCCCAACTTATGAACCATGGGGTTTCCACTCCAATTCTTCCATCGTAAGTGGGTCTGACATAAGCCAAAGATGTCTTTCTTTCCCACTTTCCAGTTCTCTTATTAACAATCTAATGGGTTGGTTTTTTTTGGTCTTTGGGAGTTGGAAACATTACATATAACCTTATGAATATATTTTAATGGTGCCTGCAAGATATAGTGCTAACAATAAGATGTACAAAACAACTGATAGTTGTGCGTGTGGCGCAGAGTAACTCAAATGTGCTGTACGCTGGGGATACGTATATACCTTATTTGCATATCCAGGTCAGAGGGGATGTTAAGTAGGGTATGGGAATGATCAGGATCTTTGTGGGAAAGACCGGAGTTGGTAGATATGGGGAGAATTTAGGGTTGAGAGTTCCCAGACATTGGGTTAGTAAATTATTAACTGGAGGTCTTTTAAGGTGAGACCAGATTCCTCAGTTTAAAGAAATTCAGGAGCAATTCAGCCCAAAGCGGGAGGGTGAGTCGGTGGCGTCTAGTCCTGCGTGTTCCTGGTGCGAGGCCTGTGAGGGAGCTGAAGACTGAGCTACAGAACAGCCAGTAGTTGCCTACTGAAAGATGCCTGCGGCGCCACCTCCCTCTTCGCTACTAAAAGTCCAAACACCGATTCTGATCAATCACACCCCTTTCCTGTCATTCTTTTGAACTCCCTGGTTCGCTCAGCATTTCAGACCCATTATGTTGGAGTTTTGTGGCCTTTTCTAATATTTAAAAACTAATTCTTTTTCTGTTCTCCTTAGCCCATTTCCTCCTATTCCTGGTAAAAAAAAAGGGGGGGGGGGTTACTTAAAAAAAATATTTTTTTTCTAAACTTTTGTTCTACTCTCATCCCTCAAAAGTTTCTCCTTTTAATGTTGCTATCATTCAATCAGAGCATCTTTCCCCAAACCCTAATGCTGTCTGCTACTATTACCCAGGACCTCCTTTCAACTCCCTTTAAGTTTTCAATGCTTAAGTCAGCGTTTTCTTGGCTGCCCCTCCTGCCATTAGCCAGAATGCATATAGCTCTATAATACTAATTATCATATTAATAACAATCATGTTGGTAGTTTTGTTTGGTGACATTGACTAGGTTCAAAGGCACAGAAACCCTGGGACAACCAGACAAAGCACGGCACAGTCTTGTCGTTAAGTTGGAACCTATGGCTGCAGCCACTGTGTCAATCCATCACATCAATGCCTTCCTCTTTGTCACTACCCTTCTACTTTACCAAGCATGCTGCCTTTTTGCAGGACCTGGTCCCGCCAGATAATATCTCCAACATACGTGAAATGAAGTCGCACCACCCTCACTTTCAAGAAGCATTCTGGCTGTACTTCTTCCAAAAGAGATGTTTATTCTTCTTGCTGTCCACAACAGTTTCTGTATTCTTTGCCAGCAGCATACTTCAAATGTATCAATCCTTCTTGTCTTCTTCATTCCAGGTTCATTTTTCTTTCTTTCTTTTTTAAATAATTTTATTAGGGACTCATACAACTCTTATCATAATCCATACATACA
>NW_022111300.1:47056078-47065419 GCF_000313985.2 Echinops telfairi
TGGATTTGTTTCTCCAAAGTACCTAGACTATTACATCTTCCAAGTGACATCCTTCCTCTTCAACACTTTAAAGATGTCTTGGGCAGAATATTTGCCCAATGCAATGTATAAGAAAGAGCACATCATGGGTCAGTCAATAGGCTGTACCTTACCAATGCGATCTCTAACCCCTAACAACCCTTCAAGCTGGCTTTAAAGTACAAGAACTAAAAAATGACATAACCTGCCCCAAACTCTACCATTGGCTAGCAAGACAGTCAGGAATTACCAACACACAAATCTAACAAACTCCAAAGTTCAAACGCTTTTCGATCCTTTGGCTAGTTTAACGGTGAACGCTGAAAGGACTCAGAGGCAGAGCACCACAGTTAGGGTCCAAGACAAAGGCCAGTCCCCACAACACAGAATGGGGCCAAGGCGTTTTTGATGGAGAGTTCACCGAAGCAAGTTGCTAGATATGTTAGCCAAGCATTGGCAGCAATGGCCCACCTTTGTCATACTGTACAAAGTACCTGTCACTACCATTAGGACTGTGATTCACAGGAAAGAGTTTTCTCTTGAAAAGAATGCACAGTAATTCTCAAACTTGGGGGTGGGGGCATGGAATTTAAAAAATATTTAATGAGTGCTCTAAATCATAGGTTCCCAACATTTTCAGGGGGAAAAAATTATTCAGCCTTCCTCTGAGAATGAAAAGCTTTTGTGCTACAGCCAATCCTGCAGCATAAACTGTGGGTCCCTGCTCTGGCAGGTCCCACTCCATCAAACACCCCCAAGGGGACAGTATAGCCCATGTCGAGAAACAAAGCTCTAGACTCATCTTTAATATCAATCTTTTAAAATTTTAATTTGTTTAAATGAACACAGCCATACACAAATATTTGAATGTAAGTACCTAGTCTGTTTAATTTGGGGCCTATTAGATTTCTTGAATCACGGTGCCTACGAAACAATAAGACCATAGAGTTCTGATGATCTGTAGAGATGTTTTAAATGGCTAGAGATTTTGGAAGTATCAGATACATGATAGCTAAAGCCATATGGATGGAGCTTATAACTACCAAAAATAAAGGCAGGGGGTGACTCATAACTACTCACAATACATTTGGTAGACTGATCTGTAGATTAGACTCAGAAAAATTAAATCTTTTTAAAAAACAGAAACTACAAAGAGGTTGGTAAGAAATGGTGAGTGAGTTAGGAGGAATACCTAGATTGTGGTTTCGTCCAGGTGAGAGGCCCACAGGGGAAAAGGGATTGGCGACCTTCCATAAGTATCGACGAATGGACAGTCTTAAAGGGGTGGGGATACAGAAATGGCAAGCAACGCCCCAAACCAATGGAATACCCAGATGTTTAGTATCATCTGAAGTGCGGTGAGCCAAACCAAAAACTCCCTTTGGAAAGAGAAGTTTAAATGTAAGTTGACCCAGGACTGACTGTGGTAGCCGGTCTCCCTGACCCCACAGACAGTCTGAAGCATGTCACCCTACTGTGGTGCTCAATTTCATGTCTCAGTGTAGCTAAGGTAGTGTGCTATTTGCTGAAACACTCGGAGAGATGTTACTGTGAAGGCATTTTGCTAGCGTAGAGAAGGAATTCTTCCTCAAGACTGTCACACCGACATCCTGCCTGAGCCTCCTGCCTGCCTCCTACTGTACATATTTGAAACTTTCAGGATCCCCCAAACTCAAGAGCCAACTGACCTCAGTCTCAGTCTCTCAAACCCTCTCTCACTCTCTCTCTCTGCATATTATCTCCTATTTGCTACCGGCTGGGCTTCTCTGGAGATATTGACAATTGCAAGCACACCAGCCCACACGTACATAAGCCCGATCTTGTACTCCCAGCCTGCGCGTCCCAGTCATACCCTACCCCTCCAGTTTACCGTCCACTCCTGACCCCAGGTTCTGCACAGCCCGCTTCTGCCCAGGTGATGCTGCTCTCAGCAGGCTGCTTTGATGCTGCACCTGACCAGGACTCTGAGCTGGTTTGAAACCCAGGCTCCAAGTGGCATCCCCTTTGGCAAGTCCTTAACCACTATCCATGGAGACAGAAATGAAACTTTCTCATCTGTGTTATGTAGGTGTGCTACCTACCTCATCGGGAGTCTGAGTGGTAAAATGAGTATGCACTCAGCCGAATCCTAAGGCCAGTGGTTCGAATCGCCATCCTCTCAGCAGGAAGAAGAGGTGAAGGTCCTCTTTCTGAACCAGGAACAGCCATGGAAACCTGGGCGACAGTTCTCGTTTAGCTTGGCTGCGCCTAACTCATGCTGATATTTCCGGGCATCAAATCATAATATATGGAAAACAAATGTAATGGCCATGGTCAAACGCTTGTTAATTATCAAAAGAAAAGGGATATGTTCAGGGCAATTTGACCTCAGAGAGCAAGTGACTGAAAGAAAGCCCAGCCCCGCTCCCAATGCCACCATGTATCAGCGAGAGAGCACCAGGTAGCCCAGAACACATGTGAGAACCATCCTTCTCCCCCAGACACGACAGAGTGGTCAAATAATACCTTTAGTGAATTGCCAACGCCATTTCAATTGATCAGACAAGGCAAAAGCCAAGAGAACACTAGTTTGAGGAGTGAATGGGAAGTGAGAAAGAGGAAATTATATAGGCTTCCTTGTCAGGAAGCGTGGCCATAGCAGGAAGAAGTGGGCACTATCTAATTATCACCAGCACGCTGCTCTTCAGCCACCTGAACTTCCCCTGAGGGCAGCTGAATTGGTCTTCTTGGCCTTATTTGAATGACACTCCATTTGTTTCCACGAGGATATGAGACTAGTTAAGGTCATTTTTAAATAACACCCTGTTCTAATCGCCAGCTCGCTCTCTTTGCCCAGCCAATTTGATGGCATTTACATATCAGAGGAAGTGACCGAATCTCTTTCTGGAGACAATTAAACAAATGGACAGATCCAGCCAGAAGGATTAAGCTCTGGTTTAAACTAGGTGACCTCCGAAGTCCTTTCAGCCCTGTCTCAAAAAGCCATTCCTAACTGACCATATCAATCTCTTGCCTGAGAAAGGGCTGATGTATTCTCACAGCCCGTTTTGATGGCAGCAGATGAACACCTGACTCTAGGTACTTAGGGAACCTGATGATGGCTTTCAACTTCATTGCCTCATTTATATTTTCCTTCCAGAGCCAAAAACGTTTCGAGGCCCATATTCACGTAGCACTTTTCTCATTAAAGCCAACCATGAGCCCTACACCTTCCCCACTCAAACCAATAACGACCTCATTTAATTCCAGCACGGAACAATGTCTTTCACTTAGAATTAATGTCTTGTCCACATAAAACCGAAATGCAGAATGCAGCCTTCCTGGCGATAAGTAGAAAGCATCAAGGTGACTTTTAAAGAGATAAATTTATTCTGTCAGGGAAAGGAATAAAACCCTTTTGCTATTCACCTGTGACTTGAACACTCCTCAGTAAAGAGTTCTTCCTTATTTGTGACTAAATATAATCTGTCACTTAGCCTCCCCTTGCTGCCATGTGTTAAATTAAAACATAGCAGTGATATATACGTGCCGGCCTCCTCACATGGTAAATGGCTCTGCATTAGAAGGCCAAGAAGCTGGTGGGCATCTGATAGCCATGTACACAGAATCATACGTGGTGCAAATAGACAGAGTGGTAGGGAACACAGCAGTCTAAATTATTTAAAATTGAATAATTCTATCGCTTCTGTTCGCGAGAGTATCAAGTGAGGCAGTACAAACTGTTTTGAGTTAATGGCGTAATAAAGAAGTCTGATGATCCAGTAGAGATTTCTGGAAATAAAATTATACAGAAATATTTGTGCTGTTTAATATAATGGCCTAGAGTTTAAGACAGAAAAATATATTGGATTGGTTAAACAGAGAGGGGCATTTTCTTCCGTGAATCAAAATCAAGAGTCCTGCATACAATCAGTCTTCTGCTATCTATTTTCTGGATGTGAAGTGCGATCAATTACATCGACTGTTTTCTGCAGGCAAAGAATTTAAAAAACAACAGTAATTGTAGTTTGTGTTCTCATATGCTGAATGGCTAGTCTGGGTTCACATAGTGTTTGTTGACTGCTTCCTAAATATCAATTATTTTATTAAATTGTATCTCCACCACAAGGCATTGAAGCAGATATGAACAACATCATCATCATCATTCCATTCTGCAGATATAAGAATAATCAAATCTCACTGAACACCAGGTATTGTTTGGGTGTTTCGGGTGGCATGGTGATAAAAAGCCTTGCCTGGGAACTGCAGGCACTCAGAGCAGGATAAAGATGTGGCCGTTGGCCTCCATAACGGTCACCCAGACCCCCAAACAAACTCATGCCACTGAGTGGATTCCCACTCCTGGAAATCCTAGAGGGTGGCAGAGACCAAGGCGGAAAATATTTACAGAAGCAGACTGCCACATCGTCCTCCCACGAGACCACTGGTGGATTCAAATCCACTGACCTTTTGGTTAGTAGTCTAGTGCTTCCCTAGTGAGCTAACAAACATAAACTGTCCCCTATCCACTCTTAAAATGTGCTATCTCTGCTCTTTAAATGTACCATGGGCATATTCCTATTAAAATTAACATTGAGCTACAGCTTCATTCTTAATATTTGCATTGTGTTCCATTATTTCAAAGAGCCATCATGGATTGACTCAATCCCTTATTGGTAAGTATTGATGGGTTTTAGGTTGGTTTGGTTAGTTTTTCTGCAGTCTTTTGTTACCATAAAATCACTGCGGCAGACCTCCTCCCTACACATCCTTTAACCAAAAAGCAAAACACAAAATGAACTCACTGCCATTGAGTCAATGCCAACTCATACAACCCTGATAGAACAGGGTAGGGCTGCCCCTGTGAGTTGCCAAGACTAATTCTTTACAGGAGTAGAATGCCCTTTTGCCAGCAGGGCGCCTGGTGGTTTCAAACTGTCGACCTTGAGGATTGCAGCCCAACGTGTGACCACTGCATGCTTCTGGAATTAGTTCCCGGAAACTTCTAATGCAATAGGCTCTCGATCATTACTTGCTGGATTGGTGAATGGGTGAAACGTGAAAATGGCTTGAGCCAGGGTGGGTAAATTCTGTATTCTGAGATCACCATCCAGAAAGGCAATGAATCTATTTTCGGTTGTTTCTATCTTTCTCTCCCTCCCTCTCTCCTTCCCTTCCTCCTGCTCTCCTTTATTTATGGTTTAAACACTCCAGAAAAGGTCAGACCTGTTACTTTGTGGTTCTATGGATGGGCTTGAATGTGCTGGATGACACTCACAGAACTTTTGAGAGCCAATTTTCAGGAATTTTTAAGAATCCATTGTAAAATGCAGCCATTATTAATAATTGAACTTGATAAACCTAGGGTTACATTAACAGTATCAAAAGCAAAGATAATAAACATTGCTTCTTCATTCTTCCGAACCTCGTTAGTACCTAAGCTGTTGGGCTCAGTACTCCTCTCAGCTCGACAGAGTAAGGGCGCTACGTGGAAGTATTCAACCTCAACCCGCTTCCCAGCCCCCCAGCCACTGGCTTCACTTCAGCAGCTTGAAATTGATCACAGTGAGCGTATTTACAACACAAAAATCATACAGTGCTATCAATCAGGACTTCATTTAGTGATAAAGCTAAAAAAAAGGTTTGTTTATTTAATAATTTATACAGGGTGAGAAATGGTTTAACAGTAAGCCTCCTAACAGAACGAATGGCAATAAATATATTTGTAAAGGAGCAGACGGTGCTGCAACTCTGCTTGTCAAATCCTGGCCGTGAATTCCAAGTTGAGGGGGCGAGGCAGTCTGCAGGAGTCTGTTGATTCTATGGGATGGACAATACCAACGTGTATTCTTGGTAGATTGTGTTAAGCACAATTGTGTATCAGTACAATTTATGAATGTGTGTACATTATATATGCATGTATACAGAGCGGGTTGTTTAACATTTAAAGGCACAATGCCTTTTAGGGGTCCTATTTAGAAAGGTTTCCCCGTAAAAGCTGAAGAAGCCATGATGTGCGACCTGACACTTCCTTAGTTTAGATACACACCCTCTTTTATGGTTTTCACCCTCCCTGCCTCAATGTTTTGCTCATTTTATATTACACTCATAATGCATGATTTTTAAAAAATTTTAACAGAAGTCTTTCCCGTAAAAAGGTAGGCTTCTTTTGCTTCAAATGCCCGATTTTTGGATTTATTTTAAGCTTCATTACAGTTTGTTGTTGTTGTTTTAATTTTGAGATACTTGTAAACTGAGGCTGCTATAAGACATAATACAGAGAGATATTAGGCATCCTTTGCCTGACTTCCCGCAAAAGACAGCTTGCAAAACTTCACACAAACCCAGTGGTTGGGCATTGTGCAAAACACCCAGTCAGTACTCTTAGAAGTGTCGAAGTCACCAAAGACAGTATCAAGACAGACTCAGAAAGTGCCTCTGGTTAGAGGAGAGGTAGATGACAAGACAACTAACTGTGCGCTGTGCTCCTGCGTTGCATCCTGGAGAAGAGCAGCAACCGTAGGGGACACCCAGGCATATGCCATAAAGTCTGTAGTTTAGCTACTAAGGAGAAAAAAACCTGATTGATGAGCAAATTTCAAATAGGTCCATTTGCAAAACAAGTCTGGAGCCATGAATGAAATTATTATTTGGGGAGGGTGGGGAGGTCATTCCTTCTCTTCCGCGTGAATCCGCACACTTAACTAATCAGAGAGTGACACAGCTTTTGAGTCATTGGTCCCGTGTTTTGGGTTGCTTCCGTTTGTCTAATTATAAAAGCTCTGGAAGGTCACACTGCCCTCTTCACAACATGGCCATGATTTGGGTCCCCTAAGCATCTGGAAAGAAATTCAACAAGGATAACTTGATCTACCAGATGTAGGACTGGGGAGATGTGATGGGGGATGAAGTCAAACAAGCAAAAGCAAAAACAAACCAACAAAAATATTTACCACCAATCCTGTGATCACACTTATACTAAAAGACATTTGCAACGGCGATCTTTTCATTTTATCTCAAATTCGTGTTGATTACATCGCTTGTACAGGTGGTGTCCTCTCCCTGTTGACCTTCTCTTAGAAAGAGCCTCTAACCAGAAATTGAAAAATACATGAACAGAGAAATATGGTTTTTTAAAAATCGATCCCTCTTCACTGTAAAGTATAGACCTTACTCCCACAGAGTTCTAAAAACTAAGACCATATCACTCAATACGCTTCATCTTCTCCAATGGGCGGCTCACCTGAATCCTTTATCCTGAAGATGTTGTGGCTCCCTTTCCCTTATTCAATACGAGGGTTTGGACCCCTAGTGGCTGGTAAATAATACATTTTAGTCCAGTTGATGGTAGTCGACTCAAAATCTCCTTCACATCTTTCAAATTGTGAACCCTGTCCGCGAACTGTGTGCGCTCCCCAGGCTTTGGAATGTACTTCTTTAATTGTCTTTAATTGTTGCTCATAGGTTATACCACTAGAGGATGCACTTCTCAGGTTTGGGAGTTACCTACAAAGCAAGCTCTCCCAGGGCTCAAAAAGGATGCCAGGACTGAACCTTAATGGAACAACCTTTATGTTTAAAAAATAAAAACTGTTCGTTGTTAAATAAAACTGAATAGCTACATAACTAATACTTATTTTAAAATAAAAAGTTTGGAAGATATCCTGAGAGCTAAACAATTTTAATGGCAAGAACCTAGGTTTGGATACAGGACTTTTTGCAATAGAAATACTTTCTCTTAAAAAAAAAAAGTTGGGGGAGTGGGGAGGAGGAGGACTCTTGTTTGACGACTCCATTTTCAGTAGAACATCTCCCATGTATGAACACACACTCCAAAACTCAACAAAGCAAACACACTGCCTGCCATCCAGTCAATGCTGACTCATAGCGACCCTCCAGGACAGAGTAGCCTTGCCTCTGGGGGTTTCCAAAACTGCACATCTTGATGGGAGTAGAAAGCCTTGTCTTTCTGCTGTGGAGTAGCTGGTGGTTTCCAATTGCTGACCTTGTGCTGACTCAATGTGTAGCCACTGTGCCACCAGGGCTCTAAAAGAGACATAGGGTGATGTCTTTGGTAGGCTAATAGGTCTTCGATCTTTGGGAGCGGGTATGGACATCAAGTGCTCTCTGGGATCACGCTAGAGGACACAGGGGGTTCTCTAGGCCATTGGTATCACCACCTATAGTCATCCAGCCAGGCCTGGAGTGGCCACTGCCTGGGAGTGGCCACTGCTGCTGCCATGGAGCAACTTGGGCAACCTCAGCACAGTCCCTGGCCCTCTTCCAGATGTTCCAGCTAATTCTAGCCTAGAGGTTCTCCTCAGTCACTCCCTTTCTGTATGGTGTGCCCTTTGAATGCGCTCTAAGAGAACACATAGAGCACAGAGAGAGTTCTAACGAAAATCGCGTATGTTCTCCTCTGCCCTGTCTGTTGTGCATGCCACCCCACCCCCTTCCATCGGTCAACCTCTTGGTCGCTGCAAGGCCTTTCCATCTGATGGCCTTCTCATCAGCTGTCGCTCCTCTCTCTTCCCCTCCACCTCCTTCATTTTACTCTAAGTGACTATAATACCCAACCAATACTTCAAACCCACTGCCAATGAGTACGTGCCAACCACAGTGACCCTTTGGGACAGAGTTGAACTACCCACAGAGGGTTCCCAAGGCTGGACGTCTGTACAGAAGCAGACTGCCTTATCTTCCTCTCACAGAGTGACTGGTGGGTTTGAATCACTGACCTTTCCATTGGCAGCCAAGTGCTTTAACCAGAGTGCCATCAAGACTCCTATTGAACCAACGTCTTTCCCCATCAAAATAATAAGCCCACTGCCATTGAGTTGATTCAGGCTCTTAGCAACCCTGTACAGGGTTTCCAAGACCGTGAGTCTTCACTGGATCAGATAGCTTCAACATTCTCCCACTCTGTGACTTGGTGGATTTGAACTGCCACCTAGCAGCCCAGTACCTAACAATTCACAGGACCAATACACCCTAACTAAACTCTCTGCCATCAATTTAATTCCGACTCATAGCGATCTTCCACAACAGAGTGGAACCGCTCCTGTCAGTCTCTTGAGGTTGTCCATCTGTGCGGGAGCAGACAGTCTCATCTTTATCCCAAGGAGTGGCTGGTGTATTTGAACCACTGAACTTTTGGTTAGCAAGCAGCTCAACTCATAACCCACTACAGCAGTGGTTCTCAACCTGTATTAAAGGGTCGCAGCATTAGGAAGGTTGAGAACCACTGCATTACAGCATCAGGGCTCCTATTACTTCCTTTAGCTCCAAATGGGATTTCTTTCTTGAGGTGGAATAGTGGAGAAATCGAAGTATCCCTTTGCAAA
>NW_022111300.1:47065519-47067619 GCF_000313985.2 Echinops telfairi
ATCAAGTGCTCTCTGGGATCACGCTAGAGGACACAGGGGGTTCTCTAGGCCATTGGTATCACCACCTATAGTCATCCAGCCAGGCCTGGAGTGGCCACTGCCTGGGAGTGGCCACTGCTGCTGCCATGGAGCAACTTGGGCAACCTCAGCACAGTCCCTGGCCCTCTTCCAGATGTTCCAGCTAATTCTAGCCTAGAGGTTCTCCTCAGTCACTCCCTTTCTGTATGGTGTGCCCTTTGAATGCGCTCTAAGAGAACACATAGAGCACAGAGAGAGTTCTAACGAAAATCGCGTATGTTCTCCTCTGCCCTGTCTGTTGTGCATGCCACCCCACCCCCTTCCATCGGTCAACCTCTTGGTCGCTGCAAGGCCTTTCCATCTGATGGCCTTCTCATCAGCTGTCGCTCCTCTCTCTTCCCCTCCACCTCCTTCATTTTACTCTAAGTGACTATAATACCCAACCAATACTTCAAACCCACTGCCAATGAGTACGTGCCAACCACAGTGACCCTTTGGGACAGAGTTGAACTACCCACAGAGGGTTCCCAAGGCTGGACGTCTGTACAGAAGCAGACTGCCTTATCTTCCTCTCACAGAGTGACTGGTGGGTTTGAATCACTGACCTTTCCATTGGCAGCCAAGTGCTTTAACCAGAGTGCCATCAAGACTCCTATTGAACCAACGTCTTTCCCCATCAAAATAATAAGCCCACTGCCATTGAGTTGATTCAGGCTCTTAGCAACCCTGTACAGGGTTTCCAAGACCGTGAGTCTTCACTGGATCAGATAGCTTCAACATTCTCCCACTCTGTGACTTGGTGGATTTGAACTGCCACCTAGCAGCCCAGTACCTAACAATTCACAGGACCAATACACCCTAACTAAACTCTCTGCCATCAATTTAATTCCGACTCATAGCGATCTTCCACAACAGAGTGGAACCGCTCCTGTCAGTCTCTTGAGGTTGTCCATCTGTGCGGGAGCAGACAGTCTCATCTTTATCCCAAGGAGTGGCTGGTGTATTTGAACCACTGAACTTTTGGTTAGCAAGCAGCTCAACTCATAACCCACTACAGCAGTGGTTCTCAACCTGTATTAAAGGGTCGCAGCATTAGGAAGGTTGAGAACCACTGCATTACAGCATCAGGGCTCCTATCATACCTATTACTTCCTTTAGCTCCAAATGGGATTTCTTTCTTGAGGTGGAATAGTGGAGAAATCGAAGTATCCCTTTGCAAAAAGGGCTCCAAAACATCAAAAACGTGTTGAAGACTTACTGGGCTCTCCATCACAGTGCATCAGACCCACTCCTTGCAATATGGGGAGCAAGCAAGAAGGGTCTGGAAATGTGCCCAGGAAAGAGACACCCCAGAGAGCGTCTCATCCCACGTGAGGGCAGCCATGACCCCCACCTCTCGGAGCCAAGCAGCTGGGTCTGCACCCTGCCAGATAGGAGGTGGGAAACTGCTCTCCACCAGCCTCTTGGATTCTGCGCACAGCCATGGACCTTGGAGCAGGGGGGGAGGGGGGGTGGAATCAGGCTGGAGGACTCAGACGAGTCCTTCAGGGCATGAGGCGAGCTGGCTGCCCCTCTGCAGTCACTTCACTGGAAGGTAGATGGTGCATCAACATCCAAGAGCAGAAGCCAGCCCTGCAACTGTACGTGAATTAATGAAGGCTTATTACCCGAGATTTGTGTTTGTTGTGTGGGAAGGTGATGGCAGAGTAAATCTTCCAAATTTAAGTTTATTTTATGTTAATTGCATAAAGTAGCAGAGACTTGTGGCTTCAAACCTCATCAGAGGGGAGCTGGAGCTGGAACTGGTTGATTTCTTTTATTATCCATGAAATGACTCCAGTCCTTGTTTGTGTTTGCTTGAGAGGCACAGATCTCTTTCTGAATAGCTTTACAACTTTAAGTGTTTTAAGAAACTTCTTTAATGCCACCTAGTTAATTGAACTATGATAACACCTAAGTGGGGCATTATATCCATCAGGCTTGAGTGCTGCTTTGGATATAATAGCTTCTGTCATGTTGCTACCATTTTTTTTATTTAGAGCATTTGCAATGCTGGAAATTAAAAATGCTCAATCTGCTATC
>NW_022111300.1:47068474-47069880 GCF_000313985.2 Echinops telfairi
AAGAGGACTTTATAGATTAGTATCAGACATATGGGCTAATATCAGACTCATGGCCTTGGACTGGACTGGGTTGGGATGTTTTCTCAATGTTTAATTGCTCTTGTATATAAATCTTTCTTATATATATGTGTGTGTTTGTCCATGGATTTCTCTAGCCTACCCAATCTCATTAACTACAATCCTCACAAGGTAGCATCACGTATCCCACCTCCTCCCTGTGTGTCCTGTCTCCTTCCCTTTTTCCTAGTTCCTCTAAACTTTGGGGGAATGCTGCCCTTATGGTCTCAAATGGTTGATTATTCTAAGGTGTATGTACCTCCCTAATGTTCTTGTTCCCCTTATTGACATGTCTGTTGGGAACCGTGATGGCACCATAGTTATCTGTTGGGCTGCTAACCACAAGGTCAGCAGTTCGAAGCCAACAGCTGCATCCTGGGAGAAAGATGAGGCTTTCTACTCCTGTAGAGTTAAGTCTCAGAAATCCACAGAAGTACCCTGTCCTACAGAATCGCTATGAAGGGGAATGGACTCAATGGCAGTGAGGTATCTTGTTTTGTGTGGGTTTTCATTTTCTGCCTGATAACTGAGCCATGCAGGGGAGTTCATTTCCAGACCTAAAGGGTTACTAAAAAAAAAAAGAAGAAGAAGAAACCAAACTGGACGTATGGTTATCATGGGTGAAGGAGGAAGAGGAAGAGTCTTTGCTTAGGGGACATTGAGTTTATGGTGATGGTTGTACAACACAAAGAGTATAATCGATGACACTGAATTGTACATGTTGAAGTTGTTTAAGTTGAGAATTTTTGCATGTATATTTTTGCCACAATTAAAAAAGTAATTACATGAATAACAGTGAGTACAAGGAAGAAACTATTCTAAAATGGATTATGGTAATGATTGTACAACTCTTCTTGGTATGACTGAACTATTGAATTGTGTGATATCTGGAAGAAGTACCAATAAAACTGCTTTTAGAAGTTTGGGGTGGGGGAGACCAAGAGGCGTCATCTCAGAGATTTCATCAGTCTCCATCCAAACGGAAAGCCTGGGCTTTTTACAATTTGTAGTGTTATTCCACGTTTCTTCTACCACTCTATGTTATGACTCGATGGCAGTGAGCCATTCTCATGTGGTCCTTTTCAGAGTGGTTGGCAGGGGTGGACAGGCACCAGGTAGTCCTTCTGGTCTGGAGCGGACTGATGTGCTCAGGTTTGCTCCTCCATCTGACTTTTATCACTCTTCTTTCTTATGGATGGGGGAGAGACCAAGTGTCGCTCCTTAAGTGGTCGCTTGGGAGCTTTGAAGCCCCCAGTCGCTCCTCACCCCAGGCGGATGTTGAACATAGGCCTTGTGGATTGTGCTGTGCCAAATGACCATCTTCCTGAGCCTCTAAGCCAGGGACTCAC
>NW_022111300.1:47071053-47072209 GCF_000313985.2 Echinops telfairi
CACCATTCAAGATCAGAAGGGAAGCATTGCCCAAGGTCAGGGTTCAGAAGGCAGGGAAAGTGGGGAAAGAAAGAGGCATGAACCAGTAACACAGAGAGGAAGTGGGATGGGTGATGCCCCCTTGAAGGGCGGGCATCCAGTGACAAGAAGCAAGTGTATATGAATCGTTTATGGAGAACTGATTTGCTCTGTCAACCTTCACTTAATTCATGATGAAAAGTGGTTTTTTAAAATTTTTTTTAAGATTATATCCTAGAAAACACTTTGGGATTATTCCCCATTGTTATATGGGGTCACTCCGAGTGGAAATCAGCTCACAGAGACTAGCAACAGCATGCGTCTTCATGGTTGGAGAAGTCCTGTCACGTCTCACCAAGGCTCCCTGGAGAACGGAAAGTCATGCCCCTGTGTAATCAGCCCCTCCTCAGGGCCTCCTCCTAGCGAGCACTGGTGCCAACCTGATCAGGGAAACCAGAAAGCTCTGGTTCTTTCCAGATTCCCATCACCCGGGAGACCCGGTGGCTGGATAGATGAGGCTGCAGAAGAAAGCAGGGGTCATACCTCCCGTTCTTGCCAGCTGTTGAAAGAAAATGCTATTGTGGGTACTGTTTTGCCCTTTTCTCTGTGCAATGTGATTGGATTGGATTACCTTTCTGGGGTTGGTGGAGGGCTGGGGGAGAACTGTGCTCACTGGAAAGGATTAGCATTGAGTTGGAAATTCCAAAGGCATTTTAAAGCCAAGAAACCATTTGGGACAAAAGTAAATCCAATTGACCTGGACAGTACCATTCCGCAAGGGTAGTCACATGGCAGAGCTGGTGGGTAATAAGCCCCTCACAGGGCTTCTTGGCAAGGAGTTCAGACCAACCAACGTCATGTTCGATTTCACCTAGGAGAACGATGTTTGTCGCAGGGTCCAAAACACAGCTAATCGAACTGTCAGGGTGACACCTTGCTCCATAGGGTATTCCATGACTGATTTTCCTTAGGAAATTGCCAGGCCTTTTTTCTTTCTTCTTTCTTTTTTTAAAAATCATTTTATTGGGGGCTCGTACAATTCTTATCACAATCCATACATCCATCCATTGTGTCAAGCACTTATGTACACTTGTTGCCATCATCATTCTCAAAACATTTGCCTTCTACTTGAGCCCTT
>NW_022111300.1:47073705-47079546 GCF_000313985.2 Echinops telfairi
AAAGACCCCAATGGCCACTCACACCAGATGGTATTTAAATACTTTTTTTCAATACTTGTTTTCAAGTCATCTATGGATTTGGGAGTACATAAGCCTTTCAATGCATGTGAATCAGAATCATTAGAATATCTCAGGTAGCAAATGCTAAAAAAAACCAAAAAAAAAACCTCACTGTCATCGAGTTGATTCTGGCTCATTGTGACCCTGTAGGACAGGGTAGAACTCCCCCTATAGGTTTTCAAGACTATAACTCTTTATAGGAGTAGAGAGCTTCCTGTCTTCCCTCAGTGCAGCCGGTGGTTTTGAACTACTGACCTTATGCATAAGCCCAATGCTAAGCCACCAGACTCCCTTAACAAATGATAGGACACGGTTATTTGTATTCACTCTTCCCCGAGGATAAGGGAAATAAGTGTTTCAATTTTTAACGAAAAATAGTGTATGCTTTTATGGTTTGGATTTTGATTGGTTTGGTGCAAAGGTAAATTTGGGCTCCAGAGTTCAGTAATCCATTCGAGAAAGAGCATCGAGATGTGATGCAGTCAAGTTCCTAATCAAGTCTTCCCGTAGGAAATAAGTGAAATAGATTCATCCATTCTCAACCACCAAGATTTTACCCTAACCTTGCCTTTTTAGCAAAACATTACACAGAAATTTCAAAGTAAGTAAGTTCAGAATTAAATAATATAATTTATATACGAAAAACAACATTAAAAAGGTTTTTTAGCAACTACAGTATGCCCCATACCTTGAGACGGATGAGGATCTGGATCTGTGGACACGGATGTGGAGAGGAGGTCTGGAGAGAGCTTCATTGTTTGGAAGGGGAATCCCCTTCCAGAAAATCAACTGGTAGATGCTGTTCAGGAGATTTTTTCCTTCTTTGCGTTTTTCCACTAGGACCCGGCTGGCTTCCTCTTTAAAAAAAACAAAAAACAAAAAAGTCTGTCTAATGTGGTCTGCTGTTGGCCTTTCCTTAACTGTTTCCTAAAAGGTTTTACTAAAGTATCATCAACAATATCGATAACTTGTTCCTTATTATGATAATTCTTTTTTTTTTTAACCTCTTTATTAGGCCCCATGTTTTTTACCTAAAAACAGTACAAAAAGCCACAAAAACTAAGAAAATTGTAGCAAAATGCTTGGAACACAGCCGCAAAAGGTTTAAACAATGCGTACTAACAACGCCCACTAATGCCGAGTGACAGAATCATGAACTGCTTTTGATTACAAAAATCACATGCGTTGGGTCGGATTTTGATTTTTGTTTTAGCTCTGATGCAAAAATTTCTCGACATTAGAAGTCAAAATCCGATTATGTTGAGTACTAATGCAGTCAAGTATTGGGGTTCTACTATATATCAGTGATACAAATGGCCTAAGTAATTAGAGGATTTTAATTAGAATTCATTGAAAAAATACTTGTTTTAAATCGCTAAAATGAGGGTTCCATCCCAAACAGGAGTACAGAAAACTAACTCAAGATTGGGTAAAAATAAGCACTCACTACAGAAAGTCATTCAGCCCAGCGATCACTTTCTCCGGAGCCCCGACAGCATTACAAACAGGTGAGCACCCAGCTGTTGATGAGAAGGCTGGCCAGCTGAAGCCACCAAAGGCTCCCTCAAGGTGACATCATGCCCAGTTCACCTCTGCCATGTGAGATCGTTCTGGGTCCAAAACCAACCCAACATCCCCCACTATCAACAGTCCTTTGCCAGTGACCAAATGCATCCTGTAAACCTGCCAAGATGATAGCACCCCACTCCTTCTAAACCTGAAATCAAAAGGAAATTCCTTTTCAGTTGTCTTCATAAAAAAGAACCAACTCTAGCTTGAGCAAGAGCTGCTCATGTAATGTGCCCACCAGGTATTTGGTAGAGGTTCCTGCAGAAGGACACAGGAGACTCTGGAGCAGTCAAAAGGGGCCCTGATGGCATAGTGGTTATGACCTGGGCTGTGATCCACCAGGTCAACAGTTGGAAACCCCTCTGTGGGGAAAAAAAAGGGGGGGGGAGCTCCCGACCCTTTAAGAGTTACAGACTTGGAGCAAATTTAAGGAACTGCTCCCTTGGCCTTAAGGCTGAAACCCCCTTGTGTGAGAAGAAGCAGATGATTGCTAGCACAAGGTTATGGAATTTGCTGTCATTGGATTTTGGTACACATTTCTTGCTTTGAAGGGGCCCAGTGAATGGTGACCCAGGACTTTCATATATTTAATATTATTAGAAAACAAATCCTCCTTGCTCTCTAATGGTATGTATTAATGTGATAGGCATGGTTTTGCCTTTGTGGATCAGTGTTATTGAAAGTTTTGTCCTATATTCAACCTTCATTGTATAAATAGTGCCCAGTCACTTAAAAGTTTTACCTGTACACGTCACCAATTCACATGCTGCAGTCTGCAGTTGGCCTGTACTGGTATAATCTCCTTTTCGCCACAGTGTTGTAAATTCTCTACCATTAGATAAATTAATGGCACTATCAATAGAATTACCTGATGCCCCAGGGGGGTGATTTATCATGCTCTCTATCATAAAATGATGATGATATCTCTAAAGTGAACCAGAGACATATATAAATCATAGATGTTTGTAAGGATTTTGAGCTCATACTTTATCCTAGCCCCAATTTAAGAACCATTCCTTTTCATGACTTATCCCTGTTCAAAGCTTATCCTCATAAAGAGATAAGAGAAGATATGCGGACTAAAGCAAAGTGTGGGGAGAAAATGAGATGGTGCCCAGTTATCAGAGAGTAAAGGCTTGCCTTTCAACAAGCAATCAACTAAGTGAGCTGTCAACCAAATCCACATGGGATAAGTACCCAGTTGGTGTGATCCAAGGATTGTAAATAATAAAATTCTAAATACAAAGGAGGGAGTAGTATCAGAGCTTCCATTGTGAACACCTGGTTTCCAGAAGGTTATACATGACAGTGGACGTCCAAATTCCATTTGCAAGGTCTCTGCCTAGATTAAATCTCTAGTAACCCCCCTCTGACCACTGATGAGGGATGCTATCAGACAGAGAACATTGTAAAGGTGATTATGGCAGATATCGATGTGAGGTGCCATCAAGTCACCTCTGACCTATAGCAACCCTATGCACAACAGAAAAAAAGACTGCACTGTCCTGCACCACCCTCCCAATTGTTCCTATCCCTGAACCCATTAATGCAGCCACTGTGTTGATCCACCTTGTTGAGGGCCTTCCATTCCTTCACTGCCTCTCTACCAAGCACGATGTCCTTCCCTAGGGACTGGTCCCTCCTGAAAATATATCTGAAGTATAGAAGCCACGGTTTTGCCATGCTTTCCTCTAAAGAGCACCCTGGCCTGCCTTCTTCCAACACAGAAAGGTTTGCCCTTTGAGCAGTCCATGATACTTTCAATATTCTTCTCCAGCGCCATCATTCAAATGCATCCATTCTTCTTTGGTCTTCCTTACTCAATGTCCAATGTTCACAAGCATATGAGGCAATAGAGAATACCATGGGTCAGACACACCTTAATCTTCCAAGTAACATCCTTGCTCTTCAATTCTAAAAAGGTTTTGTGCAGCAGATTTACCCAAAGCAATGAATCTTTTGATCTCTTGGCTGCTGCTTCCATGGACATTGATTGTGGATCCAAGCAAGACAAAATCCAGTCTTTTCTTCATTTATAATGATGTTAACTATTGATCCAGTTGCAAGCATTTAGGCCTTCTTTACAATGATTTGTAATTCATACGTAAGGCTACCCTCCTCAGGAGAAAACTGGGTCCTGCTCTGGTAAAGATGAACAGCTTTGGAAGCCCCAGGGGGCAGTTCCCCTCTATTCCCTAGGGCCAGTGTGAGTGGGAATTGACCCCCTAGCAGAGAGGGTTTGGTGTACATCTCTAAATCAAGCGGTCTCCAGCTGAAGTCTAAATCTTAGTGTGTGTTTTTTCTAAGGAGGAGAGTGGGAATGTTATCAGTTTTGAAAAGGTCTCCTAATCCAGAAAGGTAAATAACTGAGCTCTCAGAAGCAGTGGCCAGGAGCAGAGTGTTTGTAAAGGATCGAGGGGAGATCGAGGGATGGGGGGGTCCTCCAGAGAGCACACTGCCCAGCTTCCTTCCTTTCCCTTGGGAGGAACAGCCAAAACTGGGGCTGAAACAGCGAGTCTCTAGGACCCATCTTCCTTTAAGTTCACAGGCAGGGGGCTTAGCTCTGCTTCCTCATTTCAAACTGAATTCCCCTCAGAGGGTGGTGGGCCGCCTGTCAGGCCACCTGGCAGAGGGAAAGAGGCAAAACCATACACGGTGTGGGTGCTGCCAGGCCAGAGCCCAAGGTGACTAAGATCCCAGAGTCCACAAAGCCCGAACTCCTGAACCAGGGCGATGTCACAGGCCCCTGTGTGGTAGAGAACCTGTGGGCTTGTGAAAGGGAGCGGACTCCTGGCTCTTCACAAAACCCAGGGAATCCATTTCTTCCTCCTCCCGTGACCCTGGCTGAGGAGTGCTTTGCTTGGCGATATAGATACAGTCGTTGAGATTGCATATGCAAAACACCCAGCGTGGAGCCCAGCAGATATTAGGGATTCAATAAATATTAGTTCCCATCCCTATTAAAAGTAACACCCGCTACAATGTTTATGCCATCCGCTCGCCTTGATTACCACAGAGCACAGTAAGGAGAGTGCGCATAATTAAATAAGGACCACTATGGTAATTCTGTTTTTAAATTTTATTGATAACGTCATTATGCGCTTTATGTAAGCTCCGAGTTTTTCTGCTTAGGCAGCATGCTTATCTGCGCCCAACTTTCAAAAAAAATTCACAGGCACATCGGAGGGAAAGGTGAAAAAGCTGGCTATCTTTTGGCCTACCGTGTGAGTGCTCACTGCCTTCACTGCCCTGCCTGTCCCCACTCGGCCGAACCCCTCTGCCCTGGGGCTCCCCAGAACCAGACACACGACATGGAGGATGTGCCCCTTGGTCATGGTGCTTAGCTGTCCCATGGCTGTACTGTTGTCGTTCCTAGAGACTCGGTGCACAGCATGCATCAGACTGTTAGATCCGTAGGGTTTCCATTGGCCGATGTTCAGAATAGCTCACCAGGCCTTTCTTCCTAGTCCATCTTAGTCTGGAAGCCCTGCTGAAACATGTTCAGCGTGATCGCAATACACAAGCCGCTGCTAAAAGATGAATGGCAGCTGCACATGAAGTACACTGGCCAGGGATCGAACCTGGATGTCCTGCATTAAAAAAAATAAAAAATAACCAAACTTACTGCCATCGAGTTGATGCTGACTCATAGTCACCCTGTAGGACAGGGTAGAGCTGCCACTGAGTTTCTGACACTGTAACTCCTGACGGAGTACCAAGCAGTATCTTTCTCCCACACAGTGGGCTGGTGGTCTTGAACTGCTGACTTTGCTGTCAGCAGCTAATGGCTCCCCAATACGCTACCAGAGCTCCTGTATGGAAGGTGAGCAGTCTCCCACTGAACCACCCTGGGCCTCCCAGGTCCTTTCCTTCGTTGTGTGCTTTCAAGTCAATCCCGAATCACTGGGACCCTGGAGGCCAAGCTGCCCCGCCAGAGGTTAAAGACTGTGAATCTCCATAGGAGCGATTCTGTTCGTGGGTTGGAACCTCAATCTTTAATTAGCAGCCAAGTGATGAACCATTGAGCCGCCAGGATTCCTTTGCTTGCTTACCCCTATTTAAAACTCAAAACGAAAAATTCCACTTGTCATTGGCAGTTTTGCAGGAAGGTGATCTTCTATCGGTTTTCTGGAAGCTTTGATTCACTTGGCTGTTGCGCCTTACCTGGTTGGGTAGAACACGTCACAGGAGCTGGCAATGTTTGTCAGAGCC
>NW_022111300.1:47079646-47087488 GCF_000313985.2 Echinops telfairi
GAACACGTCACAGGAGCTGGCAATGTTTGTCAGAGCCATCCTCACCAGACAGACCCCTCACCTGAACACGGGCTCTGACGGGAAGCAGCCACCCCCCCCCACCCCCCCCACCCCCATACCTGGCACTCGGAGGAAGTGTTCGCCTCAGACAGCTATGAACAAGGCCAGGGCAGAGGCTGGTGTGAAGGTGTGTTGAACACAATGGGAACCTTACATTGTGGTCTTTTTTTTTCATAGAAGTTATTCTTAGCGCCGCTCCCCCACCCCCAAAATCTATGAAGCCCTTAGCATATTTAGAAAATCCTCAAAAGTATCTATCACTGCTTAACAATGATCTTGATTCATACCAAACTTCAGGAACTGGTACTATCCATCAGAATGCATGTGATCAATCATTCAGTCATCTCGAACAACTTCAGCCCCCAAGTAAGTCCTAAGGATCATGTTTCAGGTGCTCATCCCAGCTGGCCTGGTTCCCCAAGAGCATGCCCTGCTATTATTTAAAATGTTTAATCAAATAGGGTGCTGTCGAGCACGTACCTGATACACATGGCTTTGTACCTGGGCACCCTGTGGCTCCCCGTAACATTAACACCCAAGTTATATAAGAAGCAAAGGATAGCACCTTAGCTATGAAGGGGATTCAAAAAGCTCATGTAAAAAATGGAATGGAAAGATCATGGAATTTTCCCAGCAACTTTTTGAAGCCTTCTCCTATCAACTCCAGCCATGCTCCACCCCCCAGGCCACTTCCCACCATACTCCTGTATCAGTTAGTTCCTCTGCCATGTCTTACAATGAGTGATACTATCCGTGTCTTCTACCTGTGTGAACTTTTTGCTGAGAGGACACACATCATCACACTGACGAACATAAAACAGAAGGGCAATGGGACCCCTGGACTTGGTTATAATTTCCAGGCTTGCAAACGTGAATACACATTGGAGCTCCAGCACCCTTCCAAATGTTAACCTTTTGGAAAGAAAATGATTCTTAACTTTCAGAAAGAACCAAATGGGCTAGGAATCTGTTATCAACCAAGGTGAATGTTAAGAGCTCATTTTAGACATCGACACTGAAATGAAACAAGAAGGTTGAACACCTAGTGGGTAGAAAGGAGATTGAAGGGGGCAGTTGTCAGTATAAACCGATCACACAACTGATCACACAATTGATCCACCCAATAGCATGAATCTGCCCTATGAGGCAGTCTGGTAGAGTAGAGTGGCCCCACAAAAAATATAAAGCTTCTCACTGCCATCAAGTCAATTCTGACTCACAGTGACACTCTCGGACATAGTAGAACTGTCCCTGTGGGTTTCTGACACGGTAATTCTTTCAGAATATTCTCGAATGGAGCAGCTAGTGGTTTCAAGTTGCTGGTCTTGCGGTCAGCAGCAGCCCAATGAGTCACCCGTGACGCCACCAGGGCTCCTTCATGTAGAGCTTAACGGCAGCATGTTCCCTGGAAAACAACTGTTTCTCTTCGCTGTGTGAAGCACAAGCCATTACTTTTTTAAAAATAGAGACAAATAAAATATTTGTTAAAAGTAGTTATGAGAGGGAATCCCTGACCACCTGAAAAAAAATTTTCATCATCTCCTAACCACTCACCCTTATTTTCAGACACTCAGAAGGCAAGCCATTTCATTTACACGGTGTGTTCTATTGTGTTTCCTTCCATGTTAGTATTACAAAATTCATCTCTGAATTTAGTTTCTAAGCCAGGGAGAGTTACAGTGCAGGCAGCTCATGACATCACTGCACTGTCTTCGAAGGTCCTGCTGTGTCAACTGGACCACCTGCAGCTCACCTGTTTAGTCACCAAAGCAAACTCAACCCACGACTGCCACCAAGTCCATTTCAACTCATAGCGACCACCCCCTATGGTGTTTCCAAGACTGTAAATCTTCATAGGAGCAGACAGCCTCATCTTGTTCCTCAGGATGAGCTGGGTGGATTTGAACCACCAACCTTGGGGCTAGCAGCGACACCAGGGCTCCTCACCTTATTAATAAAGGTGTTCAAAATCTTCTCAGAGCAGGGTCAGAAATGGGGATTGACTTAGATAACATCTTGAAGCCATATCTCCCCATCTGCAGACCTTCAGGCCAGTTCCTCATGACATAGGTGCGATTGCCGCTGCTGCTGCCGCTGCTGTTGGTAGGTATGATTGAGTCTGTTCTGACTCATAGCAACCTTCTGTACAACAGACTACAATGATGCCCAGTCCTGTGCATCCTCAAAATTGTTCTGATGTCCGAGCCCATTGTTGCAGCCACTGGGTCAATTCATCTTGTCAAGAGCCTTCTTTTTGCTGCCCCTCTACTTTCCCAAGTATGACTTCCTTTCTAGCGGTTGTCTGCTTCTGACGGCATGCCCAAAGCACGTGAGCCTTGATCTCGCCCTCCTTGCCTCTGAGGAGCATTCTGTCTGTTCTTCTTCCAAGACCAATCTGTTTGTTCTTTTGGCAGTCCAAGGTACTTTCAATACTTTTCACCAGCACGGAGATGTGCTGAGATAGCAGATACGATCACCACAACAATGAACTCCTGAAGTCTGCAGAGGGCAGTCCATGCTTCATCCCAATGCCGAGGGGCATCTGGAGAAAGTTGGCTGGACAGCAGCTAGCACCACCTCTCAGGTTTCCATGTGAGGAAACCAGAATTCCCTCAAGCTGGCTTTAAGGAAGAAAGGGAAATTAGCATGTCACTAAAAAAATCACCTGCAGGAGGTGGAGTTCTATCTCTTGAGGCTCCTCCTCTTTCCCGGCCCACCTGCCCCTCTTTTCCTCTGACTTCCACACCCACCTCTGCAATCCCCAGCTTCATTGTCCAAGCAGCCTTCACCTTGAATCCTGTGTCCGCCCCATCCCATCCAAACAACTCTGACTTGAGAGAGAGGAGTGCCCTTTGTTATGAAGGGAAGTGTGTGTGTGTGTGTGTGTGTGTAGGCGCTCACCTGGGGAGAAGGGAGCTGTTCTCCTACAAGGCAATGTCTGGCAGAGCACCCACAGAGAATCTACTTATGTCATGGTGTGTCTGCTGTGGGGGGAGACACACTGTTCCCATAGCCACTGAGTTTTTTCTTGCCATCTACTGCAAAGCGTTTTATTATTGGAAATTATATTTTGTATTCTTTCCATAGAGCCCTGGTGGCATGGTGGGTTAAGAGTGGGGCTATTACCAAAAAGTTCAGCCATTCAAAACCATCAGCCACCCAGTGGGAGAAAGATAAGTCTTGGAAACCCACAGAGGCAGGTCTACTCTGTCTTAGAGGGTTGCTATGCATCAGATCAACTGAACAGCAGTCAGGTTTGTGTGTGTATGTGTGTGTGTGTGTGTGTGTGTGTTTTCAGCCAAGTTGACTAGAGAAATGAATGCAGGGACACTCATATGTATAAGAACAAGCTTTATATCAAAGAGTGATTGTAAATTAAGAAAACATCCCAACCCAGTCCAGATCAAGTCCATAAGTCTAGTATTAGCTCAAAAGTCCAACAGTAGTCCATAAATCCTTCTTCAGACTCACGCAGCACATGCAATGATGTAAAATTGCAGGAAGATCAAAGGCCAGTGGGGGCAGAATCTTGTGGATCCAGTGGTGGTGGAAGCACCTCCAGGAATCTCACAGGTCTCAGCATGGCTCCATGTCGCTTGTCAACCAGAAGGTGAAACCCGGGAACAGGGTGGGGGTGGGGGCCTCCAGTGAGCCATTTATCTTGGTGGCCCTCTAATCATGCTGTGACCTGATTGACAGGCTAAACTCCACCCCTTCACTCTTAATACCTTCAAGTTGAACTGAAATGATGTAACTACCACAGTTTTTAATTCTGTAAGTATTCGGGGAAATTTGTCAGATAAAATTTTCCTTCCTCTCCTACGGCGAACAAGACACTTTCTGAAGAGTCACAATGAAGAAGCATGTTTGTGGTCTTCCCCTGCCCCACAAACAGCAAAAGCAGGGTATGCTCCTGATGCCCACATGGAACGTCACAGCCCATTACTAGCAGGCTTCCGTTTCCCACTGTGCACCAGTCATCTTGGGGAAACCACCCCTGCTGGCCACGGACTGACGTGAACACCTCAAGTCAGAAAGACCCATTCTCCAAAAATATGAAGGAAAAGCCTCAAACGATGATCGGGATTGGCTAACAGTATAGATTTTTCACTGTAGGAAAGTCATCACTCCCGCTTTGAGAAAAAGTGCAATTTGATGAAGCACCTGTAGGACCCATTGGTCCAGCTTCGCACGCTGCACAGGTGAACTGACTGCATCCCTAGAGTAACTCTGTCACTTCTGTGAATTGAAAAAAAACTCTGTGAGCATCAGAAGGGTTTGATGATTTGCCAATGAATACATGAATGGAGCCTACTTCTGATTCTTCCCAAACCCAGGGCCTGGGTTATTTCTCCTCCAGGAGCCCTGCTGACATGCACTGAGCTGCTAGCCATAAGGGCCAGGGTTCCATCCCACCAGCTGCTCCACAGGAGAAAGATGAGGCTGTCTGTCTACTCCCACAAGGATTTAAAATCTCAGAAACCCACGGGGGCAGTTTTACCAAGTCCTGTAGGGTCACTCTGAGTCGGTGAGTTTGGGATTTTGAGTACTGATCAAAGCAACATCTCAAATAGATTCCAAATCACAGCACCTCCATGTGCAACAGACGACAACGAAGAGTTTTCCACGCTGATGTTTTTAGAACCAAGGTTCCAGGTCTGTGTTCTGAGGCACTTCTGGGTGGACTTGATCCACTAACTGCTTGGTTTGCAGCCAAGCACACCGGCAGTTTGCATCACCAAGGGTGGCTACACTAGAACCAATAGCTAATGTCTGTGGAGTATGCACGGTGCTGCTCCCGGTGCCTCCCAGGAGTGTATGTTGCCTTGCCAAATAGATGCTTGCAACCAGGCTCTGTTCTCTCCACTTCACAGATGGGAAAACAGAAGCCCAGGGGGTGAAGCACCCCCCCAGGTTCACACAGCCTGGAGGCCTCATGAGGTGAAACTGAGATTCGAACCCAAGCACCCAGCTGAATGCCAACTTGTGCTTTTGTAGACCTGTGTCCCTTCTCAGGGATGATTCCCATGGCTGAGTTAATATGCCTCGGTCATATCTGTGACCCCAAACACGATTCCATCACAGATGGGGACGTATGTCCAACATGCCTGGCTGGCCTTTTCTCTCCACGTGGGGAGCACAGAAAGGCCCACTTGAGTAGCTAACGTTCTCAAATCCATATCTCATCTGAAAGTAGCTCTTTTGCCGTCCAGCACCTAAGGATTCCAGACACCGGGATGAGCTAAGGACAGCGAGGGTGAGGAAAGACATCCCTCCCATGCTCTGCGTGGGGACTGGGAAAGGAGGGTGCGGGGTGAGAGAGTGTTAACTCCCCTCTGAAAACTGTCCTCCTCTTCCTGCCCTCTCCTGCCAGTAGAGCTACTGGCGGCTGAGCTGTAAGGGGCCCTACTATCTTTCTCCCCCTGCATTCGGCATTAAACGGCTCACCATTTCTAATCACTGCCCTGCAACCAGCTGAGATAACGAACCGTCACCCACACCTCATACATCGTGTCCTGGGGGGGCCGCCTTCCTGTAAGTGGTGCTTCAATTGCAGCAAGCTGGCCATCGTCCACGACCCGTAGCAGCCCTGGTGGCCACTTATCATAAACTATAGCTTGCGGGCGACGCTAATGAAGTTCCTCAAGAAGCCACTCTGCTGTCTGCTGTGTCCCCTTAGAAATGTCTAAGACTGGCCTGTGTGTGCTTTACGATTCAGCTGTCCCCTGATTTCCGCAGGAGGTACCACTCACCCCACTGCCATGTACTGCTAGGTGACAGGACACACACACACACACACACACACACACACACACACACACACACACACACACACACACACACCCAGGCGCACACACACCCCACAAAGGCCACACACTGCTTCCGTGGTGATTGCTGAGATTCACGGCTTCGCATACAAACGGGTTAGGACAGCCACCGAGTGGGCAAAGCCTCCCCACAGCACCGCACTTCCGAAAAGCAGGAGTCAATGTCAGTACCCAGTTCTCCAGAGGAAATGCCGTGTTGGTTTCAAGTCAGGGGCAGGGGTGGCCAAGGTGGAAGCCATTGGCCTGGCTGTGCTCGTGCGGCAAGGCAGAGGCAGACGAGAAGCCTGACTGTGGCCTGACAGCCCCTTGTCCTCCTTCAGTGGCTTGGGAAATAGATGAGCAAAACCCGACCCCCATGGATAAGAAAAAGGACACCTGTGCACACTTCAAAATGTGTACACACATTATATTATTAATAAAAAGATGAGGCTGTCGCATGGAAGGTGGTCTGGCTGCTAGACCAGTTATAAGACAGTGCGTGAAAGCTCACCTCCTCTCCCCACTAGGCAGCTAGCATGGCCTAATGACACAGAGCTTGGTCTTGGATGTCACTCAGGTGACCCCCAGCCCAGCCCTCTTTGGGTTGCCAGGATCCCTAGAAGGGAGTATGAGGTGTTTCCTTTTTAGAATCAAGCTCAGGAGGATGAATGCATGGGTGTGTATATTTTTCTTCCCAGTTATCATCAGGTCAGTCCTGACTCACCCCGCCTGTCTCAAACGGAAACTGGGCTCCTTAGAGTTTTCAATGGCTGATTTTTCCGAAGTAGATAGCCAGGCCTTTCTTCCCAGTGCCTCTAGGACTAGGTAGACTTAAAGTTCTAGCTTCCAGTTAACAACTATACATGATAATACTTCTATAATCCATGTATCTAAAAAGAGAAGGTTACATATGCTATTACATCTCTTTGCGTTTAAATTCACACACACACACACATATACACATATGGCAAAGCAATCTAAATCCAGTGCATCGAATCAATTCCAACTCATAATCAGCCTCTGGGAAAGAGTAAAACTGCCCCTTGGGGTCTCCAAGGACATAAGCCTTCACAGGAGCAGGAAGTGCCCTCTTCCTCCCAGGGAGCAGCTGTAGGCTTCATACATGCAAAGGGGTTCAAACAGTTCATGGAAAAATTGAATGAAAAGATAAAAGGACAAGTGCAGCATGAGTCCCCTGAGGAAAGGGAGAGAGGGACCAGATCTCATCCAGGTGTGCCACACCTGGAGGGCAGCATGCCAGCATGGAGCAGCAAACTAACAGAGAAGACTGTAGGGCTGGCCCTAATACCAGCTACGTTGAGCCCCTCCCGAGAAGATTGCACTACAGAGGACAGCACTGAAGATCCAGCCTGGGGAGAGTGGGAGGTCTGCCCAGGCCACATGGGAGCAAACTAAGAGAGAAAGAGACAGAGAGAGAGAGAGAACCTCATGCTGACCCACTAAGCCTCAAGGACATTTCTGCTTGGGGCAGCCAATGCACAGAGAGGACTATAGGGCCAGCCCCACCATGAGACATAGCATCCCTCAACTGACCCACAGCACTACAGGGGACAGCACTGGAGACAGTGCAGGAATTACACCCGGTCTGAAATCACCCCCACCCCCACCCCCACATACACACACACACAGGGGCGAAACACAAAGAGCGCGCAACAGAGCAGCAAGGGGAGCAATGAAGTCCCCAGGGAATCCTGAAAATAGACTTCTGACTCAGGGAGCAGGGCTTAGCACCTCATCAGACCCAATCAGAAAACATGCCTAAGGGGCAGCACCCACAAAGCATACAAAATTCCTCTAGTTTTCAATGCTTCCTCTCCCCCACTATCATGCCCCCAGTTCTACCTTACAAATAGGACTAGACCAGAGCAAGTTCAATGGTACAGATAAAAGCTTTCGACACATGGAATCAAGAACAGATAAACCCCTCAGCAACAGTAATGAGAGTAGTGACACC
>NW_022111300.1:47087928-47091907 GCF_000313985.2 Echinops telfairi
TATCCACAACTGACTGATAGCCCACTTGTGGAGACGCCTGCAGGGAAACGTGCCATCACATTTCTAAAGGAGTCGCTTTCACCTCTACTCAGCTTGCTCATCTTTGTCTTTGTTGCAACCTGCTGAAAACAATGTGATTAAATTCTTGGCTGGTCTTCACCAGCTGCAAGGAGAGCCAAGCGCTGGCCTGTCTCACCTGTCTGTCCTCCCCTCAACCGCAAGGGCTGTCCATGCAGAGGTCCCAGTTGTGTCCCCCACCTAGAACCATACAGACCGTACAACCCAGAATGGTCAGGGGCTGGGGGTAGGGAGCTTGACTCGGCAGGCGTGGCCATGATGAGGTCTCATTTTATCACCCATGGACTTCATGACTGTCGTCTGCAACGCTGTATCCAATCTTATTTCCACACTGTATTGCCATTGGCCCCGAATGGCCTTGTTCCATTTGGAGAGCCTGAGCTGCATTTGTTCTGACAATTACTGCCAAGCTCCCACTGAGAAGGAGGCCCTGGGTGCAGAAGGGCGAGCAGTCATCCAGGGCCCAAGCACAAGGAGGCGCTGTCTTTCTCCAGGGCTAGTCAGCCATGTGTAGACATACTGGCGGAGATGCCAGCCCATTCGTGTCTTCATGGGAGAAAGAGAGAGACAAGTCCCAGAAAAGATGGGGAGAATGAAGGGAGAGCAAGGGACACTGGACAGGCAGAGAAGGGGTAGAAACAAACGAGGAAGCAAGCTCTTGGGTCACAGGAACGTAAGACAGTCTATTGATAATAGCACACTGATATGTCCGAGGGGGACTTCAAACTTATCTTCCCACCCATTTTCCCATGAACTTTTTAAAGCCCCCTTGTATGCTTCAGGACTATGAAGATATAAGGTTACTGCAATGATTCTGAAATGGGACGCTGAGGAAAATTATGCTCAGTAGTTGGACTACATCAGGAATCTCTCTCTCTCTCTCTCTCTCTCTCTCTCTCTCTCTCTCTCTCTCTCTCTCTATTTCTCTAAGGCACAGCTTCCCATTCATTCAAGCAAATGCAACTGTTAGGATGAAATACCACCGAGCAGCATTCTACAGTGTAATTCCCCAGACACAAGTCTATAACTTTATTTAAAAACCAAAGCCCCAGTCAGAAGGTGAGAGAAGTGAATTCCATTATGATGAAAAAGAAGAAGCCATTTATGAAAAGCCGCTGAAATAGCACTTGTCTTCGAAATGGCAGATGGGGGCTTTGAGAACAGTGGAAGAGGGTGGGGTGGGGAGAGTGGCTTTTTCTTAATATTTGTCTTTATTCTCTGCTCATGAATGGGAGAAAAATGTTGGTCCGTAAGGTCACGTTCAACTCTAGGGCAAGGCGCATGGTCCTCCCTGCAGCTGACGGCCTTCACCCGCCCCCTGCTCAGAGGTCTCTGCTGACCCTGGCTCAACCCACCCAGCACCATCTATTAGGAGACTGAGTTTGGTCGGTGGCATACCAGCAAGGTCACTTCCTTTGAAGGATAAGTAATGTGGGTACGTTGACTTTAAAATCTGGATTCCTTACTTCTCCTTAGTCTGAATGGAAAAAGAAGGGTGGGGGTAGAGGGGGAAATGACAGCTCCGGTAACAACATGCGTTCCTCCCCACCCCATTATGGAGAGACCGATTCATTCAATGGGTAGGCCGTTAGGGAATGATCCCTTCTGGCCCTTGACACTTCAGGCCCTGGTGAGAAAAGGAAAAGTTTAAGATATAAAATGTACTTGACAACTTTGCGGGGGGTGGGGAAAGTGAATTACCGTCCCCAGTGAAATTACACCTCTTGTGGCAATTAAGAGCCCGTCTGCTGGAGCGTGAGCGGCCTCCGGCAAGCTCCGCACACCCCTCACTGGCTGCCCATAATGACAGATTTCTTAGGGAGTATTATTTAATTAACAGTCATTTGAGAGAGCAGCTCAACAGAGTGCCTGCTTTCTCTTACTGGAAACGCAGCGCACTGCAATTGGAAAGAGGCACACAGTTTCTCAGCCAGGATCTTGGGTTCCTGAGACACACAAGTAGCTGGTGGGGATTTGCCTCTCGACCCTTCCTGTTAGAGACCCACCTGTCTGAAGAACTTTAGCTCTTTCTCAACAAAGCTGCCAATGGTCTTTCTCAGTGGGGTCTGTTACGAAAGCCCCTAGGGTCTCATATGTTCAAAGACAGAGTCCTTTGTCTTTCTCCACTAGACAAGGGCAACAAAGACCAACCCCCCCTTCCTTGCATGCACCAGGCTCCCTCCCACCCTCATATGTCACTGGCCACTAATCCCCTCAACCTCAGTGAAGCCTTTTGTTCTCCCTGCTTTCCCAAGTAGCCATAAGGTTGCATCAGCAACTGGGGGGCTGGCTGGGTCCCACCTCCCCTGAGAGACGCCAGACACTTGGAGGGAGAAAGAGCTGGGCCCAGGCTGATTTCTCCCCTGTAAGTTATTGAATCAAATTCCATCCAGTCAAAGGCTGCCTTGGGAGTCTTTTATAATTTAAAGTCCCCGTCCCAAGCCAGTAAAAGAAGCACCCCTTTCTGGTGTGTGACATGCAATGGGTATAGCCAGTGTGATGTGAACCTCGTGAAGCTGGAGAGAAAAAAGTAAGTTACACAACTGCTTGTGCCAACTGTTCTTGCTGGGGCTGGACATCCACGGAGCATTTGAGATGAGTGCGTGGAATTGAAAGGGGGTCTTGGGAAAGGAGCTGTCCATTTGGTTCCTGTGGGAGCCAGATGAACCTATCTGAGATGGTCATTTCAGATTCTCCTTGGAGGGCTGCTGATTGCTGTCCCCAGTGTTCATTAGAATTCCTGCCTCGGTTGACGATGAACTTCTGAGTGAACAGTCAAAATGTGGGACCTGGTGATGAATCGAATCAAATTTCAGTCTGTAGCTTCTGAAGAGGCTCATCTGAAATCCCAGCCATTTGTCCCACGTTTATAATTTGGGAGTAGATTATGATGGGGTTTGTATAACAGGTTTCTGCAACAGATTAAGATAGATTGCAGGCTCAAGTGATTGCTGTCTTTGATACTTTTGAGTCCAAAGTAGCTTTCGATCAAATAATATCAAAGGTGTCTGGTTAAACACAACTCCCAGAAGGATTTTGAACATTATATATAGTATAATCAGATTAATATAATGTGGCATCAGTCAGTAGATATCCTGTTTTGAAACTTGTGGACTTGATCTTTTATTGCTTTCTCTACTTCTAACTTGATGCTATAAACCAATTCTGTCATTTAAATTGGCTATGAAGACGGGGATCCGCATGATTCATCAGAATGCATTTCTCATTACTCAGGCTCTCTTTTAACCCTCCCTCTTCCATCTTCATTGGCTTTGACTACTCTGAAGGGAAATATTTGCAATCTGTTTCCTTAGCATGAGTCAACACACGTGGATTGGATCCTGCTACATGGTTCTCAGCCTTCGACTCAAAAACAAAAATGTATAGGGTTGCTATAGATTGTGCTCATTGATCCTTTATTATATAGGAAAGGTGAAAGGGTTTGTAGAAGAGATAATAAATTTTGTAAGAGGCCCACGTGAGCCTATGCCATTCTGTGGAAAGATGGCATGTCTTGGCCACCATGGAAAGGAATAGTCATGACTTTGAACTGCTAATGCTGTGTCCATCAGTAATACTTGGCCATCTTCATTGGCACCATGAAATGGCATGTAAGTAGAATGGGAGAGAGGAAGAGAGCAAGAAAGAGTAGAGGGGGGCCAGGAGGAAAGGAAAATGGAGGGGGTGGTTACAGCATCAAAACAGGGGAACCAGACTGCAATCCCCATAAAGAAACCACTTTATTCCAGACAGAAGAGTTAACATTCCTGGTTTGCCACAAGTATTACCGCAGTTCAATCAGTAAGACATTAAAACGAGAGAAAGAGGGATATTTATTTTTGAGGGGGCATTAGAATCCAGTCTGTCGTCGAACACAAGGTCAATATGTCAAACACAATAG
>NW_022111300.1:47092388-47093218 GCF_000313985.2 Echinops telfairi
TGCAGAGCAGGGACAGACAATGAATCATGAATGGTAGGGAGACACCCGATCAGATAACCTTCGTGCCAAGTCAAGGAGTTCAGATTTCCCCAGTTAAGAAGCCAGTAGCCATTGGAGCACTTGAAGTGGCTGAGTGGCCTGGTGTGACAAGAGTACTCTGGCAGATGGGAACTGGGACTAGAACGAGAACCACTGATGGCCTAAGGGTTATGTATTGGGCTGTAACCCCCAAGGTCACCACCAGACCACCACAGGACACTGCGCGGGAGAAAGATGAGACTTTCTACTCTTGTAAACAGTTGCAATCTCAGAAATCCATAGGGACAGTTCTACACCCTCCTAGAGGGTGGCTAGGAGTCAGAAAAGATTTGATGGCTGTGAGTTTCGTTTGGGTTGCCATGATACAGGGATGACGTTTAAAAAGCCGAACGTGGGTGGAGTCAATGGTTACCCTGCTGGACTGCTGACCAAAGGGTTGAACGTTTGAGTCCATCCAGAAGTGCTTTGGTAGAAAGGATGGGTGGTTTACTTCCCAGAAAAGCAGTCAGTGGAAGCGCTATGGAGCACTGTTCCTTTGGGATCATCAGGGGGAAGAAGCAACTGGGCACCAACAGGTAACTGGTAAGGCCAGGGCAGCAGGGAAGAGGAGGGAAGATAAATGAGGAAGACTTTGAAGGTAGAATTAGTAGAATCTGACAGATCGAAGTGACCAAATATTATGGGTGGCGGGACAGAAGGAATCTGACTTCTGGATTTTCTAGTTGATGGTGACAAGTGCCATTTTATCAGACTAGAGTAAGCAAGGCGAAGAGCTCACAAAGACATTTTTT
>NW_022111300.1:47095314-47096537 GCF_000313985.2 Echinops telfairi
GGCCTCAGAACGGTTCTCATTCCTCAGGTGTGCTGCTCACTACTGGGACCCAGGGCAGTGCCACTTTGCTTGGAAGCAACTAGTTTGGGGTCAAATTGTCTTGACAGTTTGGGAGTCCTCTTCCTTCTCTCCGCCCCCACCCCCAAACCCGTGCTTAGAGTAGAACACTCCAAAGAAGAATGGAAACTAAACTATATGGTCAACAATCCTAAGCCCAAACTCATGACTGATCAGTGAATTTCAATGCATGGCCTTGCACAACAGAGAAGAACTGCCCTATGCGATTTTCAAGGCTGGGATCTACAGAAGCAGACTGCCCCGAATTTCTCTTGAGGAGCAGCTGGTGGGGTTGAATGGCTGACCTTTTGGTGACAGCGAGAAATTAACCATTGTGCCAGGAGGGCTCCTTCAGCGATCCCACCAGCATTCATTGGACAAAACAACCTTTTTTTTTTTTTTGGCAGGGACTATGAATAGAGACAGACTCTAATGCATCCAGAACCCAAATGAAGAGGCCCTCACACACTGACTTGAAAGTTGCTTCCAGCTATTGAACTAAAGAATTGTACAGAAGAGTTATCTGATCATAGAAACAACCCCCAAACAGATCTTTATCCAACCCCTGCCCCCTGGCGATTATTGTGGATTACGGCCACAAAGTCAGATCCAACTTGTGGTGAGCCCCGTGCGCATGGCATGAAGCACTGCTGATGACCAAAACTGACTCAGTCTGCGCCCTCCTCACCACCATCGCTCTGCTGGAGCCCCTGTGGCAGCGCCTGTGTGTGTGACTGTGTGTGTCGGGTGTCCTGGAAACCAGTGCCTCATCCCCAGCTCTGCATCAGGCAGGGTTCCGTTGTGATCCACACGGTTTCCATTGGCTGATGTTCAGGAGTCCTCCCAGTATGTCTGCGCCTTTAAGGAGCCACGGAAGCCTGTCCACCAAAGAGCACCTGGCTGATATTTGAAATACCGGGACCAAAGCTTCCAGCTTCCCAGCCACATGCCAGTCCTCCAGTATGACACACTGACAGGAAGGCAGTGGGAGAGGAGGACAGAGACGAGCAGTTGCACAGTAGACCTTGAAAGAGCATTAGGAATTCTAGATCTTAGAATTCTAAATCTTAGAAGACCATAGTTCTGTACCCAAACATCTCTATTTCCTTAACACTATACAATCACCACTGAAAAACACCCTAAGATTATCCGAAATGTATACGTTA
>NW_022111300.1:47098851-47099879 GCF_000313985.2 Echinops telfairi
GCTTGGTGGACCAGGATGTGCTCCACTCTCTCTTCCTCCTCCTTCATTTACTCTGTGTGCTCTGATCAGACATGTCCCTTTCCCTGAGCTGCAGCTTCAGTGCTGTCCTCTGAAATAAATTCTTCTGCAGGGAGGGGAAGCTTTCCACGTAGTTGGGATTGTGGCCAGCCCCTCAGACGGTAAGAATGCTTTTGAGAAATATTTAAACTTCGTTTTCCCACCCCTTTAACATCATTTGGCTAATGCAATATTCATAAAGAAATAAACAGCCAGTGTAAGTCAAGGTGTGGTGGTTGGTTTTTGTTTAATAATCTGTAGCATTCCGATATTTTTTTTCCAATTATATCAATTTCCTGTTATAAGATTTTATATATCTTACTATTTCTGCTTCTAGATGTATGGTATTACATAAAGGAACTTAAAGAAGTGCATGGGAGAATGAAATCAAAAGATGATTACAGAATGGAATTCAAAGATAATTTCATTTTTTCTACAAACTTTTTGAAGCCCCTCCTATATCCCAGAGTGTGAGTGGACTGGAGAAGCAGGTTCAAGGGTCAGAATTTGCCTCAAACACAGGTTCCTTTAGAGAGTTGTTCCTCCACTCCTCACTCGGGGTTAAGCGGAAAAGCACTCCAAACTTACTGCCAAGGCAATCTGACAGACAGGCATTGATGGAGATAGATTTGACTCATAGGGACACTATAGGACAGGGTAGACTGTCCCTGTGGGGCTTTGAGACTGTAACTTTTTAAAAATCATTTTATTGGGAGCTCTTATAGATATTATAACAATCCATAATTCAATTAGATCAAGCATCATTGTACAATTGCTGCCACCATTATTTTCAAAATATTTCCTTTCTTCTTGAACTCTTTGGTATCAGCTCTCCTTTATCTCCTCCCTCCCCCACCCTACCCACCAGGAACCCTTATTATTATATATCATTATTTTTATATAAATTTGTTTCAGTATCTTACCCCATCCAATGTATCCATTCACCTACAAATCTGTTATTTGTTCCCCTC
>NW_022111300.1:47100564-47102219 GCF_000313985.2 Echinops telfairi
TTGTTTAATACAAGCCTTTAAGACCCCAGACACTATATCCTTTAATAGCTGGGCAGCATCAACTTTTTTCACCACATTTGCTTATGTACCCCTTTTGTCTTCAGCAATCATGTCGGATAGGTGAATATCATACATTGCCACATTAAGAGAACAAGCCATTCTTGTACTGAGGTAAGATTTAAGTAGAGGTCCAAAGTCCATCTGCTGTCCCGACCCAGAGTAGATGAGTAGCCCTCTGTTAATAGCGAGCAGGCCCTGTTATAAGCCATCAGTCCAATCCCCTTTTCTTTCAGGGATCTATAACCCAGGACCCACCTACCGAATAGCACTTACAGCCTTTTAGTCCTCAGCTTTTGTGTCCGAGGGCCACACCTTCTATAAGACCCCATTGCTCTTCCTGCCATCAAGGATGGAGCGGTCTAGTGCCCCACCACCCACCTGGTTACACCTATAGAGTTTCTGTGTGGCCCCCTTGTGAATAACCCCCAACCAGTTCAGATGAGGTGCAAGCACTGCCCCGAGTCAGAGGTCTCCAATCAGGATTCCGCTTGATTGATTTGGTTTGCATTTCCCAGATGGCTAATGATTGGGGACATTTTCTTACATGTTTATTGGCCAATCAGGTATCCTTCTGTGTGAATCTTCTGTTCAAGTTTTTTGCCCACTTCCTCAGTGGGTTATTCATTTTTTTTCTTCTTTGAAAGTTACAGGGTTCTTTAGATTTTAGTGATAAGACCTTTGTCTGATATGTCATTACTAAATATCTTTTCCCAGTCTGTGGGCTGTCTCAATACTCTGATGAAATCCTTCGTTGCATGAGACTTCCATAAAAAGTTACAGTCTCAAAAAAAAAAGTTACAGTCTCATGCAACTTTTTATGGAAGTAGAAAGCCTGATGTTTCTCCCACAGAGTACCTAGTAGTTATAAATCATTGTCCTTGCAGTTAGCATCTCAACATATAACCCACTATGTACTCAGGGTTAGGAACCAGAAAAAAAGACATTTGCTTCCCCTCATGGGCCCTGGTCTCTCCTCATCCCTCCATCTCTTGCCTTGGCCTTAGAATGCATAGTCTCTTTCCAAAACAACCCTTGGCTTCATCTCTTACAGGAGGACTTTCCTGACTCCATCCTCACCCACACTTTGGTCCAGGTGCCCCTCCTGGGCTCTTCATGGACTTACTGTTTAATCTTCCATCCACTCAATGCAATTAGGTGGTTAGTAGTCCATCTCCCCCACAAGACTATGAACTCGGTGAGGGCAGTGAGTCCATCTTACTCCCATAGGCATCATCAGCACTTTACGTAATGCTGATCATCTATAATAATGCCCAGTAAAATGTTTTTCAAATGAACTAGTGAGTGAGTAAATGAATGAATGGATGAGAGACACAGGAAGGTACCTCATGGGGAAGGAGACGTTAAAGAAGGGTGTAGACCATAGTAAAAGCAGTCATCAGTATAATCAGATGGTGAAGTCTGAACAAATCAAGAGGCTGTAGGTTCAAGAATGAGGAGGTTGTCAAAGGAACAAATTCACAGAAAATACAACAACAGAAAGCAGGTGGGGCTAACTTTGAAAAAAATTTAGAGAAAAGAGATAGTCTTATGTCACCCCTTAAATGGAGGTGGAAATCTAAACAACCTGATTGGCA